>NC_090439.1:950221734-950533186 GCF_031143425.1 Pleurodeles waltl
CACCGGCATGCACATAGACAAGATCCACCTGTTGACACAGCAACAGTCACAACTTGCCCTGACACCCCCACCACCCCCAGCATCACAGACACAACACCTCACACACCTGCAGAAACCACACCAACTTTTAGTGATCCAGCCACTACACCTAACCTACCTGCAGACAGCACCCCAGCAGACCCTCAGACATCCACCCCAGTCACCACACCTGCTGACACCACAACCACTGACACACCTATGTGCCTCACATCCATAATACCTGCAGTCACCACCCCAACAGACAGCCAACCACCCACCACAGCATCCCCCACCACCTATACCCTCCTCATCCCAAGACACATAAACACCCTTATTCACCCACCCAACAGGCACCCACCACCCACAAGCAAAACTCCTACAAACATGCACCCAAGATATCCACTCCTAAACGTCATACAACCACTCCCTCACTCTCTACACCCAAACCCCCTTCTGATGACTGGCCCTGTGTGTCTAAGTAAAGTTTCCTATCCAAGTTTGACCTTTTTTCCAACTCTTTCCCCCGTAAATCCCCTAAAAGATCTGTTTCCTTCCCCACGGCCAGCCCTTCCACCTTCGAAGCATTCCTGACCCTCCCCCCACCAGCACCCATGCCCCTCCCATCACCAAAAAGAAGTCCAGCCCTCCCAAAAAGGTCTGACCCCCTCCCAAGCCAAAGCCTAAGCCCCCCCTCCAAAGCTGTTAGAAATTGGGTTTCTGGTTGGCTTGAGTATGCACTTAAGCCAGGCAGAACCCATAAACGCCAGTCGGGGCAAGGGGGTTACACACCCAGGTTAACCCCTGCTCACCCTCTTGGTAGCTTGGCACGAGCAGTCAGGACTAACCCGGAGCAATGTGTAAAGCGTTTGCAAAACACACACAACACACGTGACACACTACCCACACCACAAAGGAAGCACAACACCCAGTTATATAAAAGTAAACTTTATTGCACTAAACATCATTAGACCAAACATAACATGTCAGTTATACCCCACTACACAAGCAGTTGTCCGAACATTACTCAGGTACTAATACTCTGTGAAAACCAACAGTAGTCACATAAAACAAATATGTTACTGATTATTCTGCAACATCCGCAGTAGTCAGGAGAACGCTACCAAAGGAATGCACATGTCATATTATCATCTCAAATGCCTGTAAAGGGAACATCAGAAAATATATGGTGCATCATCACAATCATATCATCATAATGTCCATAACAGGAAAATTAGAAAACACATGGCAAGTCAGCCAAACATATCACTCTAGCTGCACAGATCACCATGGAACGCATGACCATTGTTGCAAAAACAAACAATACCACAAATACACTTAGCACAACAGCAGGCAATATTCTTATGGGTGCCACAAACCTGAAACCAGGCAGGCAAAATGGGACGTCCATACCTCAATATTGGAGCTCCTGTGCTCTGGTTGTAGCACCTGCTGTGCCGCAGAGTTAATGCTGATAGGACCGGGGACCTCTGTCAAGGGTCACTACCCCAGCCTGCTTATGTGTCCCAAGGAGAGTGGAGGAGAAAGGGAATGCAGCGGTAACAGGGGACGTCCGTCGAGGCTACTGTCCTTCCCGCTATCCTCCATGAACCAGCAGGGGGGGCCAACTAGATAAAAGTGGTCCCTGTAAACAAAGAAAGGTGTCTGGCGGTGCGGGGGGCCTCCGATGTGGCTCCCACCCCACCTGTGAGCCTTTCACCACAGATGGGGGCTGGTGGAGTGGGGGGCTTCTGATGAGGCTTCCTCCCCACTGATGCGGTGCATGTGCCTACTGTCAGACCCACCAGGGCAGCAGCGGTGGAACCTGACAACATTCATGGCCAAATGGTACCCCAGGGGTGCTCTCTCTAGCGTGCTTCACCCTGGAGGCACCTCTAGGAGCGCTCTCGCTCCAGGTTTCACTTCACAGTTCCCCGGGGGGGCACAAAACACAGCATGCTCCGGACACGCTTGGAAACACAAGCTGCCCGGGTCACAGTGGTGATTTTTCTCCCAGCGACAACACAGGAATGCACTCCCCAGACACGACATCCACACAAAGAAAGCACTCGCAAGGTGCCAAGGAAAACAGGGCACTGCTCCTTTAAGACGCTTAGGAAGCAAGTAGGGCGCCACTTCCATTGCTCCAAGGAAAAGAAGGGGGGCAATCCTCAGCCCCTCTGCTCCACTATAGGAGCCTTTAAGAGAAGCATTAGCTTTGCGCTGAGAAACAAATGTTTGCAGGGGGAAAGGCCACAGCACCTAGCCTCTGGAGGACACCAGTGGAGCACAGGGCTGCAGGGCCCAACAACAGGCCAGCACAAGGGGTATGCAGTCAGGTAAGCAGTCAGTGGCACCCAGCAGGTCACAGGTCAGCACAGGAGCAGCACTCCAAGGTGTTTCCTTGTGAGTCCCTCCAGCAGCAGTCTGTGTCTATTTCCAAGTATGTTTCTTGTCTCTCCTTATGGGGAAAACCCCCCTATACTTATACTCACTTTGAAAAGCAATTTCAATGAGGGGGAGAAGAGGTTCCAACCAATTACAACTGGTTCCAGGAGTCCCCCCTTTCTCCTCCAGCACAGGCTCCAGAAATCTGTAGGGGGTAAACAAGCCCTTTGTGTGAGGCCAGGGCACAACCTTTACAAATGCAGGTGTGCCCCGCCTCTCCTTTCTCTCAGCCCAGGAAGACCATTCAGTATGCAGATGCACCTCTGTGACACCTCCACCCTCCCTGTGTACAGGCTGTCTGAAAAGTTTGTAGAAAGCCCAACTATCACTCTGCCCCAGATGTGGATTGGGGTCAAGCTGCAAAACACCAGGGTAATAAGCGCAGAGATATTCTCACTTTCTAGAAGTGGCATTTCTATAAAGGTAATAAGAAATATACTTACACCAGTAAGCAGCATTTCTCACTTCCATTCTAACCACACCAAACATGCCTACGCTACCCCTCATAAATCAGACAATACCCCTTGCAAATAATGCAGGGCATTTCCAATGGAATCCTATGAGAAGGCAGCACTCATAGCAGTGAGAAACCAAATAGGCTGTTTGACACTACCAGGGTAGGCCACAAAACCAGGCACATGTTCTACCTTCTACATACATAGCACCCTGCCCATCGGGCTACCTAGGGCCTACCTTAGGGTTGACTTACATGTAGTAAAAAGGGAGTTCTGGGCCTATCAAGTAAATTTAGATGCCAGGTCCCTGTGGCAGTAAACTGCGCACACAGGCCCTGCACTAGCAGGCCTGAGACAGGTTTGAAAGGCTACTTCTGTGGGTGGAGCACGCAGCGTGGCAGGCCCACTAGTAGCATTTATTTTACATGCCCTGTGTATAGGGATACCACTGTAGAAAGGACTTACAGGTAAATTAAATGCGTCAATCAGGTATAAGCCAATCATACCAAGTTTACAAGAGAGAGCAAGGAGTCAAGCTACGGCACCATTTTGTGCCTTTGGTGCTAAAAATGTATCTATGGACTGGCCAATAGCCTTGAACTTTTTTTTTATTTATTTTTTTACAAAAAGTTGTATAATATATTACAACCACCAGTTGTTGGTTTTCTGGTTATATCGTTGTCCTGCATTTTCTTTCCTAGGTTTTAGTTGTTCTTTGCTGACATTGGTTGTGTGGCAGTATTTGTGTGAATGATGCGTACGGTATTGTCTGAGCAGTCTGTGAGGTTGTGTGCAGTGCTTTTATCGCCCAGGGATAGGTTGTGTATGTTTGTGAATGGTGTGTGCATGTAGCTGAAATGTTGTTGTCATGGTGTTGTGTTAGTGTTGAAATGTGTTTGTTGTAGTGCTTTGTGTCTTTATGTGTTTGAACTGTTTGGGTCTGCATGTATTTTGCATGGCGTAATAGGTTTGGTGTTCTGAGTGTGTGATGTATATGTCAATTGCTTGGTTGTATGAAGGTGTAAATATGTGTGTTTCATCACAAATTGTTGTATGTTGTGTTGTATTTATGTGGAGGTCCTGGCCAATGTTGGTTTGAGTGTTTTACATGTGTGGTTGTGTGGTTGTGATGTTACAAGCTTGTTTGTTGTCTGTGAATTTCTGGGTCTGGGCCTCTACTGTGTTGCTATGCATAACTGTGTGTTATTGCATCTGGTGTGTGTGTGTGCTGGCTGCAGTGTGTGTGCTGTGTATGTGTGGGTGTATTTGTTGCTGTATGTAATTGTGTCTGTCACTGTAATTATACGTGTGAGTATAGCCCCTGGCCCCCCTCCCTATGGTATGTAATGTAACAGTTCCAATTAATACATTTTGCAACTATACCAGGTAAGTGTGTGTACTTACGTTTGTTGTCTTCCTTGTCAGCGATGATTCAGTTGTCTTTCTGCGAGCAGGAGCAGTAAGATGACATCTAGTTGTGCTTCCATGGTGGCTCCGAACTAGTATGTCTTCCTGGAGGTGAGTGTCTCCTTTTATACTGTTAGTTTTCACCTGGTGTTCCATGGTGGTCTGACCACGGAAGAAATCTTGGTGGTGTGCAACCTCGTAATGAGTCCCGTGGACATATGGTCTCCATCGGACTGGTGGTGGCTCCAATTGACTGTGGTGGTCTTCCCACACTGGCACTGCTGGCGCTGCTTTGGCAGGATTCAGTGTGCCCCACCGCCAATGTTACAATTTGTCGGTTTTCCCCGCCAGCCTGTTGACGGTCGAACCGCAACCACCAACATGGCGGTCCTCAGACCGCCAAAGTCATAATGAGGCCCTTAATCTTCAAAAATACATATCTCGACTTCCACTGGATGGTTTGTGGTGTTTTCGTCTTATTTTAATCAGATATTCTTTTTCTTCATAACCTGTGTGGAGTCTTTTTGATGGTGTTTTCACTGTGTTACTGCACAAGTTTTCTTGTAAGTTAAGCCTGTTTGCTGTTTGCCATGTAGTTTGTGTTGTGACGTACTCTGACTAGGATTCTGGATCCTACTAGGACAGGGTGCAGACCTCTGTCAACTAGAGACCTAGGCCCACATTACAACCCTGGCGGTTGGTGTTAAAGTGGCGGTAATACCACCAACAGGCCAGCGGTTATTACCGCCAAATTATACCCATGGCGGAAAGATCTCCAATAGACAGCCAATCTACCACACTGACCGCCAGCGTGGAAATAACAGCCACCACAGCGGTACCCGCCTACAGCCATGCGGAAATCAATGTTCCGCCCACCATATTAAGACACATCAATCCACCATCTTTTCTGGGGCCGTACCAATGACAACAAAAGCCTGGTGGAAACAGAGCTCAGAAGGGAAAGGACTCACCATTGGAGACACAGGGAACAACCACGCCCTTATGGAGCCAGAGCTGCATGTCTTCCCCATGATCTTCTACGTGCTGCTTCACCACGAACATCAACGCCGGCGAAGATAACAACGGTGAGTACAGCTGCCTAGCACACAAGGGAGTGGGGGAGGAAAACGACAGTGACACACACACAACACACACACACCCAACTTCATCCACACAATCAGCTGCAATACTAAAACATTTTACCAACTCCAATAAATAATGCAAGGACAAACCGATGTTGAAAAAGTGAATGTAATGAGAGCAACACATCTAGAAAAATAATTTAGGCAAGAGAATAGATATATACATATGTACATAAAAAGGGACACAGCCCAGTCCACAATGTTCGTAGGCCAAATAGCCACAGGCCAAAGTCCAAGGCCACACATGTCACCTGCATCAACACGGAAAGAACAATGCAGGGGCATCAGTTGGCAAATAGGCAGGCACCTCATGGGGCCAGGGGACTGGGGGGCACCTCAGCCAGGAGATGGAACAAGACCACTGGTTCTGGAGGGGCAACATGCCCTGTGGTTGGCCCTGGTGAGTGCAAGGCTACAGTCTCTCTGGTGGGTGGCTTCTCCACTTGCTCTGGAGGGGGCAACATGCCCTGTGCTTGGTCCTAGGGAGTGCAAGGCCACAGTCTCTCAGCTGGGTGACTTAGCCACTGGTTCTGGAGGGGGCCTTGTGCCCTGTGCTGTTGATCCTGGGATGTCTTGGCTATGTTGGTGTCTTACCCACTGGTTCTGGAGGGGGCCTTATGCCCTGTGCTCTTGATCCAGGGGTGTCTTGCTCTGTGGGTGTCTTACCCACTGCTTCTGGAGGGGGCCTCGTGCCCTATGCTCTTGATCCTGGGGTGTCTTGGATGTGTGGGTGCGTTACCCACTGGTTCTGGAGGGGGCCTCATGCCCTGTGCTATTGATCCTGGGGAGTGCAAGGTCACAGTCTCTCAGGTGGGTATCATGCCCACTGGATTTACAGGGGGCAGGCTGCACAGCAGCCCATGGAAGCAGGATCATATACCATCCGCCGGCGGTGACGGCTGCTCAGTGGTGGTGCTGCTGCTTGTGAGGTGAGGCTCCAGCCCATCCCCTGCAGCCTCAGACAGCTTCCCACTGGAGGTGGTGGTGCTGCTGGTGGGGGAAGGCTCCAGCCCATCCTCTGCAGCCTCTGACGGCTGCACAACCATGGTTGGTGGTGGGGGCTCCGTCATAGTTCCTGCCCCAGGACCGTGCTCTTCCTGCCTGCTGGTGCAGGCTCCTTGCTCTTCATGGCAGCTGGGGCAAGCTCCTTTACCTTCTTAGCAGATGCTAGGGCAGGCTCCTTGCTCTTTCTGGCAGCTGGGGCAGGCTCCTTTCCCTTGAGGTTGCCTGGTGCAGGCTCCTTCACCTTTAGGACATGTTTTCTGGATCCTTTTCCACCACAAGTGGGTTTGGTGACGACTGGGCCCCTGGACATGGTGGCGGAGTTGCTTGGCTGGGTTCTTCGCACCCTAGCCATACGTGCAGGATGGCGGAGAGTGGTACGGAAGAGGTCAATGTTGGATAGGAACAGTTTTTTAGGGACATTAGGACGGGAGAGGGAGAGGGAATGGGAGTGGAGGAAAAGGGAGTGGTTGTTGGAGGTGTCTGTCCGCTGATTTTGGGTGCAAGTGCATGGCCTAGATGCGGTAGTGAGATGGATGGCTATTGGGTGTCTGAGTGCTTGCATTTGTGTACCTTAGGATAGGGGGACAGACACAGTGGAGAGGACATGGGGACGTGTGCATGGCTTTTGTGAAGGTGTCTGCCAGTGAGGTGTGTGTTCTGCTTGGTGTGGTGATGATGATGTAGTGCATGCAGGTGTGAGTGTATACGGAACTGGGAGGGAGGTGGAGGAGGAGGAAGAGGGGGAGACAGTGGAAATAGTGGATGTTGGTGTGTCTGCATCTGGATGGTGTTTGTGTGAGTGCCTGTAGGATGAAGTGTGGTGCTTGTGTTTGCCTGTACCACTCTTGTGTGTTGCCTTGTGTGCATGCTCGTCTGCCTGCGTGCTTGGGATAGGTTGATATTGAGGACAATGGGACTGGGAAGAGAGAGTTGGAGGGGGGACGGTAGAAACAGGGACAATGGCTGCCATTAGAGAGGAGGCAGGAGCCTGAAACGATCTCTGTAGGGACACCAATCTAGTGTGAATGCCTTCCAGAAATGCATTAGTCTGTTGCATCTGGGCAGCCAGCCCCTGGATGGCATTCACAATGGTTGACTGCCCTACAGAGATGGATATCAGGAGGTCAATAGCCTCCTCACTCAGGGCAGCAGGGCTCACTGGGGCAGGGCCTGAGGTGCCTGGGGTGAAGGAGATGCCCACCCTCATGGGTGAGTAGTCACGGGCAACTCGCTAAGGGGCTGCTGGGAGGGCGGTGCTGGTACGCAGGTGTCGGCTGTACCCGTAGCTGGGGTGGTCACAGAGGTGTCCGCCACCACCAGGGAGCTTCCATCGGAGGAGGTATCTGTATCAGAACTGTCCCCTCCAGTCTCCGCCGTGGTGCTCCCCTCGTCCTCTGTCCAACTGGTGCCCTCAGCATCAGTTGACTCTGCCTCCTGGGTCCTGTGAGATGCAGCTCCCTCCATTACTGCTGCCTCTGCTCCTCTGACAGATGATGCTAATGCATAAGAACAGGATGACAGAACAGAAAGAGGGGGAAGATACAAAGGATACACTTGGTCAATGGCTGCACCAACACCACCGTTGGCGTGCACAGCACCTTCACATTCAGGGAACAGCCCTACTCAATATGCCATAGCACTACCAGAGAAACCGTTAGCAGCCAAGGCATGGGGAGGGGGACACATCCTCCACCCGGATACCACCCTACCATGCTTCAGTTGTAATAAAGGGCACTGTACTCACCCCCTTGTGGCTGCTGTGATGCCCTCAAGCACCCATCCAGCTTAGGATAGACCACTGCCAGTATGCGGGCCATGAGGGGGGTCAGGGTTCGACGGGCACCCCTTCCTCGTTGGGAGGCCATCCCCAGCTGAGCCTCCGCCATCGCCAATGCCCAGTGTCTCAGGTCCTCCCACCATTTCCAACAGTGGGTGCTCCACCTGCCGTAGACCCCCAGGTTCCACACGTCCTTGGTGATGGTATGCCATATACCCTTCTTTTCATGGGCGCTGACCTGCAGAGGAAATACACACAGGAAAATAGAATTAGTCAAACAGTCGTGCCTGTTGCACTTAGGGCCCACCATACCCCTTCCCATCACCATTTGCACACACATGGCACAGCAACCAACCAATACGCCGCCCAGAGGATATCCACCCACCCCCTTACATGAGCCCGTCACACACACAACTCCCTGCATTCCTGCCACATGCATCGTGCCCACAGTGTACTCGCCTGTTGGTCCGGAGGCCCATACAGCAGTCCGTACTGGGGTAGGACCCCATCCACCAGTCTCTACAACTCTGCCGAAGTGAAGGCTGCGGCCCTTTCCCCAGTCACACGAGTCATGGTAGGTTCCAGGCACAGGTCACTGCAGCACAAGCAGTGTAGGTCCTCTCCTGTTGAAGATCAGGTAGCATGTGAGGAATCAGATAGAAAATGGCAGTCACATCCGCAGCGGTGCATACCGTCACCGCCGGCATAGATCACCATTGACCACTGCAACCCATAGGGTCCAATGTTAATCAATGAGGAGTTGCATAGTGGTTCCCGACCGCCTACCACAATGGCTCACAACGTCAGCGGAATTACCTCACTTCCACCTGTCCCTCCACACAGGACAGGCGGGCGCCATTTCAGAGGCGGGCGGCCCAGGATAATAACTGCGTCACAGTTAAAAGTAGGACATACAAGACAAATACCACTTAACCATTACAAATTAACATCATGCATTGTACTGTTGTGCCTCCGATGTTCAGTTTGTGACCTGATCCTCGCTCTTTTGTCCCTTAGACTGCAACCGCTGCAGATGAATAGGAGATGGAGACATACCCCTGTGTACAGACCCCTGTGGACTTGGCAACACAGGAGGACAGGCACATTATCCCCACCTATAGACTTGACAGGGCTGCAATCACAGATCTGTGTGCCCAACTGGAGCCTGACCTGATATCTGCTGTCCGTCACCCCACTGGCATCCCCCCTCTTGTGCAAGTCCTATCTGTGCTCCATTTCTTGGCAACTGGTTCTTTCCGAGTAACAGTGGGCTTGGCAGCAGGAATGTTACAGCTGATGTTCTCATAAGTGCTGACAAGAGTGTTGTCTACCCTGATTAAACGCATGTGCAGCTACATTGTTTTCCCCAAGGTGGAGGATTTGGCCACAGTGAAGGCTGACTTCTATACAATGGGACATAGCCCCAACATAATTGTGGCGATTGATAGAACTAATTTTGAATTTGTTTTACCCTGGCAAAATGAGCAGGTGTTCAGAAATCGAAAGAGTTTCCACTCCAGGAATGTACAGATGGTGTGCTTGGTGGACCAGTACATCGTCCATGTCAATGTTAAGTATCCTTGGTCAGTGTATGATGCCTTTATCCTGAGGAATAGCAGCATCCCAAATGTGATGGCCCAACTACAGAGGCACAGGGTGTGGCTAATAGGTGAGCCCTGGTTCCCACCCAGTAGATGTTGGTGTATAGGTATGGTGTGGGCCATATAGTCTAGTGCGTGGCTAAATGTTGTCCCTCGATATTTGCAGGTGACTCAGGTTACCCCAACCTATCATGGCTACTGACCCCTGTGAGGAATGCCAGGATAAGGGCAGAAGAATGTTACAATGAGGCACATGGGAGAATAAGAATGATAATCAAACGGACCTTTGGCCTCCTAAAGGCCAGGTTCAGGTGCCTTCATCTCACTGGAGGATCCCTGTGCTACTTACCCAAGAAGGTCTGCCAGATAATCGTGGCATGCTGCATGTTGCACAACCTTGCCTTGAGACGCCATGTGCCTTTTCTGCAGGAGGAGGAGGATGGAGATGGCCGTGTGGCAGCAGTGGCCCTGTGGACAGTGAGGATGAGGAGGCATAGGGTGTGGATGAGGACAACAGAACAACAGTGATACAACAATACTTCCAATGACACACAGGTAAGACAGAGTTACTTCACATTTCATTGTCATTATTTAGATTATCTTTGGCACTGGCATGCTGTTATTTCCCACTTCTATGCCCGTACCCTCTGGCAACTCATTTTGCAGATGTTGGTGTCCCACTATCGCTCCTGGTGTGATCACTGCAGCCAACTACAGGTCTTTCCTATGTGAACTTTACTCTACAGTTGAATTGCAATGTTTGCAGCTTTCACTTGTGTATATTGGTGTATGGTGGGATGATTAGTTCTCTCTAGTGTGCATGCTTTATTGATACGTGTCCATGCAGGCCTATGAGTGGTGTCCATGCATTGGTATGGCATGCAGGGCTTGGCATTGGGATGAGTGAAAAGTGATGGTGGGGTGTGTGGGAGGTAGTGGAGTGATGGGAGTGAGCATGAGGGTGAGGGTATGTGATGGCATGCAGGTAGGGGGTGATAGTTGCATAGAGTTGACTTACCAGATTAAACTCCTCCTGCTACTCCGGCCAGACCCTCAGGATGCATGATTGCCAAGACGTGCTCCTCCCATGTTGTTAGTTGTGCGGGAGGAGGTGGGGGTCCACTGCCAGTCCTCTGTACAGCGAGTTGGTGTCTTGCTGCAATGGAAAGCACCTTCCCCCGTAGGTTGTTCCACCTCTTCCTTATGTCGTCCCTTGTTCTGGGGTGCTGTCCCACAGCCTTGACCCTGTCCACGATCCTCCGCCATAGCTCCATCTTCCTAAAAATGGATATCTGCTGCACCTGTGCTCCAAATAGCTATGGCCCTACCCTGATGATTTCCTCCACCGTGACCCTTAGTATCTCCTCTGAGAATCTGGGGTGCCTTTGTGGTGCCATTGGTGTTGTGTGAGGTGAGGGTGTGAAGGGTGATGTGTTGGGGTGAGTGATGTGGGGTGCATGGGTGGTGTATAGGTGTAGGTGGTGTGTGGCTCTTTTTTGTCTGTAGTCGTGGTGTCTGTCTAGTGCCAATGGTTTGTATTAGTAAGGGGTTGTGGGTAATGTGGGTGGGTGTTTTATAGTGGTGTGGGTGTGTGCATGGGTGTCAGGTGTGTGTTATTTAAATTGACCAATGTAGTGTTGTTTTGTATGTGTGTGAGTATTTTGAGCACATCGGTATGTACCGCCAATGGTTTACCGCCATTGAATGTCTGCCATGGTGATTCGTGAGTCATAATGTGGTGGGCGTTGTTCTGTTGGTGTAACGGTGTGGATTTCAGTACTGCCAGTTTATCACTGACCTTTGGTGTGACAGACTTGTGTCTGTGGCTGAATAGTGACAGATTGGTGGGTGGGTGTCATAATATGGTGAACGGATATCCGCCGCAGCGGCGGTACCTTGGTGGCAGTCAGCTTGGCAGTAAGTGGGATTTACCGCCAATGTCATAATGAAGGCCTATGTGTCAACTTGGGAAAGGTGTCAAAAAGGAAAATCCAACATAACAGCTCCACAAGGTCTTTTAGGACCGCTGCCCACAGCACCCCATCCTTGGCCTACTGTTACTATAGATCTCATTGTAGATCACGCTAGTAGTCAAGGTTTTAATACTATCTTAGTTTTTGTGGCACATTTCATTCCTTTAAAAGAAATTCCTCGAGCCCCACAAGTTGCCCAGTTGTTTACCCAACATATAATACGAGGTCATGGGTTTCCAAAAAGTCTTATTTCTGACAGGGGATCCAATTTGTTTCCCACGTTTGGAAGGCTTTTACTAAGTGATTAGGAATTGAGTCACGTTTCTCTACCAGTTATCATCCAGAAACAGATGGGCAAACAGAGAGAGTGAATCAAGAGTTAGAACAATATTTAAGACTCTATTTATTTGATTAAGAGTAGGAATGGCTGTAGTTGGTTTGGGCAGCTGAATTTGCTTATAATAATGCTGTGCATTCCACCACTGGGTTCACTCCTTTTTATCTAAATCAAGGCACACATCCTAATGTAATTTTAGGTACAGAAGATAACACAGTTCCCGCAGTAGACAAAATAATGAAGAGATTGCAGACCACCTTAGCTAGTGCTAGAAAAAAGACAACTCGAGCAAAAGCTCAGGCAGACAAAAAAAGAAGAGAGAGTCCAGTTTTTACAAGATGGGACAGCGTCTGGTTATCTACATGACATTTACATCTCAAAGGAAACTGAAAGTTTCAGCCACGATTCATTGGTCCATTTAAGGTAGACAAGATGATAAATCCGTGGCAGTTAAGTTGCAGTTACAATCATATCTAAAAAGACATCCAGTCTTCCATGTTTCATTGCTAAAGAACAGTCCTCCAAATTTGCGTTTAAACACTCCTCCAAATCCTATCCAGATTAACTCTGCAGAGGAGTATGAGGTCAATCAAATTTTAGATTCCAAGATTAGAAAGGGCAAGTTATACTATTTAATTGACTGGAAAGGTTATGGTCAGGAAGAACGATACTGGGAACCTCATGACAATGTGCATGCCTCAAGATTAATAAATAACTTCACCCAAAACTTATCCAAACAAACCTAAATTGGAGAACTGTTCCTTGAGGAGGAGCACTGTCAAGAACCCCCAGACTTGCCATGTAATAACAGCAAAAGGATTGCTGGTAAAGAAGTATTCGCAGTGGAAAAGGCGATGTCCTTCTTGGAAGAAAGTTTTTTGAGTCGTGCTACACACATTGCAAAGTAAATGCAGAAGAAAGGAATGCAAGATGACCGACTAGGAGTTCAAACGTTAAGTTGTCATTCTAGTGTTGCACTCAGTTTAGTTTCTATGATACGTGTGCTCCGCTAGAGAAGCTTCGCACTTCAACTGTGACCTGATAGGAATCCAGATGTGTTGAGAGAGCGCTCGTTTTGAAGTAAATGTTTTCTGAGGCTAAATTGGCTCTACTGATTGGCTTTTTGTCATATGATGTCAAATAAATTATTAAAATGTACTATATTTTTTCAATTGGGGTAACCCAGGCCGCCCTGCAGGGTCTGTGGCCCCTTACGGAGCAGGAGGTGACAATGATAGTTTTATGGAAGGGGCCTGACCCGCTCACCTTCATGCAAACAAGGCATTTATCCGAGAAATATATTGCGATGGAGGTGAGCAAGGGATAGGAGGGAGACAGTGTGCCTCTCCTCTTACTTTTCATGTATTCCTTGTATAGCTGTTATCATGCTGGGCAGCAAGTGGACTATCAAGTAATGGATACCTAATGCACATAAGAACATTTGTATGGTGAACTGACGTGCCTGTGACGCTATTGCAGCTATATGGAAATTAAGCGCTCCAGTTCAGGAAGTTATTTTATGGAACTGTGCATTATGGGAGTTGGAGTTTGGTTATTGAAGTCACATGACTGTGTATTTAAAAAGCACTGGCTCACTCACACCTGCTCTTACTTACCTGTGAACAAGGCATGCTGTTGCCGAAACGCGTCAGGATTTTTTGTCTTGCTGCTCAGAATTGCTATTAAATGCTTGGATTTTAACATGGACTGGTGCCTGGGCTTTTCGTGTTTGGGAGATATTTTCTGTGGGATGCTTCGCCCCAGTAACCCAGGCCGCCCTGCAGGGTCTGTGGCCCCTTACGGAGCAGGAGGTGACAATGATATATATAGGGTGTAGCATATTTTACATTATAGTCATATATTCATTGTATTTACATTTACATGTATTACTACGGAGATATGTATATGCATTTCGATGGAAAAATTATAAAATGAAAAACATGTTTTATATATAAATAAATAGTAATATATTTAAAATATAAACAATTAACATGATGTAAAATAAATATCTCAAATAATTTTGTAATGAGATACACAAATATATATGTGTGCATATGCATGTATGTGTATATATATATATATATATATAGAGAGAGAGAGAGGGAGAGAGAGAGAGGGAGAGAGAGAGAGAGAGAGAGAGAGCAAGGGAGAGAAAGAGAAAGAGAGGGAGAAACGGGACTCCTACTCCCATCATTCTTTGGACTTCAACTCTCTTCATCCGCCTATGATGCATCGCTCATCACACGTGGCTGATTGAGCACACATAAATCCACAGCTTGGCTCCAATCACAGCAATAAAATCACTCCCCAGTGGCCGTTTCCTCAGACGACAAGCCAGGAAGTGCAGTACAAAGTAGGTACATGGTGGTTTTGGGAAGCTTGGAATCGTAAGTATGCGGACTCCGGTCCTGACATTGACATGCTGCTTTGTTGCACCATCTTTTTTCCGTGTACTCTGAGAACATCAACCTGCTCAGCTGGTTCTTATGTTTATTACATATGGCTATTGGGTCTAGCTAGACCTTGGCTACCTCCTTCTGATCGCAGTGCTCCTGACCAGCTGCAGATAGCGGGCTAGCTAACAGTATATGTATGTTTTGTTTATCTTTGTTTATATGACATGTTAAACCCTGTGGACCATAGTGTCTGTCTACAGTGCCAACCCAACATCTGCATCCCGTGGCGATTGAGTAATACACCCGTACGGCTAAGTCATGCATTACTGTTGGAGATAGGTTTATGCCCCTTTGGGTTTTATGATGCCAGCTGCAGTATCGCGGCACAGATGGTTTGCAATGACCACTTTTTTTACAGTATCACAATTGTCTATTTTCACTTTGATCTTTTGTTGGTCTTGCAGTGCACATTAGACCAGACATTGGCCCATTTATTTTAAATAGACCAGATGTGAACTGTAAATTGGAAACCCTGTATATAGCTTCATTTCTGTTTAGCATATTGTGACTGCTTTTTTTGTTCACAGGTTAAGTGTTTCTGGTACTTTTGTACCAGTCCCCAGATAGACAAGTAGCCTTCCCTGTCACATGCAAATATATGTGCATGCCATTTTTGTGTGTAATGAACCTTAGAATCTCATTGGGGCACTGACATTCCTTTTGTCCTGAGGAATGCCCAGGACCAATTTTGGCTGTTAGAATTGGGCAGAAACATGTTGGTAAGTTGAGGGTCAATGGACCTTTGTACTAAAGAGATACCTTAGCATTGATGAGTCATTTTAAATATTAATGTTAATCCCCATCACAAGAAAAGAATATGTATACAAAGAGCTCCCTGGAATATGGTTGAGCCCATCCTGTCTTTTAGGAGCTAGAATGAACCTGATTGTGAACCATGTTACTACTAGCAAGAGTGAGAGTTGTCCATAAAAAGGAAAACCTTTTCCTTCTCTGTATTTCAAGACACTCCACTATGTTACTTCAGTTCTGTGGGTTTACTTGTTCATGGGCAGAAGGGTACTTTATTGTTTTGAAGTTTCATGTTCAAAGAGAATGCATCCAAAGATTTCCTAACTGCTTTAGTATGTCTCCCCTCCCTTCTGGGTGGTTTCTTTCCTTCGATAGAAAATCCACATTTTTGTGTGAGTGGTGCTAGATACACTCTCATGATCAATGAAGCCAGGACTGAGTCATGACTCTTTGGGAATAATTCATAACCATATCTTACTGGTCAAGGACATGGTATAAAGTAAGAGGAAATAGGTTTATACCCATTAATCCCTCTATGAAGCTGGACAGCTGCATGATCTACCATCAAGTAAACAAGGCACAACCTCTGCGGCATTGGTGGATGGTCACTTCACTTATGTTAGGCAAACTTTATATAGTGCTTTACTTGAAAAGCTCAACTATGCCAAAACATACAGAACACGGACAGAATTAGGACACCGATCCTCGTGTGAGAGAATATTCCACAAGGCACCATGAAACTAAATTTACAAATGTATCACATGCTCAAATAGGAATATTATAAAAGAAATACCAAACCAGCCAAATCCATGGAATAAGAAGTTCTACTGAGACAAATACTGGCAAATAATGCTCTATTTTTAATTAAATTAAATTAAAATTCTATACCCACATGCACGATTGAATTAATATCAATAGTCATAAGCAGAAAGTTGAATGTGAATTTATGTGCCTTGAAGCTCTCTCTAAACCATCCTACTTGTTTGGAGCATAAGGTATTTGAAACTCTACTAAACCTATATTTAGGTTCTTCATGTCAGCATTGACTGTAAGCGACTACCCTACTGAACCATATTACTGATGTTATATGGAGATACATATTTTTCTGTCACCTTATAACTGGAAACGTGCTGCTTACGAATCTAGCATATGTTTATCATGATTTTAAGTTATATGTCCATCAATGTGAATGCACCACTTGTATCCATGACACAAGTAACTAATAAAAAATGAAAAAAATATCTGCACTGATTCCATTCCCCTGGATTATGGTATTGATATCAATATGACCTCACTGAAAGACTTGCACTAACAATTACAAATTGTGCAAAATATAGCTGCAGGTTGTATCTCAAAAGTGTCAAGAAAAGCCCATGTCACCAGTTTTATTTGAACTTCACTGACTATCAATCAAAGCTATAATTAATTTCAAATCTGAGGCTTTCGTCCACAGCCTCAGTATTTGGGCTACCAATAATTGTTAACTGACATATTTCAATGAAAATACAAAGAGGTGACTGAAGGAGTGCTTAAGTTAATCTCTGCCACTGACAATCACTCAAGAAGCTTCCCAGTCCATTGTATTTTTTGCCCACCATGCCACCTCAGATTAGAGCCAGCCATTTGCAAATGAGCCTTCATCCTGCTATAATAGGAACACTACCGGCTGAGGTACCAAGATAGGTCACCTTCTTACTCAAACAAAGGTGGCCCAAGACTGATTTTACCCTAGCTGAGGTTCTTCAGTCAGGTGCAGCTTGGGTCCAATGGCACAGTGAGTACGAGACTAAGCATACCCATCAAATGTTGAGTGTCATAATAAAATTAAAAAAATTATGAATGGAATGATTGAATTCTGTTAAGTACATCTTAGTTGCTGCAGCACAGTGAACATGAAACCCACATCTGGGCATACCCATTGTACTTTGGGCATCATAATAAAGATACAAAATGTTCTGGATAGAAATATTGAATTCATCTCAGCCACACAGGGCCACATCCCATGTGCATTGCATTTTTTGTTCATTGTGCTAGCTCAGGTTAGACTCAGCCATCTACAAATCAGTCATAAATTTGTCCAGAAACGGGTTTCATATTCACTGTGCCACAGGAATCAAGCTACCCCTAGGGACTACTAACAAGCCACAAGCACAGCAAAACCGGCCTGACGTTGCTTGTGGTCCCTTCTGGAGGAGGGCTCGTCTGGCCGTTGAGTACAGAGTGTGTCCGAGAGGAATGGGTTTGGTACTGAGTTCCATAAGGCGGACCTTTGTCTAGAGTAGCATGATGGCAAAAATATGGACTGGACTGTGACCTGGGTGATTACCAGTGGCTGAGGTTAATTCAAACATTCTGTTTCTTGAATGTGAATTTACCTTGAAAAAACAAAAGACAAGAGGCCCAGGAATTATATGTTTGATTAAATGTAATGGCCAAGAGAACAGTTACAGAAATGGGATCTGAGGACTGTCTCTCAATGTACAATCGGTCTGAGTGTTTTTTCATACATTTCTTTGACTGTCATAAAGCAATTACACCATTCCTTTTGAGGTTAAGAATGTGAACAGTTGTCTGGGAGTCATAAATAAGGCCCTGATAACATATGCAGGTGAGCCTAAATCTGGCGTGGACACAATGAGGGCCAGTAGGTAACATGCCTAGATGCCCTGCCTGAGGGGCGAGTGATCATTGTGCGTACTGTGTGAGTTGTATTCTGATTGACTAATTGTTCCTAACTGCGTTTGGCATCTGTCTTTATGGTAGTTTATAGTATCCTCCCCTTTATGGCTCAGTTTGGATATCGCTAGGCTTGGTAAGATGGTAGAGCGCTGTTGGAAAACCAGGAGGAGGGGAGGAAAGAAAGTATACTGTGATCCAAGAAAATCTAGCTTTCAAATTATTCTCTTTCTAACAGACATTCAAGAAAGAATACTATAAAAGGGAATGTCATGTAGCAAGTGTACAGCAGCAAATTAATTGATGAGCAAAAATAAAGCTTACAAATTCATCGTCGATGACTATATTTATTATTTCACACATTCAGGAAGAAATGACTAACATAAATAATATGAACCACTTAATGTTAAAAATAAAGTTCACTTACCCTTTACAGAAAAAGACAATAAATATATTTGATGTGTCTTTGTTGACTGAATTGAAAAAAGTAAGTTATCAAAATGTTACAAAATGGAGAGACATTACAAATCAAGAAAGCTAAAACCTTGAGAAGCTCTTAAAGGTTCATCAAATAATGATTACGAAGTGGACAAAGGAGAAGGAATAGTCCTGATTATACTATGAACATAAAGTGGACCAATGCTGGAAGATTATAGTACAGGTATGAAGCTTAAATCAAATCCACCAATGGAGTGTACAGAAATAACCAAAAGGAGCTGTGCCTCAGGCAATAAGTAGATCACTGGGAAATTGGAAGAATTCTAATGACTCAATTTCACAAGATGTAGATTCTTTATATTAGCCCCAAAATTCATTGTTTGCAAGTACTCTTTGACTACTACTTACAATTGTGAAGAGCGTCACTTTGTATATTGAAGACAACAAGGCCCTCATTATGGCATTCGTGGTAAGTCCCGCTTACCGTCATGCGACTGCCGACTGCCGCCAACATACCGCCGCCGCGGTGCTTTACCGCTACCCATATTATGACCCACACATAGCAGTCCGTCACTATACAGACACACACACAGGTCCGCCAGCCCAAAAGTCAGTGATAAACCAGCAGTAGCAAAACCCATACCGTTATGCCAACAGAACTATGCCCACAGCATTATGACCCACCAATCATCGCAGCGGACATTCAACCACGGTAAACCATTGCCACCACACACAAAATACACACATACAAAAACACTATATTGGACAATTCAAACTACTAACACCTGACACACATACACACACCACACCCACACACACACCACTATAAAACACACACACACATTACCCACAACCCTTTATGACTCAAAACATTTGACAACTGAGAGAGAGATACACCATGAGCACCCCCACAGAACCAGAGCCACAGAACACCATCACCCATACATCATCCACGCACCTCACAGCACACACCCCAACACATCACCCCACACACCACACACACTACACCGATGGCACCACAAAGACACCCCAGGTTCTCTGAGGAGGAGCTAAGGGTCATAGCGGATAAAATCATCTGGGTAGAGCCACAGATCTTTGGATCACAGGTACAGCAGACATCCATTGCAAGGAAGATGGAGCTATGGCGGAGAATCGTGGACAGGGTCAACG
The DNA here is from genome assembly GCF_031143425.1 of Pleurodeles waltl. NCBI lineage: Eukaryota > Metazoa > Chordata > Amphibia > Caudata > Salamandridae > Pleurodeles > Pleurodeles waltl. Next base: position 950,241,385 of record NC_090439.1, read on the forward strand.
CCATGGGATAGCACCCCAGAACAAGGGATGACATCAGGAAGAGGTGGAATGACCTACGGGGGAAGGTATGTTCTGTGGTTGCAAGACACCAGATAGCTGTACAGAGGACTGGAGGTGGACTCCCACCTCCTCCCCCACAACTAACAACATGGGAAGAGAAAGTCTTGCCAATACTGCATCCGGAGGGTCTGGCAGGAGTAGCAGGAGGAATGGACTCTGGTAAGTCAAACCTCTATTACTGTCACCCCCCTACCTGCATGCAATAACAAACCCCCACCCCTAACCTCACCCCATCACTCAACCACCTCATATATACCCCACCATCACAACCTACCCATCCCAATACCTAGCGCTGCATGCAACACCAATGCATGGACACCCATCACAGACCTGCATGGACACACATCACTAGAGCATGCACATTAGAGAGATCACCTAGCCTACAAAATCACTACTCACACATGCCAAAGCTGACAGGGCAATCACAACCATACAGGGCAACACACCCATGCACAAGATACCCCATGCATAAACTATAACACCCTGATCACCATTGCAGGGGTGCTGGCAGACATGGCCAACACCATGAGGGAGGCAGTGGCACACCACCGGGCACCTGACACTAGCCACACCGATGAACAACCCTCCACCTCAGCTGCCGCTAGTGGACAGGAGGCCTGTGGGTGCCCCTAGGCCAGGCCGGACATTGCAGGGTAGGTTCCATGTTGGGCAGGGGCTGATGAACACCACCTCCAACCAAGCTAGTAGGCATCCACTACTGGGCAGGGGTCTGTGGGTCTCAGGTATGCTGGTATTGGCATTAGGTATTCCTGTCCATGCGCTGGCGACTAGCATTGTGACTGGTAGTGCATTGCCTAGTGCGCAGGGCTGTTCCCTGTGTGTGTGTGTGTCATGTACGCCAACTGTGGTGTTGTCGCTGCCACTGACCAAGTGTATCCTTTGTCTCTTCCCCCCCTTTTTGTTTTGTCACCCTGTCGTTATGTGCATTACCATCATCTGGCGGAGGAGCAGAGGCACCGGCGACGGAGGGAGCTGCATCCCACAGGGCCCAGGAGGCCGAATCCACCGACGGTGAGGGCACCAGTGGGAGACAGGAGGGGACAGTTCGGACAGTGATACCTCCTCCCATGGAAGCTCCCTGCTGGTGGCGGATACCTCTGTGCCCTCCCCAACTACAGGTACAGACGCCACCCCCGTACCAGCACTGCCCTCCCAGCAGTCCCTCAGCGAGTTTCCCGTGCCCGCTCACCCAGGAGGGTGGACATCTCCTACGCCTTAGGCACCTCAGGCCCTGCCCCAGTTAGCCCTGCTGCCCTGAGTGAGGAGGCTATTGACCTCCTGCAATCCATCTCTGTTGGGCAGTCAACCATGGTGAATGCCATCCAGGGGCTGGCAGGCCATTTGCAACAAACAAATGCATTCCTGGAGGGCATTCACTCTGGCATGGCGGCCCAACAGAGATCAATCCAGGCTCTGGCCTCCTCCTTAATGGCTGCCATTGTCCCTGTCTCTAGCTTCCCCCTCCAACTTCCTCTACCCAGTCTCATTCCCCTCAACCCCAACCCATCCCAAGCATACATTCAGACCAGCATGCACCCAAGACAACACACAGTAGGGGCTCAGGCAAACACAAGCACCACACATCATCCCGCAGGCACTCACACAAACACCATCCTGATGCAGATTGTGTCCCCCTCATCCTCCTCATCCACCACCCCCCAGTAGCGTCTCCACTCACACCTGCATGCACTACATCCTCATCCACTACCCCATCACCATTACGCCTATCACTACACACCCCTCACTGGCAGTCACCACCCCCCACATCCATGCACACATCCCCTGTGTCCTCTCCCACTGTGTCTGTGCCCTGCCATCCCAAAGTACACAAACGCAAGCACTCAGACACATAACAGCCATCCACTTCACAACAGCATCCAGCTCATGCACCTGCACCCAAACACAGCTGACAGATACCACCTACAACCACCCCCTCTTTCTCCACTCCCAAACCTTCACCCTCTTCCCGCCCCAGTGTCTTTACGAAGCTTTTCCTCTCTGCCGTTGACCTCTTCCCTACCCCTCCCCCGTCCTTCACGTCGGGCCAGGGTGGTCAGAACCCAGGCTAGCACCGCAGCCACCCAGTCCACGGCCACAGTAGCGTTGGCAGTTACTGCAGGTGGGAGAGGCTCCAGGGAACCAACCATCAGCACTGACAGTGTGCCTGCACCAGCTGCCAAGGGGAAGGGCAAGGAGGTACTACCAGCTGCCAAGGGGAAGAGCAAGGAGGCACCACCAGCTGCCAAGGGGAAGGGCAAGGATGCACCACCAGCTGCCAAGGGGAAGGGCAAGGAGGACAAAAACAGTTAGTGGAGCACACACAATCTTAGTTCAATGAGCCCCTACTATGCAGAATTACTTATTTTGAAATTAAAACAAGATATAGTCAGGATCAATAGTCACTACATAAAAGTAAGGGCATAAAGCAAATTACTATGTAAATTGGTTTACCAAAATTACTTATTTCAAAATAGAATATAAGCAGGATCAATAGTCTCAAGGGGCTCATTGAACTAAGATTGTGTGTGCTCCACTAGCTGTTTTTGTTTTGACATTAACTGGTTTAGATTATTTCTAATCCAGATACACGCCTTGGCAACAGGTATGTTTGTAGTGTTTGAGCACCATATATGAATTCAAGCTAATTGTAAGAATGTGCAGCTAAATGAAGTCATTGTTGCCAAAATGCTTAGGAAGGACAAGGAGGCACCACCAGCTGTCAAGGGGAAGGGCAAGGAGGGACCACCAGCTGCCAAGGGGAAGGGTAAAGGGCCTGCTGGCAGGACAGACAGGAGGCCTAGTGCTGGGACTGATTCTGAGCCCCCACTACCAACAATGGTGGTTCAGCTGTCCGAGGCTGCAGGGGAAGGGCTGGAGCCTCCCCCAAACATTGGCATCCCTGCCACCAGCACCGCCACCAGCACCACTGCCAGCAGCAGCAGCCCCAGTGGGCAGCCGTCCAAGGCTGCAGGGGAAGGGCTGGAGCCTCCCCCCACCACTGCCTGCACTGCCAGCAGCAGCAGCCCCAGTGGGCAGCCATCCGAGGCTGCAGGGGAAGGAGTGGAGCCTCCCCCCACCACTGCCTGCACAGCCAGCAGCACCACTGCCAGCAGCAGCAGCCCCAGTGGGCAGCCGTCCGAGGCTGCAGGGGAAGGGCTGGAGCCTCCCCCCACCACTGCCTGCACCGTCAGCAGCACCACTGCCAGCAGCAGCATCCCCAGTGGGCAGCCATCCGAGGCTGCAAGGGATCGGCTGGAGCCTCCCCCACAACTGCCAGCCCCGACACCAGCACAGCCACTGCTACCACTGAGCAGCCATCACCGCCGGCGGGCAGTGTGTAGTCCTACCTCCATGGGCTGTAGTGCATCCTGACCCCTGCAAATCCTGTGGGTCTGACACCCAGGTGAGAGAATGTGGCCTTGCACTCCCCAAGATCTGCATCACAGGGTATAATGTCCCCTCCAGAACCAGTGGAATAAGCCATCCACTCCCTCACTCCTTTCCAGGGTGAAGCACATTGGGCACAATGCCCCCTCCAGAACCAGTGGAAGAATCCATCCACTCACCCGCTCCTTGCTAGGATGAAGCACACCGGGCACAAGGTCCCCTCCAGAACTAGTGGAAGAAGCCAACCACTCAACCCCTCCTTGCCAGGGTGAAGCACACTGGGCACAAGGCCCCCTCCAGAACCAGTGGAGAGGCCATCCACTCACCCCCTCCTTGCCAGGATGAAGCACACTGGGCACAAGGCCCCCTCCAGAACTAGTGGAAGAAGCCATCCACTCACCCCCTCCTTGTCAGTATGAAGCACACTAGGCACAAGGCCCCCTCCAGAACCAGTGGAAGAAGCCACCCACTTGAGAGACTGTGGCCTTGCACTTCCCAGGACCAAGCAGTGGGCAAACCACCCACTTGAGAGACTGTGGCTTTGCACTTCCCAGGACCAAGCAGAGGGTAAACCACCCACTTGAGAGACTGTGGCTTTGCACTCCCCAGCACCAAGCAGTGGGAAAACCACCCACTTGAAAGACTGTGGCCTTGCACTCCCGAGGACCAAGCAGTGGGCTAACCACCCACTTGAAAGACTGTGGCCTTGCACTCCCCAGGACCAAGCACAGGGCATGTAGCCCCCTCCAGGACTAGTGGTGTTGTACCATCTTCCGGCTGAGGTGCCCCCCATTCCCCTTTCCCCTGAGGTGCATGTGTATTTTTGACCTGATGCCCCTGCAGTGTTGTCTCTGTGTTGTTTCAGGAGTCAAGTGGGGCCTTGGCCTATGTGATGTGGTCCTGTGGCCCATGGACATTGAGGACTGGGCAGTGTCCCTCCATTTTTATGTATGTATATACTGTTTTGATTTTGAATCACGATTTTCTCGTATTGTATCTTATTAGACTCACTTTAATCAATTCCTTTTGTCCTTGCATTATTCGTGAGGGGTAAAGGGTGTATATGTAATGTTACTCCTTCTGTTTGTGTGTATGGTGTTGGGGGTGGGGCGGGGATGGGGGTGTTGTGTGTTGCGTGTGTCACTCTCTTTTTACTCCCCCCTCCCTTGTGTGCTAGGCGGCAGTACTCACCGTGATCGACTTCGCCGGCGTTGCTGTTCGTAGTGAATGAGGAGGTATACAATCATGGGAAATTTGTGCAACTCGGGCTCCATGGCGTTGTGGTTCTTCCTTGATTCTCCAGAGGTGAGTCCTTTGCCTTCTGTGTTCTGCTTCCGCCGTGCTTTTGATGTCGTTGGTACCACCCCGGAAAAGGTGGCGGATAGGCCTGTTGTAATACTGTGGGCAGCACATTGTCTTCCGCCTTGATGTTGGCAGTTACCGCTGCGTTGCTTGTTGCTACAGCCATGGCGGTCGGTGTGTTAAAGTGGCTGTCTGTGTGGGCGGTTTCTGCCATGGTTATAATTCCATTTTGCTTACCGCCGGCCTGTTGGCGGTATTACCGCCGCTTTATCACAGACTGCCAGGATTGTAATGAGGGCCCAAGTTTCTTAGAATATTAGAGACAATCAAATGTGAAAACATATTTTCTTGCACTAGTCGCATTAACAATTTTTGACTGTAAACATGAGGAACTGTGACGCGCTATTTAATGCAACTCTAAGCTGGCAATAATTTTTAACTGGAAATTGATTTTTTTTTACAGATAACTGCTGTTTCATTTGATCAAATTTAGGCAAATCCAGTGTAAATATCTAGCAACATCCTGAGGAAACTAACTGCTGAGCACTATTGCAGAATTTTTTTTTTAGTGTTTTATGGGAGATATGTTGTCAACATGGATGAGCACTTATGATAAGTTCTAAAAAATGTAAACAGATTCAAGAAAATAGGCTCACATAAGCTATTCAAGAAAAATACACTTCAGGGATGTTAGTGTCATGACAAATAATTAGAAATGGATCACAATATTTTTACCAAATTGACAGACAAATAGAATGCATTATTATCATCAAGCTCTCACCATAGCCAAAAAATAATCTTACTGTCTATGAATCGGACACTAGAAGACTATTCCATAAGAAACCATATACAATATGAAAAAAAGGTCATGAAAGAAAACGTTTGAAAAAAGGCTAAATGCCCAAACAGTGCAGAAAGGAGAACAAAGATTCCAAAATATAAATAGACAGGAATTGACCAGTGTCACAAAGTAGGTTAATTATTTGACTGATAGGGCACCCTTACCAAACTAATAAACATATCCTTTTTAGGACTCAACACAGATCTCAATGAAACTCTTCTTAACCCCTGGTTGCTCTGGTACAAGCAGCAGGTAATTCTTCAGCGGGATTTATCTTAAGTTCAAGCAGGATCATTAGTTGTAAAGCCAATAATACAATTCCCAAGCCAGTTTAGGAAAAGAAAGTAAAATGCAATAGGCAAAAAAGAACAACATATTTACATAGGGTAAGTGGAACTGTAGATATGTTTTTTTTTAAAGGTTAAGGCGAAGGTGACTAGAATAGGTACAATGGCAATGATAATTAAGAGCTCACAGTTGACTATGACATGAGTGTGATTTTAGGCTAACCATGATGGAGCAGCAGTTGGATATGCAAGGAAGACTGCGTTGGTTAAAGTTATACCTTCTGACTTAGAGTCTGATTTATATTTTGGTGTCAGTTACTTTGTGATAAACATGACAGATATTACAAGTGCCATAGGATATAATACACATGTAATAAGGTAGGATAACTTATCTGTCATATTTTTGATGGGCACCCATTCACCAAGGTCCATATTTATACTTTTTTAGCGCCACATTTGCGTTATTTTTTGATGCAAAAGCAGCACAAACTGACAAAATATAATTGTATTTTGTAAGTTTGCGCTGCATTTGCATCAAAAAATGACACAAATGCGTTACTAAAAAGTATAAATGGGACTAAGTTTTAAATCAGGTTTTCAGTCTTTTTTTTCAGAAGTCTATTTTTTCAGCGGGCAAAACTATGAAGCATTCCTTCATTATCTCAGATGAAGCATGATTGAGCTTTCAATTATTTTGGCATCAAAACCTCTGAGATATATAAAGCTGGATCTCATAGTCACCATGACCAGTTTGTCACTGGGATGGATTTGCTGCCTCCCTTCAGTCATGGTTTTAATTTGGACTTACTTCCTTTGTTCTCGAAATTCACTAGCAAACCAAGACTGGAGGTTTATGAAGCAAAGGCTTTACATGGTTGGATACCTTCACCTGAACGCATTTTGAGTCCTGCACAAAGAGGAGAGTGTGCAAAATCAGTTTTTCTTGCCTGGTGTGGATGCACTTTCCCAAGGTGCACCTAAGTACTATGTACCAGTCCCCTGCTCATGGAAAACCAGTCCCCAAGGTGCAGGGTGACTGTGTTGGTGCTAGGGAGCACACACTGCACCAGCCCAAGAAGGCAGCAGAGATGATCCATGTCTTTGTAAATATGGTACATTTCTGATGTTTCCATTTCATGCAACACAGCACTGTGTTACTTTAAATGTTAGTGTATCTGTCCCAAGATCTTCCTGTATCCTTGAATCCTGAAGGGTCTCATCCTCAGTAGCTAGCTGGAACATCCTGAAAAGGATCCTTCTTCATATATTGTGCCTGGCACACACAAGAGTCAAATAGGTCAGCCACATGGCTCTTGGGGAACATTTCTACTCCATGGCAGACTGCTGGAATCATGAGTTTATCAATACATTTTCAGTAGTATCTTATTTCTCTCCAAGTTCCAGGAATGTTCTAGGGAAGTGGTTTTCCTACCCAATTCTGTCTACTTATACTCTATGCCCACTTTATTTTGAAGCACTTCCTTTTTGCTCTATTGTAAGCAATCACAGAAGCCCTAATTTAAAATGGGCCTATCCCTTCTTCAACCAGGAGAGTCTCTGACCTCTGTTAGATCACTGTCCTGTAGAGGTAACTAGGTTCTATATCCAGCTAGGAATGCCACCTGGAAGTCTATGAGTGTTCTTAGAATGAATGGCAGCAGTTCTTGGAAGTTCCATTGGCATCTCCAATGGAAAAAGGTAGTTTTAAGGTTGTCTTTTATTCTAGCAACTGCTGTTCTGTCCTCCCAAACGGCAAATTCCTACTAGGTGTATAGATATTGACAATACCCCTGCCTTCCTGGCCTCAGAGGCCAAGGCATTGGGTACAAAGTCATTAAATCCTGCCAGGAATGTCTACTGAGGCTCTGAAGGGGTGAAGCCAGGTTCAAAATTGGTTCTAAGCCTGTTGTAGCTTAGACAGCATGAAGGATATGCTGTGAATTGAATTTTCCACTAAAGTTATAAGAAATGTGATTTCACCTTTTATCTGATTTGGAATACTCAGTGAAAAATAACTTTGATTCATTTTGTTATCATTCGTTTAAGCGGAGAAAACAATTAACAATTTTAACTATACCTATGCTTTTGGGTGTTCAGTCACAGAGAGAGGACCTCTTTCAAGCATGTAGTGTGACAGCTTTCAAATATTAGGCACCCAGCCCTGTGGGCTTACATGTCACATTTAAATGGTAACTTATTGATACATATACTAGGTTTTGCTCAAATATTATGTTACTTTTTCTTTCCTTGTGTCAACCTCAGCACAGACGTGCTCCTGGCACCCATTTACTTAGGTTAAATACATGGGTAGTGTAAATCTACACTGGCATTTTCTGAGTCATTTAATATAACATTACTGAAATATTATATAAACCAATTAGTGTATTCCAATGTATTTTACACGTTTTAAGAGGGATGCACACAGATTCCTGCTCCTAGAAAAACAAACTAAAAGGAAAAAATGGAAGGGTGGTGAAAAGCATTATGTCCTTTCCGACACTCAGTTATAAACAAATGTTGAAGAGCCAGTGCTTAATGTACATGATGAAATGCTTCCAACAGTCAAGTCAAATTAAGAAGACATTTTAAAACAAAATTGGAGACTGGTTGAATATGACACATAAATAAAACATCAGTTTAGGCAAACAGAACAACGCAGCTATTCATATGCACAAAGAGTAGGCGCTTAACCTCATTTGAACCATATCATTTACACTGAACAGAGATATGCTATTCCACCATCACACAGGTAAAATAATAAAGTTGAGACAATATGCAGCATGTAAAAGTAAGCGGTGTATCTATGGGAATATATGCTGATGGGGTCTGTATTCTATTCAAATAATATAAAGAACAGTAAAAAAAGATGGGATGAGCATAAATCTGATATAATATTGAAAAATAAAAAATCTCCACTGGAGAAGCATTTATGTGAAAAGGAATATCATTGATTGCTAATGAGATTCCATGTATTGAAAGTGGTAAAAATTGTCAGCTGTCTCTGGTACACACACTCCACTGACAATATTGCCTAATATCCATCCTTCCCTACTATATTTGACCATTGCAAATTGGGCCCAATCTTGATTCTGGTTTGTGAAGTCCATGAAGTCCCTGTCAGATGACCTCTTACCCTATTAAGAGATACCTGTTAGGCAGATGGGATCTTAGTGCTACAAAGGGTGCATCCACTATAGTGGCTTCCTTCATTTTATTGGACTTGTGCTGAGAAGGCACCATGTTTAAGTTCCAATTCTACAAGCTTTGTTCTCTAACCATAGGCAGAACTTGTGGCGTTTCACTCCATTGAATTCCATGGAGTTACACAAAAACTGTGACATTCCATGGAGTTCCGCGATCAGGCAGAATCCAGCAAGTTGTGCTGCTTGCACAGATTTTTAGAGCCTGGAACTTGTTTTGCACTGTCAAATCAGTGAGAACAGCACCACACAGTGCATCAGAGGGTGCTGCTTTTTTCTGCCTCGTGAGTAGATTTTCTACTTGAGTACAGCTCTCTCAACACAAACAGTCATGACCTGCCTCAACCACCCGAGTTAAGAAATCTTGCCGGAGGCATTGCAGCACCCAACAATCATGCTAAGGGACATAAAGTTGTGTTTGCACTCACCAACCTAACGTTGGCGAGCCACACACAAGTATGCCATTGGGTGGTTGGTGGAGTTTTGACGAACTCAGCACTTCAAGTTTAATGCAGAGTGGGCAAAATTCTGCAAACTCTGCTGGTGGAATGGAATTTTTCATCCTCCCCTACTTTTCTCTTCAGAGAAAAAAACTTGCAAAGCATTTTTTCTCTGAACGAATGTTCTTGGTGAGCAAGGAGTTCCTCCCTGAGTGTTGGGCTGGTGAACATTTTACCAGACGGTATCTGCTATGGATATCATGGTGGACACAGGAAGGGAAAATGATTGATGGTTGCCCTGCCCTCAGTAGTGTGGGGTGAACATGACTATAACCTTCCAGTACGGCGGGAGGCAAACGTTAGGGTCGACTATTATGGTTAGCAGATCTGGCAGAGGCTCTGACGATGATTGTCCAGTGGGTCCCTATCTGTGTTAGTGTTACTCCCTCTACGCCAATCCATGAATGTGACTCTTTGTATGTTAACTGGTTTCTCCCTTTAAATCTCCTCAAAATTTCAGGAACCTCCTCTTCAAGGTGAAGCTGTGTTCCGTAGAGGATAAGGAACAGAAAGGAACATGCATCAGTCATTCAGGACAGACAAATTAGACATTATTGTAAAGCCTTCAATGACATTAACTTCAATGTATAGATATCCCCTGCAAGCAGTTTCATCATATGCATAGTGTAGAATAATCAGACAATCAAGGTTCACCTGTTAGTTTGTGTACCTCTATTTATTAGACATGCATTGTCATACAAATGTCAGCATATGGCCTTTGCAGGAAGGCATATCATATTTGTCATTATCAAGTATGTGACATTGGTAGCATTGGCATTTTGCTTTTAGTTGTTTAGGAATTTTGAGGTCATCTCTATCACAAGCATTTATATCTTTAAGCAATACCAGGGCAAGTCTTGATATATTTTGTCCAGGAGGGCAAGGTACAGGATGCTGAAGTTGGTGAATATGCCTTGAAGCCTAATCCAGAATTATTAAACTCCCTCTGAAGCATTCCATTTGGACACCAAAAGCACCAAGCAGGATACAGCTGGATTTTGTAGCCACTGAGTTCACTTCATTGTTGGCATGATTTCTTCATCTCACTCTTGTTTCTAGTAAACATTGAAATTTAGGAGGTCATTTAGAGTTTGGTGGAGCTGGATCACTGCCTTTAATCAGTGGTGCATCTGCCCAACCAAACTCTCAGTTCCAAACCTCATTCAGATATAGGAGATTTCCTATGGTGGAGCCTCACCTCCCTCCACTGTCAAAAACCTCAGAACATGATGATCCACTGATAATTGTCGCCCAATTTATGAGATGGGTGACCACACTGTGATCTGATGAGCAGGAAGAAATGTGTTCTTGCTGCCTGAACGGACTTCCTGACAGACTGGACAGCTTACTTACTTGCTTGCTCATCGCCCATTATGCTGACTGGCATTTAAGCAAGCAACAAGGACATCCATGTTTGCTTGTCTTAGGCAAGTTTCTGTATGGTGTCCCAGCTGTTGTTCAGAGTCTTCATTTATGTTTCCACAGCTTGCCTCTAGGTGTTCTTTGGACTATCTCTCTTCTGGTTGCCTTCTGGGGTCCAGTGGAGAGCTGTCCTTGAGATGAGGTTTTGTTCTCTTCTGGTGGTGTGTCCTATCCATCTCAATCTTTTACTCATAATGATGGTGTCCATGTTCTCTTGCTTGCATCTAGCAAGCAGTTCTTGGTTGGAGATGGTTCATGGCAAGAACATGTGCAAGATTATTTTCAGGTTACTGATGTGGAATGCTAACACTTTGGTGGGGGTACTTTTTGTCATCTGCCAACATTCTAATCCATACAAGTGTATAGCCAGAATGCATTTCTGGTAAAGCCTCAACTTGGTGTTTGTGCAGCACTGAGATATTCTCCACATGTTGTTCAGCATCCTAAAGGCATTCCTGGCCTTGTTAAGTCTGCTCTTGATGTCACTCCTTGCCCCTCTATCATGTCTGATAGTACTGTCTAAGTAGGTAAATTCTTCAGTCATAGCTAGGTCCTCTCCACCCACCTTGAAGGGTGAAGGGAGTGGAATGTTGAGTGGCATAACTTTAGATTTCTTAGGGGGTCATTCTGACCCTGGCGGTCCAAGACCTCCAGGGCCACGGATGACTGAAGCACCGCCAACAGGCTTCATTGCCCATTCCGACGGATTACCCCCGGCTGGGCGAATCCTCCATGGCGGCGCTGCAAGCAGGGCCGCTATGGGGATTCTGACCCCCTTCCCGCCAGCCTGTTTCTGGCGGTTTTTACCGCCAGGAACAGGCTGGCGGGAACGGGTGTCCTGGGTCCCCCTAACAGGGCCCCAGTATGCTTTTCACTGTCTGCCTAGCAGACAGTGAAAAGCGCGACGGGTGCAACTGCACCCGTCGCACACCTGCAACACCGCCGGCTCCATTCGGAGCCGGCTTCAGTGTTGCAGGCCTCTTTGCAGAAAAAAGCCTGTTTTTTTTCTTAATTGTCTGTCCACAGCATAAAAAATGCTCTATATAAGGATTTTACTTGGGTACTTGGGACTGACAGAAGGGTGGTTCTACATGAATTGTTATAGTTGGTTAATGGTTCATTCTTAGGAATACTGATGATGATGCAATTGTTACAGTCATTTGGTATGTTAGCTCCCTCAAAATGATGCAATTAGCTGCTGAAGGATTTTGGCAAATGTTCCAGGGTTTGCCTTGAACATTTTTGCATTCAGGTTATCTTAGCCAGGGCCCTTCAGTTCTTGAGATCGGATGCCAGTGACATTTTTTTTCTTTTTGTATTGAAACTGTGATCACATCTAAACCTGTCTCCACTTTTTGGATGTCTGCTTTGCTTGCTAATACTGGTCTGTTCAAGATTTCTTTCAGGTACTCAGCCCAGCATGCTTCCTGTTCTTTCTCTAATGTGAGTAGTCTGTCTTGCTTGTCCTATGTTAAGAGTATTGTAATTTGCACAAGATCTACCACTGACTACCTTTGTGCGATTGGAACATTTCCCCAGTACTCCTGTAGTGTCCGCCTCCTGTGCTTGATTGGCAAGGTTACCCATATATGCCTGCCTGTATGCTTTTGTCATTCTTTCCACTGCTCTTCTATGCACTGTTGCTTCTATTCCCCCTGCTGCCTTTCAGACATGTCTTCCATGAGTTTCCTATTTTCCTGGCCACCATTTTCAATAGCTTATCGTGTGCCTTGTCTTATCCATTCTTTCTTCTACCTTGTCTTGGTCCCTAAGTATGCTTCTCTGCTCTTCGCATCTGTTAAAGAGACTTGCTCCACTTCTTGTAGACTGTATATGCAGCTGACTCAGACTGATTTTCTGTGTCTGCCAGGAAGTTCAAACCTGTACTAGATTTGTAAGATGAACGCCTACTCAGTCTTGAAGTCCTGCCATTTTGCCACATTGAGGTGCTGTCATTCTGATGTTTTGTGTTCTAGTTTTCTGAGCTTCACAAGAACGAGCACAAGATGGAGATCACTGCTGATGCCTGTTCCCCTCCTTGTTCTGACATATTGCAGTGAAAGTCTCTAGGTACTGCTTATCATCAGGTAGGCAATCTCGTTTCTGTCTCTTCAATTGGTTGATCACCAAGCTAGTTTAGGAATATCATTATAAGGGACGAGAGTCCCTCCCATGACCAGATAACTTATGGCATGAAATTCCAACAGTCCTTCTCCATTGTCGTTCATTGTTCCACAACCTTCCTTTCCCATGGCTCTGCCATGGTTTGCCTTGTAATTTTGTAGCATTCACGTCTCCTATCAAAATCTTCAGGTTGTGGTTTGGCATGGCTTTAAGCTCAGCTTGCATCTGTTGGTTAAATATTTCCTTGATTGTTTCCTCTTCATCATTTGTTAGAGTATAGCACTGGATAATGGTGGTGCGGGGGTGTCTGCCTTTTAACCTGGCTGTCATTGGTCTATTCACTTGCTTTCACTCAATTAGGCATGTCCCTGTTTCCTTGCTCAGGATGATGGCTACTCCTTTGTGATGTTGTTCATTGTCCATTCATGAGTACAGTATCATCTGTTCCGGTGGTGGGTTTTCATTCTGTCAGATCCAGACCACCTACATTCGCTGACCCCCAGGATGTGTGGATTGTATTGCCGCATCTCAGATGTACTTGAGACAGCTTTCCTATGTCATACATAATATGTATATTACAGAATCTGATTCTGGCCTTGCTCTTGGCACTCAGATCTTCTGTCATCTTGTCAGTAGTTTTCTTGTGGCCTTGACTATTGTCACTCATTCATGTCTGATGCAGAGACTCTGGAAGTCCCTTTTCCCCAGAAGCTGTAGTGGTTCTTGCTGCTGTTTCTGTAACAAATGCTTTTTATGGGATAAGGTTGTTAGCCTTGTGCAAAGCCCCCAACCTGGAGGACCAGTGGATCACACTTCACCCTCATCTCTACCGTATGGCATGTCTGCCATGAGCTACTTTACAAGGAGACTAAACTCCTATCAGCACAGCTCTCCTATCCCTGGTTCTTGCCTTAGATCCTTGGACCCTAAATACTGGATCAGTATCCTGAGAGTCATACAATAGGGTAACCTCAGCCTCTGGCACCCCATCTGCTTGTAGTAGGTACACTGATACAGAGGACATGTTCTAAATGTAAGCAGCTTGACACAGCTACCTTAAATGGGCATTTACTCAACCCCAATAGGGGTTATCCAGTGGGGCTGGAAACTGGGCCCGCACCAAGTCCTCCACAGGCATTCCTCTTGGGCCGCCAAACCATCACTTCGACCGAAGTGCATAGTCAGGGTTGCCTTTTGGGCTTGGCCTCTCAACTAGGCCTTGCACTCAACCCTGCACAGGCAGACAACTTCTGCTGCACACAAAGTTTACCAAAATGATTACTATTAAGAAATTAAGGTGAGTAAACAAATGTGGCATGGGGATGCTCTTCTTCTGCAAATAGTTCCCTTTTTCACTATTTTATCCTTTTTAACAAGTTGTAACCGCTGTGCGGCCGCCAATGCGGCCGCACTTCCGCGGTGCCCATTTTGACATCCCCGCTGAGCGGGCGGGCGGGGATGTGGGCCGCAACATGGGAGCCGGCTCCATATGGAGCCGGCGGTGTTGCGGCCGTGCGACGGGTGCACGTCGCGCTTTTCACTGTCTGTATAGCAGACAGTAAAAAGCTGCATGGGGCCCTGTCAGGGGGCCCCGCGACTCCCCGTACCGCCAGCCTTTTCCTGGCGGTTAAAACCGCCAGGAAAAGGCTGGTGGTCAGGGACTCGTAATCCCCTGGGCAGAGCTGCTAGCAGCGCTGCCCAGGCGGATTATCACCGCCGGGACAAATGTGGCCGAAAACCGCCGGCCCCGGCGGTGCGACTGCGGCGCTTCCGCCGCGGTCGTAATGACCCTGGAAGCACCGCCAGCTTGTTGGCGGTGCTTCCGTCATTTCAGCCCTGGTGGTCCTGTACCGCCAGGGTTGAAATGACCCCCATAATGTCTTAAATTACTGAATCTCATGCCTCCCCTCACATTTTTAACTCACTGGTTTCATACCTCAATTAATATCTCAATCTGCATTTACTTCAACCTGCTCCTCAGAAAAGGCTTTAAATTCAACAGCTCATATTCCAAGAAAATTATGTCAGTAGTTCCTCACGTTTGTATAGAATACAAAATGTCAGGGCTCTAAGAGTTTATTAGAGCTCCATAGTGAAGCTGCAGGTGATCACTAGGGAGCTGACTGATAGACTGCTGCTGGTGTTGGAAGTACATGTTTCAATCTGCATTTCAGAATGTTTTTCTGACAAGAATGGTTAAGATTTTTGAAAACTCATAGAAAGTGTGTCCCAATGATAGATTTGAAGACCACTAACCGTAAATAAAGTGGCAAAAAGAAACCCCTAATTTCTTGATTTTATTGCACTATCCCACATAGGAAATGCTTGCAGCTTTGTGGCTTTGGTTCCATCAAGATTGCAATCAGGTGTGCCACACTTTTGTCATAAATGCAGAATGTTTGCCCTCTTGGGGTTAGAACACTTTGGTCAAGCTGTAGTGGAACATTAAGGAACCAATTGACAGGCTACTATTGGAAGTACTTCTTTCACTCAGAATAGTGGACTTTTCTCAGACATTGAGGAAAGTATCTGGCAATTTATAAAATATATCCTCACTTTAGCTTTCTAGCATTCTAGCCATAATTCTGATGACAAAATAAAAGCTAACATTTTGTTAATTACAGCCTTTAGTCCATCAATATGGCATTCAGATGCAATACACTTTTGTCATGAATACCGAATGTTAGTGTTCTTGTTAATTAAAAAACCTTGCTTAAGCTGCAGTAGAAAAAGGGGGATCAACTGACAGGCTGCTGCTGCTGTTGGCCATATGTTTCATTAACCATACCGGACTTTTTCAGACTTTGATGAAGAAAATATTGTAGTATTTGTAGGAAATGTGTCCTCATTTCAGCTCTCTAGAGCACTAACCACAATTTCAAAGACAAAATCAAACCCCTTTTTATGTTCATATTCACCAGTATTTTGTATAGGAAATGCTTTTAGTTTACAGCTTTGATTCCATCAAGAGTGCCACACCTTTGTCACATTTACAGACTAAGAGTGCTTATTTAGAACACTGAGGTGAAGCTGCAGAAGAGCTTTGAAAAATATGATGTTGCTGCTGTTGGAAGTACACTTTACTCGGAATACCAGACTTTGTTCTTACAGAGCTGAGGAAGATAGTGGGTTTGCATTTTAGATTCTGGAGTATAGTCTATAGCTTCCATGAGAAACTCGAGAGAAAAACATTTTCTCTCAAACATGGTACAACAAATTCTAGCAGAGAACCAGCATGTTTCACAGGGTAAAATCACCCTAGAATACACCACATTTCCTAAAATTCATATGTTAGACATGTCAGCCTTACCAGTCCTAGGGTGGTCTTCTCCCAAACATTTTGCCTTTACACTTCTATCTTTCTGAATTCATTTTTGTTGGCATTAGGAATCTGTGATTAAATGCTCATGCTCACTCAATAAAATATGGAATAATTGGTTTTCATCCTACTGGCATATTTATGTTACTTATAAGTCCCTAGTAAAGTGTTAAACCATATACCCTGGGCCTGTAAGTTAAATAACACTAGTGGGCTTGCAGTACTTATTGTGCCACCCACTTACATTGTCCTGTAACACTTGTTAAAATCTGCCACTGCAGCCTGAATGCAGTTTTAAACTGCCAAGTTGACTTAGAAAAATAAATCCCATGCCAAGCTGTAAATTGTCTCTTTTTACATAACAGTTATCCCAAATGTAGGCCCTGGATAGCCCATAGGGCAGGGTGTGTTATAATTAGAAGGTTGGACATGTACTTTTAAATTTTACATGTCCTGGTAGTGAAAGTTCCTAAATAAATGTTTCACTACTGTGAGGCCTATCTCCCCCATTGGGTTGCCTTATTACATTTAGTAAGTGCTAACTTTTGATTAAGAACAGGTAAACATTTAATTTTTGGTGTCTGAGAAATTGTAATTTAAAATCCTCTCTGATGGTAAAGTTGGATTTTAAGTTACAATTTTGAAAAATCCACTTCTGAAAAATTGTAATTTTACTGTCCTAGCTTTTTGGTGCCCATAAACTGTTCTGAGTCACATGAATGGGTGTAGTTGACATTTGGACTTTGATTACTCCTCCTAGACAGCCGTACCATAGAGGGATTAGATGTGCCTGACTGGGTCATCACTAGCAGGATGAGGGAGAGAGCTAGGAACAGCCCCATCTAGAGCTAAATAGGCTGCACCCTGCCTTCACACAAAGGACTTGTCACCACTGGATAGTGCATTCAGCCAGCTTGGAGCCAGGATACGGAAATCTTCAAGCATTTCAAAGCAAATTGCCTAGAAGCTTTTCCCATTTCAGAGAAGACACCAGGAATAAAAAATAGGACCCTCAGAACCACTCTTAAGTTAACATTCTAGACCTATGGAAGGACTCTCATGGGACTTCCTGCTGCTGTGTCCTGCTGTGTACTTCATAGGACTGTTTGGCTGCACCTGCAAAGACTACTCTGCAGCCTAAAGCTTGTCTTGAAGCCTTAGAGTCCTGCTCTTCTGTTTGAGCCCTGTTCCACTTCCTTATCCCAGAACAGTGACTCCAAGGGCTATTTGGCTGGGCCCCTGATCAGACCTGGGGGTGGGCAGAATTGAATTAGTTGCATGAAAACCATGAAAAGGCAGCAAATCAGCATGTTGCCCTAATTGTTAGTGCCAGGAGTTGTTTTGTGCTGAAAAATCTGCACAAACAGTACCACGTGATGCACCAGAGGGCACTGCCACTTGTGTTGATTTTGCTGCAGCTTGTATAGATTTTCTACTTGAGCTCCAGTTTTCTCAAATCAAATGATTGTTACTGCCAAGGTGCCCTCCTAGCATCTGAAAATAACGCTAGGTGGCACCAACTCTCGCTCGTCCTCACCAACTTACTGTTGGACAGAAAACACTCCAATCATCTCGAACCCACACCTGGATCCACCCTGAGTCATAACTTCCAAAGTGGTGCCTCTCAAGTGTTGGTACGTTGAAGGTGGTGTTTAAGGTACCCAAATAGCCAGCATCCAAATATATTTAGGCTAAAATCTGCTCTGAGAATGAAAAGAGACCATGTATCCACCTAAGGTGCTTGGCCGGTTGGTCTGATTTCTCGGTATCTCCCAATATAGTCTTCTCTGCAGCACCAAATCGTTTTCAGCAAGCCTTCTCCAAAGGGTATGCCACCTCATGGAAATCTTGTCAACTACGGCCAACAGCTTCATCTCTATGAAGGTTTTTGATGTCCAAAAAGGGACTGAGACCAAAATTAGAAATCTTCACCACAACTTCATCAAACAGTTCACTGACAATGAGGCCTTCTGATGCCTCCTCCTCGAATACCGCCTGCGACCTTGTCACCTTTTCTTCAAATTTCTTCTAAGTCCAAAAGCAAGCATAGACTGGATGCAGTCTCCTTTCTATATCCCACTTGCACTCCATCACGGTTGGCCATATGTTTTGACTTTAGCCTGCTCCGGTGTGACTAGATATCCGCGGTTGGGGCTTTCACCTTTTAGGCATTATTGTTAACCTTAACATTTTAAGATTCATTTCTCAGGTTCTAATTGTTGGATTTTTTTTTCATTTTGGTGTCAAACAATTTATTCTAATTGACTCTATTATTTTAAGTTGGTGTGGCATTTTTCTTGTGCTGCGTTTTCACTTTATTACTGTTTGAGTGGTGCATAAATACTTTACACACTACCTCTAAGTTAAGCCTGACTGGTTTTGTGCCAAACTACCAGAGGGTTCAGCACAGGTTAATTTAGTGATATTTGTGATTCACCCTGACAGAGACTGTAGCTGTTTTTTTAGCAGGGTTAACACCCCCACTGAACCAACATTCCAATTTCTCACAGTATGAGACCACCAGAAAACAATTAATTTTGTTATTTAAATCAACTGTCACCCTTCATGCGTGTTCCTTTTTATTAACAACAAAAGACAGGCAATCATTACTGTGTTTTTCAAGACTTGGAATGCCTGCTACAACATATTGTCCATGTTGTGGCCAGCCAATTAAGAGGGTCTCATGTGTCCATTGGGGTGAAGGTGTGCTCACCCTGCCCTCTTTTATTTTTTTTACTAATTTTCAGGGCAAAAGTACTGTACTCTCCAAAGTCCCATAAAGGCTACTACAACATACTGTTCATGATAGTGCCAGCCAATTATCATTAACCGATCACCTTTTAATTAGCCAATCAGAGCATAATTGGACACCAACATTCAGGACATTACCAAGTTTTATGATGGCTACCCTGTCATGGCCAACTCTCTGGAAAATGTGGTTTAAAGAGGAAACATTCCCATAGACAATTCAATTGGGAAATCATTTTGGGATGCCCCTCTTTCTCTTAGTCCCAACATGACAGATTAGCGCAAAATATTTAATGAGGGAGCTAATGTAGATGAACGTTTCTTGGAAAGTTCCTTGCAAAGTCTCCAAAGTTATAAAGAAAACAAAAAATTATTTTATTACAGAAATCCTGACCTAACCATAACTAGTGTGGAACTATCTCGGCCAGATTTAATGAATTAGGGAACGCTGGGTAGTTCCCAAGTTTTATGTAGAGAACAAACATTTGAGGCAAGCAGATTTAGATTGTTGGTAGTGTAAAGGAGCTAAGGTCTACCTAAAACTTGAGAACTTGCCAGGATTCTCTACATCTTTTTTTGCATAATTTGTGCAGCACTCTAAGACTGAAAGGATGATGATTTGACTTGTAGTAGGTGCTCCATTGTGTCTGGACAATGTTATACCTCTCTGTAGAGGTCTAACAAGAGCAAAACATGTGTGTCAGGGGCTGCTTTTATTTATTCCATGTTGGCTTACATTGATATTTTACTGATTGAAAGCTGTACTACTGTTCCTGGCTTTTCTAATTTTTCTTTTGAGCATAGATGGCACTAGCAAACTCTCCTAAAAAAGCATACATTTCAGGTCAGAAGATTTAGAGAGTTGGTGATCTTGAAGAGTTTCTGAGGCCTGTGAGTGTGTAACTTGTCAAGATTCCCATTATACGTTAATTCCTGACACGTGTTTCACTTTCCGTTAGCTCATCAGAGGAGCCCAACATGGGTACATGTAACTGAAAACTGCTGTCTATATATCTGGATTTCCACAATGTTAGCCAGTGCTGCTCTTACCTCTCCTATGTGTCCCTTGGGCCAACCCCTTCAATCCCTAACACCTGCTGTGATTAACCAACAAATTAGATGCAGTAAATCTTGATATGTTTCCAGAACAAAAGTATTTGGACTGATTGTTTCTTTTGTTCCATGAAAACCAAGGACACAAATTCAAAACCTAAAGCTGTGGATCCTACACATTCTTTATGTAATCATCATGGGGGGATGATTGTAGAGGTGAAAGGAGATAATTCCATTTGATAAAAAATGCTTACTAAAAGTCAAATGTGATAGTAACCAAACCTTTGACTTAACACATTGGTGTGATCCCCATACTGGTGTTATGCTCTGTCTGCGACCTTCTCGTAGCTTGCTGCATTTCTTTACTTAACATTTTTTATTTTGGTTTATAGTTTTACAAATTATGTTTACTGTTATGATGGAACAAACACAAAGAACAAAGACAAAAGTTAATTGGAATTACTTCTTTTGAAATGATAACATTTTTGAGGATGAAATTAAACAAATGATGCTTTTAGAAATGTGGAAGTACATTATTCTGGCTATACGTGAAGGGGATTTGGGACTAAATTTCACTCTATATAGACATATTGTTCAATCCAAGGTAACAATGGATGTACTGCAAGAGACAAGATCGTTTGGGTAGCCAATAATTGTGAAATGGGTGGATATAGCATTTCATTTGTTAAAACCATGGACTACTGTAGAATTGCATGACTTTTGTAAATCCAATCTCATTTGTATTTCAATTATATAAATCAACTTTATTAATTTCTAGATTTTATGACACTTGTGATGCATAATTACATGGAAGAAAATGTGCACAGTGGATCACTGTACAGTGGTTGAGGGGAATATTCACTAACGTTGCAAACTTTCATTTCATTGAATGTACCATAAAATTAAATGGTCACTGGATTTTAAAGCTATGTTTTTTTTGTTTTGCATTTTAAATTACCATTGAATCTGAAATATAGATATGGTGTAAAGCAATTGATTAGTTTTTTAAATATTAGAGGAAAAATAAATGTGTATATCTAAGTGGAGCTGGAGCACAGATCTCATAGTGAGGTCTGATTGTCTGTCAGCACTTTAACCAGTAAGTGCTGGCAACCATCTTGGGACCAATATACATGATAGCATCCCCTTGAAATGCATTGTAGTGAATGGCAGGTTTTGAGGGTCACAAAAAGGAGAACATATTAAGGGTGATCACAGATTTTAGTTACACTTAAAAATATTTGCTGATGGTACCATACTAATTTTAGGAATTGTGGTGTGTTCTAAGGTGATTTTATACTGTGAAAAAGCATTCTGCTGGGATTTCATGAATCCTGTTTGAGAGAAAAAAAATTCTCATGATTTTCCCCAAAAGGTTATGGAAGGTGCTCCAGAAGCTAAAATGAGAGTATATTTTCTGTAAATTCACACTATCTTTCTCAGCTATATGAAAATGAAATGAAGTCTGACATTCTCAGTAAAACATGCACTTCCAGCGGGAGCACCCTGTCAGTTAATACCCGTGTGTACTACTGCAGCCTCCCAGACTGTTCTAAAGGACAACTAAAGTGCTAACAGTCTTACTTATGATAAAGCTGTGACGCACCTGAAGCCTGCTTTATTGAATAAAAGTGGTAAAGCTTAAAACATTCAATTTAGAAAGGAACAAAATTAGGAGGCTCGTTTTTTCATAGAGATTGTGGTTAGTGCTGTAGAAAGAAAAAGCAGGACGCATGTTAAATTAGTTCTCAAATATCTTCCTCTTCTATTTCATTAAAACATTCTGACATGCAGACTGAAAAAAACATTTTCAACACCTGCAGCAGACTGACAGTTATCTCCCTGGTGACCAACAGTTTTTACTGTGTTTTGGTGAGCAACAAGAGTGCTAGCATTCTGAATTTATGCCAAAAGTGTGGCACATCTGAACACCATCCTGATGGAATCAGTTTGGAAAACTAAAAGTATGTCTACTGAGGACACTGCAATAAATGAGGAAATTAAGGGGCTTCAAAACAATTAAACCCTTCAAGATGGCCACCAGAGGAAGAAAGCTGAAATGTAGCACAAATATCACCCAAATGTAGACCAAATATAGCTCAATGACAGAAGTATGCAAAACACTTACTTTTTTTGTTTTTGTGCAGTTTTATATAGTGCAGACTTCACCCAAATGTACTGCGGTGCTTTACTTGAACATCAGTTACATTACACAAGGACACATTCATTTTGGTTTTAGGCGTGGGGAGATGAAGTGAGCTGCCCAGAATCACAGGATGTCGAGCTAATGCACAATTGCAGAGTCTGCAGTTCTGGCCATAACGCCACATCTTCTTCCTCAAATGTAATATATAATCAAGTGATCAACTGAACAAAAAAACATAAAGATAGCAAAAAATTTCAAAGTGCTTTGTCGCTATTTGAGAACTCACAAAATATGTCCCCACTTTAGTTTTTTAGAGCACTAACCATAATCTTCAAATTTTTATAATTTCTAAATGAATAATTTAGGTATTACAGCTTTGATTGTATCAAGATAACATCAGGCATGCCAGACTTTTGTAATAAACCTAGAATGTTAGCAATCTAGTTGTCCATTAGAATACTATGAGGAGGCAGAGGTCGGGCACCATGGACTTAGATAAATAAAGGCAGGGAGGAGGGCGCAGAGGCAACAAGTTTGCCACATTGTGCGGCGGGATGGGCAGTGACAGCACAATGGATTATGGAGGACAGGGGAAACGGTTGCAGGAGCAACAAACCAACCATGCAGGACAGGCAAAAGAGGTGGTGGCAATATAACAGACCATTGAGGAGAGAAGGAAGAGGCAGTAGAACCATACCTGTCAGCAAACCCAATTCAGGCAGGGGAATCCCAATGTTTTTAAGTTTTTAAGTGTGTCTAAAAGGCTTTATTTTATCTGAATACTGTCAAAAAACTCCTCTTTCTCAATGTAAGTCAATAGGAAAAATCAATTCCCCAGTTTTTTTTTCAAAATCTCCCTCTTCCAAAGTTTAAAATGTTGGCAAGAATGGTACATTGGATCATGGAGGGCCGGAGAAATGGGGTAGGAACATGGGCTCCGATAACAGAAGGCAGGAGGGAGATGGGCAGGGGAAACAAACTGACCTCACAGGGTAGGTGTCAGGGGTCACAGCAGCACAATACACCACACAGCGCAAGTGGGATTGCACTGCAGCACAACAGACCATGGAAAGCAATAGGGAAGGGACAGGGCCATCCACATGGACAACAGAGAGCAGAG
The DNA here is from genome assembly GCF_031143425.1 of Pleurodeles waltl. NCBI lineage: Eukaryota > Metazoa > Chordata > Amphibia > Caudata > Salamandridae > Pleurodeles > Pleurodeles waltl. The sequence goes on from NC_090439.1 coordinate 950,264,915, forward strand.
GAGAAAGAGGCAAGGGCAGCACACTGACCATACCGGACAGACAGAAGGGACAGTTGCAACATAATGGACCATGAAAGGCAAGAGGTTGGGGGGCAGGGACATGACAGACCAGACAAGGCAGGAGGGAGAGGATAGGGTCCTGCGCATGGAAAACAGAGGGCCAGGGACAAAGGGTCGGAGCAGGAGCAGCAGGCTCATGGGCACTGGAAGCACAACACACCATGGAGGGCAACAATTAGACTAGGATGACATACACACAGACAACGGAGGGAAGGTGGGAGGGGGGCGCGGGCAGCAAGCCGACCACACAGGGCAGCTGGGAGGGACTGTGACAGCACAAAATGCCATGCATGGCAAGTGGGAGGGTTAGTTGCAGCACAATGGCCATGGTAGGCAAGGGGGGGCTGGGGCATGCAGAAAGGATCATGGAGGGCAGAAGTGAGAGGTAGGGGCTGGACGCAGACTAGAGGGGGCAGGGAAAGGGGATTCACAATAGACCATGCAGGGCAGGCAGGAGGAGCAGTTGCAGTACAACAGAGCATGAAAGGCAGAAGGGAGTGGCAGCTAAATGGACCATGGAGGACAGGAGGGAGGGGATAGGGGCAAGGAACTCGGGCATTCAGGGTACCGGTGGCAGGGACAGGTGGCAGCCATCTGACCATGCTAGGCAGGTGGGCAGGACCATGGCAGCTCAACATAACACTCAGAGTAGATAAGAAGGGCAGTGGCAGGTCCATGTAACATGGCAGACTTGTGCCCTTAGCATGCACTGCTAATTACCCCAGATATTATGACACTCATGGCACCTTCTTCGACATCAATGACAACTAACTATAACACCTGAATTTCTATGGTTTAGTGGTGGAAAATATAAACCTAACTCTAACGTTCCTGTAACCTTTGTTTTTTTGTGAATTTGATTTATAGATAGATAGATAAATAGATAGATTAGTAATTCATCAGCCTCTATTATCAATGAAAGTTTATGTAAATTAGCTAATACTTAAATAAGTATAGCTACGTTTACAACACTGACAGTAACCACTTGTCTAATCCATTACTAGGCTTCATGTTTAAAATGTTTGTTTATATAGAAATAGTACTACTATCGTCTCTCCTTCTTACTACTTGCATGATACAGCCATGAGGAAGGGGCACTGCGATACCCATACCGGAGTCGACTGTCCTTGGACTATGTATGTAACAATTTTCTGTTGACATCCCATAAAGAAAAGGCACTCAGTCTGAAGGAAATCTTGAGGTTTGAAATTTGAAATTTTTGTTAATACTGAACCTTTCATTTTCTGTGCATGCAATAAATTGTTTTAGGTTACAACCAAATGCAAAACCCATAATTCGCATGTATTAAGGAGAGAATATTGGACGGCGTTGCAAACTCATGATTACTCATTAAGATTTCTGAAAACGCATTAAAAATAAACATACGAATTCACCAGCAATTATTTTCAGTTTCAGCCGCATTTTTCACTGATAACCAAACATTGACATTTTGCCAAAACTCCCTTTTTAAACATATATTCTGAGCAGAAATCGATTGAGAAAACAAAGGTATCCCACTTCTGAGAAATAAAGTGAGCACCTCAAGTCGTGTTTGCACCATTCACACGAGCCTTAATTCAACACAATTTTTTATTTTTAGAGTGTACAGACTTCAATTTCTACAGTAATTTTAGATCAGAAGCCACTCTTCGGAGAGTTTCAATAAGGGGATGTATTTAAGTAAAAACATCAATATTCAGGGACCAATTGACAATGATTGGTGTTTAAATAGGTGTGACTCGGTCTTTTAATACTCCTGGATTACATAGTTCTGTCATTATGACAAATGGAAATGTAATCATTCACCTGTGTGAATTCTGGATGCTGCAGTATTACCAAATCGGGAGTGCCACTATAGTTGCAATGCGCGACCTCTTTACACCCATGCAATTCTCTGGAGAATGAAAGAAGCTGAGGGGGGCGGCCTTAATGGGATGCAACTGCTATCAATAGATGCCGAGTCATCAAACTTCTAGGGAAGAGGAAGTGAAATCGCATCCATTCGACCCCCAATACTATCACAGGAGTGACTCTTGCCCCCACCCCAGTCCCCTATCACGCCTCCGATTGGCTACTTAGGGGTTGAAGGAGGCAAGCCCAGGAAACTACTTCTCTGTCTTTGAGAGCTTTCATCTTCTTTCTCCGAATACATAGTAGGGAGATTAGTTTATGTTTTTGTGTTCACTGCTTTTCCATGGAGTTTTGATGATATCCTTTACCAGGTGATACAATTCCGCTTTATAATTGTCTGTACATATTATGTTTTTTTTGTTTTGCCTTCAGAATGTACAGAGAGTACTCGCTCGGCCCTCGTATATTACATTCTCAACGATGCCAAACCCATATCACTAATGCCCCGTCCATCTTGCATGAGTTACTGTTTGCTGTGCAGCAGCCGAACATTGGTATCCATGTAGTGCCACTCTATAATGAGAAATATTATTCACTCAAGCTAATTAATTTTCCTAAACTGTCACAACGGAATTATTCATCAAAGACAACAGTTTTTTTGTCAGGTTCACTGAAAACCTAAAACACTGCTTCCGAGTCTTGCTCGTTTATTACATAAATTTGGAGTCTTTAATTGCACATGTTCGTAACAAGTGGCACAGAGAACAAAGGCTATATTGTTACCTAATCTTTATTTATGCCCTTGCAAATGGCATGCGAGGATTAACACAACAAACTGCTCTGTGCTGATATATCCATGATTATCACACAACACAGCATCGTGGCTGTATAATGGGCAATAAACCTGATTTAGTAAGCAAACTCTATTAATGCTACACCAGGGATACAGTGATTACAGAACTCTTTACATTGTGAGAATGCATAATTCCGAATCTACACTGAGAATAGAAGAGACTTTTTTTTTTTTTTTTTAACAAAACGTTCACTTGTCATAGGCACGCTGGGCTGTGTAAAACTGATAATGAGGTGGAAATTAAGACTGTCAGCAGTACGTTTTCAGAACAGACACATTAGCTGCCTGAATGCAAAGACAGTAATGACCCATTCCCAGATTGTTTTTTATTATTCTCAGTCAAGTCCAGCGAATTAAAGGCACAGAATACTTGTACAGGTATTGCACTGAAGTTAAAGTTTGTTCATCCGGCGTCAATTAACCAGAAGATGCCATTAAACTAACAATTCTTAAACTGATACTGTGAAATGACTACATTAAACTGGCATGCTATGATGTTTTAAGTGCATACAAAAACATTCAGTAAACCTTCGTGTCCCATATCACATAATCATAGTCGTAAACGAAAAAGCTATGTCCCCTTAGGAAGTAAGATATGTAATACATATTGCCATGCATAGTTTACCGTACTAGTGAAACGGTTAAAATAACCCCCAGAAGCGTTTATTTTTGTGGAGTTTTTGGTCAAACTAACACATGTACTTAAAAACCTAAACAAGAGGGGGTGGTCACACGCTAATAACTAATATATTCCAATTAATGAGTTGCCAGGTTAAGGGAATGTTTCAGAATAGAAAGATAATGAGTTTTGATGCAAAGTGGAAAGAAAAGGGCGAAACATATCAAGCAGTAGAATGTTCACTCAAGGGGCGCGAAGGCAGGTATCAAAGGAAGCTGAACAGGGAGGTGAAGGATGACGTCAATTAAATTATATTCTGCTCGATTCTGTATTTATGCTGTAGCACCATTAATCTTTCAGGCCAAAAATACATAATCAAATAAAACACCACCTAGGTGCGTACACACACGCGCGCACAAACACGTTCATAAATAATATTTTTAAAATTAAAGATATCTTTGACTGTTAGTTTCTGAATGTAAAATCAGATTCCGTCTCTTTAGTCGGAAACGTGGGTTGACATTTCGATCAGTCTCTCCACCCTCTCTCTCTTGCCCATACGATTGCCAATGTCTCTCTGCTTTTTAAAATCACAATTCCTCCGCCTCTCTCAGCCCACCATATTGTGGTGCAACAGTCATTCTTTGATGGCTAGATTACTTTAATAATCCTCACCTCGGCCCTTCTGTTTGCAGTCTTTCAAAGGCGCCAGAACGCTGTCATACAGGTTATCTTTCACCTAGTTTGTCAATTTCACTTCTCCTATGATTGCGCATCTTTGTACTGGCTCATGGCTTTATGTCTATCTATTGCGCTTTCACCATTAAGTTCTTAGAATTCTTTAATGAAGGACCCCGTGGAGAGCAACGGGTGCAACCTAGTCTCTTTGCGAGATTCTTCGTGACGTGGAAAGCGTCATTGGGACAGGATGGGAAGGGGCAGGGGAGGGTGGTGGTATAAATGGTGAGTGTGGGGAAGGGTTGCCCTCTTCCTGGGGTGAGGTTTCTTGCACTGTAGGTTTTTTGTCACCCACCCACCCACCCACCAAACATTATTTTGTGTGATTGCTGTGTGGAAACAGAGTGGGGGTTTCTGGTTGCCAGTGTAGGGCAGGTGACATAAGGGGTAATGTAGGGAATGGGGTTTCTAGTGGCAGAGGTATACATCCTTGTCCAAGTAGAGACAAAAACCTAGTCAAGGTAATATACAACTGTAGGAGGGAGGGTACCAATGGTACTTACACCTTATGCCAGGTCCAATTATCCCTTATTAGTAGAGTGTAGTAGTGTTCTAGCAGCTTAGGCTGATAGAGGTAGCTATAGCAGAGCAGCCAAGGATGAACTAGGAGACATGCAAACCTCATGCAATACCACTTATATCACATAGGTACTATATCATAAGAAAGACAATACTCATAGTTACTAAAAATAAAGGTACTTTATTTTAGTGACAATGAGCCAAAAATATCTCAGAGGATATACTCCCTTAGGGGGTAAGTAACATACACAAAATATACACAACTAACCAAATCAGGTAAGTAAAACAGTCAGAACGTAGTGCAAGCACTGTAAAACACAATGGGATGCAATAGGCCTAGGAGCAACAAAAACCATATACTAAGTAAGTGGAATGCGAACCATGAATGCACCCCATGGCAAGTGTAGTGTGTAGAGGGTCACTGAGAGTGTGAGAAAACACGAAGGGTGTAAAGGAGAATCACCCCAAGACAATGGAAATTAGGAGTAAAGTACTACTATTTCCCCCAAAACACACTAAAGTCGTGATAAAGGATTTTGTAAGGACCACAACAGACTGCAAAGCACTGAAGATGGATTCCTGGACCTGAAGACATGCAAAGGAAGGGGACCAAGTCCAAGAGTCGCTAAAGTGTCCAGGGGGGGCAGGAGCCCACTAAACCCCGGATGAAGGTGCAAAATGGCTGCCTCCAGTTGGAAGAAGCTGCAGGTTTTGCAACAACGAAAGGAGGTGGGAGGTTCTGCTTTGTGCCCCACGGCCTGCTGGAGGATGCAGAGTTGTTTCCTTGGCAAAATACTGCAAACAAGCCTTGCTACCCTGCAAGAGTTGCAGTTAAAGAAAAAGGGTGATGCCTGGGCCCAGAAAGGACCCGCATGTCACCACTTGGGAGAGGAGACAGAGGGGGCCCTCAGCAACATAGAGAGCTGACGGACATGAAGGAAGCACCTGTAGAAGTCCTTGAACACAGGTTCAAGAAGACTGAACATGACGGTCATCTCAACACGGCAAAGAGAGGTCCCACGACACCGGAGGTCAACTCAGGGAGCTGAGCATCACAGGACGGAGTGCTGGGGACTTAGGCTCAGCTGTGCATGCAGCATTTCTTGGAAATGTGCAAAGAAGCCCTCGTAGCTGCAGATCACACAGTGCACAGGATTACTGTTTGGAGAGGGGAGGCAAAGACCTCCTCCAAATTCGGACAGTTGGACCACTGGACGGTCTGGGTCATTTGGGTCCACCACCTGGTTTCCAGTGGCCACGCTCGTCAGGATGAGAGGAGACCCAGAGTACAAGTGAAGCTGAAGTTTGTTTCCTGCTGAAGCAGGGGGAAGATTCTGTCGACCCACAGGAGATTTCCTCGTGGCTTATAGAGCAGGGTGAGTGCAGGCAGCCCCCAGAGCATGCACCACCAGGAACAGTCGAGAAAGCTGGCAGGATTAGGTCGTACAATGTCACTGGTAGCCTTCTGGCTACTTTGTTGCAGTTTTGCAGATGTCCTGGAGCAGTCAGCGGTCGATCCTTGGCAGAAGTCAAATAGAGAAGTGCAGAGGAGTCCTGCTGGATTCTTGCAAGTCGTAATCTGATGAGAAGCCACCGGAAGAGACCCTAAATAGCCCTCAGAGGATGATTGGCTACCTAGTCAGTATGCACCTATCAGGAGGTGTCTCTGATGTCCCCTTCTGGCGCTGGCCACTCAGAGGCCTCCAGACTGCCCCCACACCTCTGGAAACAAGATGGCAGAGGTCGGAGACACACTGGAGGAGCTCTGGGCACCACCCCTGGGGTGGTGATGGACAGGGGAGTGGTCACTCCCCTTTTCTTTGTCTAGTTTTGCACCAAAGCAGGAACTGGGGGTTCCCTACACCAGTGTAGACTGGCTTATGCAAGGAGGGCACCATCTGTGCCCTCCAAAGCATTTCCAGAGGCTGGGAGAGGCTACCCCTCCCCAACCTTTAACACCTATTTCCAAAGGGAGAGGGTGTAACACCCTGCTCTCAGAGGAAATGCTTTGTTCTGCCTTTCTGGGACTGGGCTGCCCAGACCCCAGGAGGGCATAACCCTGTCTGTGGGGTGGAAGCAACTGTAGCTGCAGAGAAAACCCCAGAGAGCTGGTTTGGCAGTACCAGGGTCCATAGTGGATCCGCAGGATGCATGGAATTGGCTCCTCAATACCTGATTTGTAATGGGGGGACAATTCTATGAACTTAGACATGTTACATGGCCATATTCAGACTTACCATTGTGAAGCTACATATAGGTATTGACCTATATGTAGTGCACATGTGTAATGGTGTCAACGCACTCACAAAGTCTGGGGAAATGGCCCTGAGCTATGTGTGGGCACCTTTGTAGTGCAAGGGTGCCCTCACACTTAGTAACTTTGCGCCTAACCTTCAGCAAGTGAGGGTTAGACATATAGGTGACTTATAAGTTACTTAAGTGCAGTGAAAATGGCTGTGAAATAACATGTGCGTTATTTCATGGACGCTGCAATGACAGTCCTGTGTAAGGGGTTGTCTGAGCTCCCTATGGGTGACAAAAGAAATGCTGCAGCCCATATGGATCTCCTGGAACCCGTATGCCCTGGGTACCTAGGTATCATATACTAGGGACTTATAAGGGGGGTCCAGTATGCAAATTGAAATTTATAAATGTAGTCACTAACCTATAGTGACACATTTAAAGGCAGAGAGAGCATGAGCATTGAAGTTCTGATTAGCAGAGCCTCAGTGACACAGTTAGGCACTACACATTTAGGCTACAAACTATGAGGACTGGGGTCCTGGCTAGCAGGATTCCAGTGAGACAGGCAAAAACATAGTGACATACATGTAAAATTAGGGGTAACATGCCAAGTAAGATGGTACTTTCCTACAACAACACAATCCAAATTATCCTGTGCCCACCCTCTGGGAGTTTGGCACGGAGCAGTCAGGCTTAACTTTGAGGGTAAAGGGTGAAGTATTTGTGCAATAAATCCTACAGTAACACAATGAAAACACAACAAAAATACACCAGAAAAATAGATAGTATTTATCTGAATAAAATAAGGTTGAAACAATGAAAATCCAATGTACACAAGCAGAGTTATGAATTTTTAAAGATTAAATACCACTAACACGCTTAGAAACACAATAGCTCCAATGGTGCGATCACAGTGTTGTTGATGAAGTAGGTCCCAATAATCCGACACCACAGGCGCTGGTCACGGAGTAGCACAGATCCCCAGGTACAGTGACTTTTGAAAACGAAGAAATAAAGATGTTGCACGGGGAGATGAGGTGTCTCTGGGGCCGGTGCGACGTCAATCCCTTACGGTGTCTGGGAAGGTGAGCTGTGGGTTCCGCACTGCAAGGCAGGTGCAGGCAAGGCATAGGTTCCATCCGGTTGCAAGTGGAGCTGGTGTGGCGTCACCAGTGGCAATGCGTTGGTCACTTGTGATCCAGCGGGGTCGATAGATCCAGTCAGTCAAGATGTGATGTGTTGACTTCACAATGTCGCAATGACTCTGCGTCATGTCAGTGATATCACAGCAACGTCGGACTGGCATTGCAGGCAGCGGTTGTTGTGTGCAGTGATGTCCATGGAGCGGGAGAAGGCATTGGTGCTGGGGTCGCTGAAGCCATTCCTGACTGCTGAAATTGGAAAACTAGCTAAAAGCTAGTTGGTGAAGTCTTTGCTGTCCCTGAGACTTCAAAACAGGAGGCAAGCTCAATTCAAGCCCATGGAGAGCACTTTTGGGGAAGGCAAAGTCCTTCCAGCAGAGTCAGAGGCCAGGAGGGCAGCAGTCCTTCTCAGCAAAGCAGTCCAGATGAGTCATTTGGGCAGCCACACATACAGATATGACTGAGTGCCCTGTGTTTATGGTTGTCTGGGTAGAATGTGTAGGGGGAGCTGTCAACCAGCACAGACCATATGTGGATTGGAGACAGGCTGTAAGGCACAGATGGTAGTAAGTGCAGACAAAATGCCCACTGTCTAAAAGTAGCATTTCTAAAATAGTAATATTAAATCCAACTTCACCAGTAAGTAGGATTTTCCTTTACAAGTTTGGCAATACCAAACAAGGCATGGCTACTCCTTCCAGATCAGAATCTACCACTTAGGAGTATATTAGAGCAGGTATAATGCTAGTCTATGAGAGTAGTAGGCCTCACAGTAGTGGAAAACAAATGTATGAGTTTTTCACTACCAGGATATGTAAAACGCATAAGTACATGTCCTGCCTTTTACCTACATAGCTCCCTGCCCTATGGGTTACCTGGGGCCTACCTTAGGGCTGGCTTATCAATCAATCAATCAATTAATTTGTAAAGCGCGCTACATACTTGTGAGGTTTTCAAGGTGCTGGGGGGGGGTGCTGCTACTGCTCGAAGAGCCAAGTCTTGAGTAGTTTTCTGAAGGAAAGAAGGTCCTGGGTCTGACGTAGATCCGGCGGGAGGGAGTTCCAGGACTTGGCGGCGAGGTACGAGAATGATCTGCCGCTGGAAAATTTGCGTCGGATGCGGGGGACGGAGGCGAGGGCGAGGTTAGTGGAGCGAAGATGCCGGGTGGGGGTGTAGAAGCTGAGTCTGTTGTTCAGGTATGATGGTCCTGTGTTGTGGAGTGCCTTGTTTGCGCGGGTGAGGAGCTTGAAGGTGATCCTCTTGGTGACAGGGAGCCAGTGAAGGTCTCTTAGGTGGGGGGTGATGTGGCAGTGGCGAGGGATGTTGAGGATGAGTCGGGCGGAGGCGTTTTGGATGCGTTGGAGGCATTGGAGGAGTTTGGAAGAGATACCAGTGTAGAGGGCGTTGCCGTAGTCGAGTCTGTTGCTGACAAGGGCCTGGGTTACTGTTTTTCTTGTTTCTGTTGGGATCCATTTGTAAATTCTGCGAAGCATGCAGAGGGTGTTGTAGCAGGAGGAGAAGATGACGCTGACCTGTTTGGACATGGAGAGTGAGGAGTCGAGGGTGAAAGTAGAAAAAGGGGGATCTAAGTCTTGGCAAGTCATTTTAAATGCCAAGTCGAACTGGCAGCGAAACTGCATACACAGGCCTTGTAATGGCAGGCCTGAAACACGGTTAGGGGGCTACTTATGTGGGTGGCACAATGCTGCAGGCTCACTAGTAACATTTCATTTACAGGCCCTGGGCCCAGGTAGTGCACTTTACTGGGGACTTACACATAAATTAAATATGGCAATTGGGTAGGAACCAATGTTACCATGGATAAAGTGTGCAGAGTCCCGAAACCAGCAAAAACAGTGTCAAAAAAGAGGAGGGACGCAGGCAAAAAGTTGGGGGATGACCACCCTAAGGCTACCTGGTCTAACAGGGAGCATTAGCTGGTGGGGGTGGAGAGTCAGATACAAGATGTCCACTCCTCTGGTGGCTGGGGAAGAAGCACATATGAGGATGACAGTGTGTGGCATGCCCAAATGAGGCAGGGTATGGAAGAAAAGCATGAACAATTGTTGATTGGGAGGTGGAACCTGGGTGAAATGAGGTAAAAGTGGGTAACTGAAGTGAAAGGCGGGGATACAAATGGTGGTGCAAAACTGACCAACTGAAAGCTAAATGTTAATGTTGTTCAGTTGTTTTAAGTTATTTGCAATCCTGTCCTAATAAATGACCTTTTACACACAACTGGACTGTAGTAATGATTATGTCACAATGTCAATTTTCTCTTTTTTGACCGCTTGGCTCAGCATCACAAAAAATGCTCAACATTCCCAAAATGTGCTGTTCTTTCTCTTATTTGGCTGCCAAAGTGTAGAATGCACTTCAGCTGTAACCTCGCCTGACTGATACTGACCTGACCTTTCTCAAGGAATTAAATAATCACCTTTTTTCTCTTCTGCTCTGTAACAGTCTTTGTCAGTGACATGTCAGTGACATAACGAAACTTGAGGGGGTACCTCTGCAAAGGACATGGAGGGGTCTTCTCCCCCACACAGCCAGGAGCTTCAGCCCGCTTGTGAGCAGTTTCAGCTGGGCAGAGGGGGTCCCTGGAGCTCCCCTCCGCATTGTGGAGGGCTGCCGGCATTCTTATCACTTGATATCATTTGGCTCTTCTACAAGCTAGCGCCACTAATGAGTGATATCTACTTTACACGTTTCTTACATTAAACTAGATTCTTAGCATCTGTTAGGGTGACGTAAAAAAGACATTGTTAAATTGCAATACTGTTTAAATGCATATGTTAACATTGAATATCATTTAAAACTGAATAAGTATTTTGTGGCTAGTAGTAGAAGAGCATTATGCAGAATAAATAAAGGTTAAAACAATCCAGGACTGGACCATGATATTTCGATATATGTGCACCATTGTTTCCATACAGAAAAGATGCAAGTTCAAGCTCAGGCCTTTAACAGTGTAGTGTTTCACAAGCAAGGAATGGGTCAAAAAAGGTTTCTAATGGCCCCTTTCATTTTATTGCAAGTAGAACAGTCATTGTCCCTTTCTGGGTTTCCCAGTTGCTGTCTCCTCCACCATCTCCCCTCTCAGCATCACAAGTCCCTGTTCGTCTCCATTGTGCTCTGTTTCCTCTGCTATTAAAGATCTTAAGTCTTAAGATTCTGTTCCTAATCCTTGTTTCACATTGTCCAGTACTTGGACATTTGGCTATTATTTGAGTATAATTTCCTCACTCAGAGAGCCGTGATTCCACCTCATATGTTGTTTCTTCAGCAGAGTCAATCAGTAGGTATGTGTTAGAAAAGGGTATCTGGTTGGCTCTGGTATGCACCTAAGTCAGGCAAAACCAACCACTCTAGTCAGGGCAAGTCAGTTACACACCAAAGATATCCTGTGGTCACACCCCGGTAGCTTGGCATGGAGCACTCAGGCCTATCTCCAGAGGTCAAGTGTAAAGCATTTGTGCAACAAACTCACAACAGTGACTCAATAAATACGCCACAAAAGAGACTCCATGATGAATTATATAAAAATAGGTTTCTGTATTATATAAACATCTTAGACTAAAAAGCAGCATTAATCATATGGAGTGTGCGTATGAAAACCATTACCAGAAGCTGATAACTGTTATCCTGAATCAAACAATAATCCTTAGTGACACACAGACCCTTGTCTGTGGTTAGTTAGAGTGGGTTATGTACCCCATTAGAATATGCCCATATAAAGTATAATTATATCATCATAAATCTTAAGTACGGTGTACATCATGCAGTTTGCTGACATAGTACTTGCTGTCCCAGCAGTGCCAGACTAAAAAAATATGCATTATGGCAACAGATCATGAGAGCAGTAATAGCAACACACAGGAATCGTCCCCAGTCAGCAATACCAGCATGGATCATGTTTTATTCCTCCTTAGTATGTATGATGCAGCCCACCTGCACTCATATTAGGCCTACTACAATACTCCTTTTGTACTGCTGAAAACATATGGGTTGGCAGGGGCGCAGATATCCTGCACATATATTAGATTTTATATGGTATTCCCATTCTTAGAACACAGCAGCCAGTGCTCCTCTGTGACCGGGAATATGGTACTCCTGTGAAGGGAACACAACGGAGATCCCTCATGTGGATTGGCCTCCGGTTGCATGAAGCATGGGGTCAGGGATATCCAGAGCCCACAACAACCAGGTGGAGGCCAAAAATAAAATGCTCAGAGGGTGCTCCGGCACTTTGGCCACGCATGTGCAGCTATCATGAACTGTCGATCTCCCTTGGGGCGGAAGGAATAGCACCATACTCCTCTCATCAGCAATATTCTGGTAAATTCCTCAATGTGACAGAGCCGGGGCCTCCTGTGGGGTCTCACCCCATGAGATTCAGGCATATGGCACCAAGACACCGTAGTGTGACTCCTGGGGTTTGGGGGGCAGAGAGTGGCAGGAAGACGCTCTGAGTCTCACACAACCCATGTTCATAAGAGCAGGGGTTACGGCCACTGCCCATGCTCTTTTTACAAACAGTACAGCTGAATTTCGGGCTGGAACTCTCTATTGTGGGGAGTAATCAGGCAGAGGTATTCCCTCCTTCTCTCCTTCCTTTGGTCCATCAGCAGTGTCGAGAGCTCAGGATTTAAAGGCGATGTGGTACTGACACAGGGCTTCTCTCAACACATGCAGTGTTCTGTTGCGTTGTTGGACCAGTGACAGCACTCAACATGCAATGTACAATGAGGTGACAGTCCTGTGCACTTGTTATAAACTGATGAGTAAGTGAGGAGAACCCATAAACTGCTCACCCGCGCCAGTGTGCAGCAGGTTAGTGGGAAGAAACGGAGCTCTCAACGCGCTCTTTCATGCACCAAGAAATTAAAAGGAAAGTGCTCTTCACGTCTGAGTTGAACAAACCAAGGAGCAGGAACCAGTGCTCCCCCTGCGTTGGTCTCCTTGGAGCCTTGGAAGGGACCTAACAGGAGGAGGCAGGCCAGCACACACAAGCAAGGGGTTGAAATGATGTTTACTCCTGGCCGTTCTTGGAGTGGCAATGCAGTCAGAGTCAGGGGACAGCTGGCAGCAGGCCAACACACTCATGCAGCAGCAAAGTGGCAGTCCCTTGTACAGTCCAGCAAACAGCAGTAGTAGGCCAGCACAGCAAGGCAGTGCATAGTGGCAGTCTCTCCTGGCAGCATAGCGGCCCCCTTCCTGACAGGGTATCCTTGTCCCAAATGTGACCTAAAATCATGGGGTCATGGTCCCTCTATTTATACTCAAAAATGTCTTTGAAGAAAGGGGTGACTTCAATTGAACCCTTGCAAGTTGAAGACACAACCCCCTTCCAACCCAGCCCTTTCTCCATACATCAGTAGGGTGTAATCAGCACATTGTGTGAGGGCAGGACATAGCCTATTGACATGTAACAACCCTCCCTCCCTTCAGCCCAGGATGACTTTCAGGATGCAGATGCCTCCTTTGTAACACTCAGCCCCTCCTGTGTTATGGCTGTCTGGAAAGTATGCACCAAGTGTAGCTGTCACTTTGCCCTAGGCATGGATTGGAGTGAGGCTGCAAAGCATTAGAGTTTAAGCACAGAGAAATGCTCACTTTCTAAAAGTGGCATTTCTAAAATAGTAATGTAAAATCCAACTACACTAGTAAGCAGGATTTCTCACTACTATTCCAAACACACCAAACATGCCCACACTACTCCTCACGGATCAGAAATTACTACTCAGACATTTGCAAGGGAATTCCCACTGCAAACCTACGACAGGAGCAGTACTCACAGTATTGAAAAATAAAATAGGCTGTTTGTCACTACTAGGACATTTAGCACATATAAATAGGTGTCCTACCTTTTGCATAAGCAGCACCCTGTCCATTGGGCTATGTAGGGCCTAACGTAGGGGTAACTAAGGTCTAGTAAAGGGGGAGTTTTGGCCTTGGCAAGTGGTTTGAATTACCAGGTCAATGTGGCAGTAAACTATGCACACAAGCACCACAGTGGCAGGCATGAGACAAGTTTCAAAGGCTTCTTCTGTGGCTGTCACAATCAGCGCTGCAGGCCAACTGGTAGCATTTAATATACAGGCCCTTAGTTCATGGCATACGACTTTACAACGGACTTACAAGTAAACTAAATATGTGAAACAGGTGTAAGCCAATTATACCATCTTTTAGAGGAGAGAGCACATGCACCTTAGCAGTGATTAGCAGTGATATAATGCACAGAATCCTAAAGCCAACAAAAAGAGGCGCAGAAAAATAGGAGGAGAAAGGCAAGAAGTTTGGGGATAACCCTGCAGAAAGGGCCATTTCCAACAGTTTGTCATAATTTTTATTATTTTTATTATTGTTTTAGTCCTCATATGAAACAAGCAGAACAGAAACTGTGTTTGGTTCCACCCGGGCCCTCCCTATATAGGGTCTCAGCTCCATCACAGAGCCTCATTCAACATATAGAGGGTTTCAAAAGCTCAGCTCCGTACTCCTCCCAATGTTGACTTTGTCTTTAATCCTCAGACCTTTGTCCCAAATAATGTGCCAAAAATGCTTCATACATCTTAATTGGTTTCTGCAACCCATTTGCACAATCCAACCTACAGATAGGTTGTGCTGATCTACCCCATTCTGTGCAGTTTGGTGAGTGGGAGGATAGCCATTTCATGCAGATTTCTCTTCATGCAAGCAACACCAGTATAAAGAGTAACTGTGACTGTGGTTTCCCTAGTTTTCTGACAGGCTATTCACCAGATAGAGTACTAAAGATAACCAAAGCCAGGCTTACCTTGTAGGAGGCTGGACTGGCTTATAGTGGGTACCTGATGGCACTTATACCTTGTGCCAGGTCCAGATATCCCTTATTAGTAGATTAGTGGTGTTCTATCAGCTTATGCTGATAGAGGTAGCTATAGCAGAGCAGCTTAGGCTGAACTGGGAGACATGCAAAGCTCCTACTCTACCACTTATATTATATAGCACTATATCATAAAAATCACAATACACAGAGTTTTTTTTTTTAATCTGTTTATTAGTTTAACAACATTTACATTTTGCTGGATATGTCTCCACTTTTTTTCAACATTTTATCTTTACATTTAACGGTTCATTGTCATTTACATATTATGTCTACATAGCGTTCAGTATACCTGTCGCTACCAAATGAGGTAGCAGCATTTAAAGAATATTAAAGACTAAGAAAACAAAAAGAAATTAAACCAGCAAATGAGACCCACTACAAAACTTAGTAGCCGGTGATGCCTTATATTAATTGTTATGTTTGTGTTTGTTACCTGTTTGAGTGCCATGTTACTTGTGGGAGCAGTCCTTCTGGGAGGGGGGGAGGAGTGGTGTTTAGAGAGGGAAGGAGTAGGTGTATAGTCCAAAGTAGCTATATTCTGAGGCTATTATTTGCGTGTTGATTAACCTCCACTGGTAGGTGATGTGTAAGCATTTTTATTTCTGGGTTTGTCATTTATTCATTTCAGGGAGGTCGGATGTTGTTTTTTTGTTCCAACTGTTCTATTATAGTATCCCATATATCTGTGCCTTTGATTTCCACCCCATATTCATGTAGTGTCTGTAGCACTTGCTTTTCCGCTTTGGACCAGTGTAGCATCTCTTGGGTCCAGCGATGTATGCTAGGTGTACTAGGTGATTTCCATTGTATTGCAATTAGGCGCTTATATAGAATAAACGCGAGGTCTGCACTTCGATGTTTTTGTTTATCTGCTCCTATTCGTGTGCGTATTCCCAACAGGCAAGACTCTGGAGTGGGGATAAGGGGTAGTCTCGACCATGTAGCTGTTTGTGTTGTTACTTCTTGCCATATGTGTTGCAACGGTGAGCAGCTCAATGTCATGTGTAAAAAATCCGCTTCCGGTGTCCCACATCTTGGGCACTCCGGGTTGGTTTGTGGAAACATGCGTTTGATTCTTGCTGGGGTAAGGTAGGTCTGGTGTAGGTAGTTGAGTTGTGTGTATGGGAAGCGGGCATTGCGTGATATGTCTTTTGTAGCTAATAGTGCCATGTTCCATTGTTTTGTTTGTATGGGTATGTTTAATGCTGTCTCCCATTTATGTTTTGCTTGTGTTTGGGGCACTTCCAGTTTACCCTGTAGGGTGCTGTATATCCAGGATATGTCCGCTTGTGTGCCTAGCCCTGTTAATAATTTGTGTAAAATTAGAGCTGTAATAGGTTCACTGCTTCCATTTCCCCATGTATTGCTCACCACATGTTGCAGTGTCTTATATGTTAGAAATTCACCTTTACCCAGGTTGTGTCTGTTCGTTAATTCTTCATATGTCAAGAAATGACCTTCTTCGAATATGTCGCCTAGTGTGTTAATCCCATTTGGTTAATTTAAATCGTCGTATTATGTTATTCAGTCCCGGGGTTGCTAGTAGCGGGATTTTGGGTGAATATGGTGTCTTACGTCCTGTTGTCATTACATATCGTTGCCATATCCATTCTGCTATCTCCAATAATAATTGATCAGCCTTCGTCAGTTTGTCGTGGTTAATGAGCCAATGCATTATATCTGTGTGTCCTGTTAGTGTGTTTACCATCTGGCTTTCTGGGCCACTTGGATTATATGTCCAATCCATAATCCAGTGTATTTGTGCTGCTGCACAGTACAGTTCAAATTGGGGTGCTCCCATCCCTCCTTTTTCATATGGCAAGTATGCCTTAGCTAGGGCTATGCAGCGGCGGCCTGTAGCCCATATCAAGTCTGTTAATAAGCTCGTTAGAGGCATGAAGTAGCTCTTGGGAAGTTTAAGTGGAAGTGCTGTAAAAAAATATAGGATACGTGGTAGTATAATCATTTTGGCTAAGGCTACTCTCCCCATGGGTGAAAGTGGGAGCGAACACCAGAAGGGCATTGAGTTTCTTATCGCCTTAATCATTCGATCTAGGTTACCTTCTCTTAGGTCTTGTTCACTGTGGTGAATGTGTACCCCTAAGTACTTGAAGGTGGTGTGGCACCATTGCAGTTTATGTGTTGGGAATGTTTCCCTGTGTAGGTCTGGTATTGATTGCATCGGAAACAGGCATGACTTTGCCCAGTTTACTCGCAATCCCAATATGTTTCCGAATGTATCTAATTGGAGTAGTGTATCTGCTAGGGATTCCTTGCTATTACGCAGGTATATCAGTGCATCGTCTGCATATAATGAGATGATCTTGTAGTCCCCCCTATCAGGTATGCCCCATCTTGGGGCCTCTTGTCATAGGCGCGCTGCTAATAGTTCTATTGCTATTGCAAACAGTAAAGGTGACAGTGGGCATCCCTGTCTGGTGCCTCTGCCTATTTTGAATTTTTCCGATATAGTTTTACCTGTTTTAACTCTCGCTTTCGGGTCTGTATACAGTATTGTTATCCATTTTATAAAGTCTTAACAAAGCCCATGTTTTTTAGGGAACTCAATAGGTGTTGCCAACTCAGTGTGTCGAATGCCTTTTCTATATCCAGTGATACTGCCGTCCTTGCGTAATCTAGCTCTGGTGTTTCGGCTATTAGTCGCAACAGGCATCTGATGTTTGTGTGTGTGCTACGTCCTAGTATAAACCCAGATTGATCCGGGTGGATCAAGGCGGTCATTAATGGGAGTAATCGGTTTGCCAGTACTTTCCCGAGCAGTTTATAGTCAGAATTTAGCAGTGATAACGGCCTATATGACCGGACATCTAGTGGTTCGCGCCCTTTCTTGAGAAGGACCACTATAGTTGCTTTGCGCTGTGATTCTGGGAGGTGCCCCCTATCAAATGCCTCTTTTAACATTTCTAGATATGGTGCCATTGTTTGTTTTGCGAAGGTCTGGTAGTATTCTGCTGGGAGCCCATCCCCTCCTGGTGTTTTATTATGTGCCATTTGTTTTAGAGCCTGATGAATCTCATTTAAATCAATGGGTTTTTCCAGCTCTATCAGTTGTTCTGTTGTCAATTTAGTTAGTTGGAGCGTCCGATAAAATTCACATGCTTGGTGCTCGGTCGGGGGAGAGTTTGCTTTGTATAGTGTTGCATAGTACTTTTTAAAGGTCTCATTGATTTCTATCTGTGTGTTGACTATATTGCCCTCCTCTGTGCGAATGGCATTTATAGTAGAATGCTGTTGTTCGCCTTTTAGTAGCCACAACAACAGTCTACTAGATCGATCGCCTTCGGCGTGCATGCGTGCTGTATAGTGGCGGTAATCGTATTTCCGTAACCGCTCGTCCGTTTCGACCCATTGTTTTTTTAGTTCAATCATGTTATCTGTTCCCTGCCTGTTTTGCTCTTTTGTATTTTCTGCCTCCCTCATATTCCTTTCTATTTCACATATTTCTTTATGTAGTGTCTTGCGGACTCCCCCTGATGTGGACATACAGATGCCCCTTATCACCACCTTGTGGCTGTCCCATTCTATGGCTCGTGACGATGTAGTTTTTGTGTTCGTTCTAAAGTATGAGTTTATACTCTCTTCTAGTTCCTCTCGGAAGGGGGGGTCACGTAATAGAGGTAGCTGCAGTCGCCAGGTAGGCGCATTCGTATGTGTCCTACCCCAGCGTATCGTAGACACTAAGGGGCAATGGTCTGATAACGTTTTAGCCAGGTAGGTTGCCTTGACTAGTAGTGCTGTAAGCTAGTGTGTGTATAATTGCAAGTCTATGCGAGTGTGTAGTTGGTGTACTGGGGAGAAATATGATTACTCTCTGTCTACGGGGTGTAGGTTCCGCCATACGTCATGTAATCTTCTATCTGACATCCAGTTCTGCAGTGCTTGTGAGAGTATTCTGTTTGGGGCGCTCACTAGTGGGGGGTGTGATCTATCCATGCTGATGTCTGGTATGCAGTTAAAGTCTCCTCCCCATATATTAGGAGTCAATGGGTCCCCTGCTAGAGCTGTGTAGGTAGACCTTAAGAAGTCTATCTGTTTAGTATTGGGTGCGTATATACCTGTGATGTTTAGTGGTTTGCCGTCTAGTTTCCCTCTCAAGTGGACAAATCTACCATCTTTATCTATCTGTGTGTGTTCCACAGCGTAAGGGACATCAGGGGCTATCCATATCAATACTCCTTTTGTGTATGTCGACGTGTTAGTGCCATATATTTTTCCTGTCCATTTCCTGGCCAACTTATTTAAATCTTCATTTGCTAGGTGTGTCTCTTGCAATGTTGCTATATGGGTTTTATGATGTTTGAGGTAGTTATATATTCTATTGCATTTATTTATGTTAGCCATCCCCCTGACGTTCCAAGTTAATACATTGTATGTTGTCATCGTATTAGTGTTATGTCATTATGTATTTGCATCGCAATATTTGTAAGTCTTTTAAAATTTAGTGTCTTTATCTTGGGTCCCCTATCCCTTGTGTTTATCTCCTGTGGCCACATTTGGACTATACATGCTGGCATATTCTCATTAACAAAAACCAAAACTTTAACCATACCAAACTGTGCGGCACAACTGGTGCCTTGTTTAACATTTCTGTTTTTCAGGTCCATTCGGTAACCCTGGTGGGTGTGGAGACGTGGTCAACGAGAGGGTCCCAGGCCTGTAGTCGTCCTTGGCCCATGTGTATGGTTACGTGTCCCTGTTCATCAGGGCGTTCAGCTTTCTGGTTTTTCCTTGCGCTTGAAGTTAATTCGTGCTTGTCATCTTTTCTCCATATTCAACTTCTGTGCGCGTTTGCCGATGCATATGCTCTGACCTATGCACATTGTTTTATATAGTATTTCTGGTCTATTCCAAGATGCTTATACTTGCCATTATTTGGTATGTAGCTTGTCTAGTTCATGCCCTAGTTTGTGTTGCTTATTTGTGCGGCTTCATATATCATCTGCTCTGCGTGGGGTTAGTGTAGAACCTGGCATGAGTGGTGAAGGAGAGGGGCTCGGGCAGTCTCGTGAGGAGTTTGAATCCGAGTCTCTATTTCCAGTTCTGGATGTTGGTTGTGCCGATTTGAGCGTGGTCGCCACCTTAAGGACTTGTGCTTGTGCGTCTGCTGCTTGCGATCTTGTTGGTCTGGTTTGACTCCTGTTAGTGGTTTTTCTTTTCCTTCTGGGACGTTGTACCAGCCAGTCGTTACTTCCGTCCGGTTCCGTTATTGGATCCACCAGTCCCTTAGCGTGGAGCCATGTCCACGTGTCTTCTGCTGTTGGGAAGAATAGAGTCCTGTCACCGTCTATTACTCTCAGTCTTGCCGGAAAAAGGAGAGAGTAAGCTATATTTTTGTCGCGGAGGGTTTGTTTCACTCTGGTGAAGGTGGCACGTTTGCGTTGAACCTCCATTGTATAGTCAGGGTACTCTGTTATTTCGGCGTTCTCCATTCTTATCGGGTTTTTATTACGGAAGCTTTGCAGTACTTGATCTCTGTCCCTGAAGTTTAAGAACCTTGCTATCAGCGGTCGGGGCAGGGCGCCCGGGCTGGGCGGTCCGCCTGGAATTCTGTGTGCACGCTCTATCATTAATGTTTGTGTGGCGATTTGCGGTAGTACTATGTCTTTAAGCCATTGTTCTAGATATTGTTCAGCATTCGGAAGCTCTAGTCGCTCCGGGACCCCCATAAACCTTACATTATTTCTTCGTGAACGGCTTTCAGCGTCCTCTGCTCTGCGTTGTAATGATATTATGTTGTTTTCCATTCGTTGGATCTGAGCTTTCAACTCAGTTATTGCTGTGCTTTTTGTTTTATTTATGTTTGTCCACTTGTATTTTTCGCTCCCACTGTCCTGCCCGGTCCCCCCTAGGGGGTATAGATCGTACCTGTTTCTTGTGAGGTGGAGGCACCGTCCCGCTCCACTTCCTCCCGAAAGCGGCGCAGTTCCCCGGGGGCCCGGCGCCGCCCGCACTGCCACACCAACCGGGGGAAGGCAAAGTCTCTCCACGCCAGCACTGGTCCTCATGCGGGGCCGCCTCTTGTCATCGGCCGCTCCCCGGCCAAGCCCATCTCACCCGCCGATCCTCCGTCAGGGCCCAGCCCGCTTTACGGCACGTGCCCCTCGTTCGTGCGGGAGGGCTGCCGCCATTCCTTTTATTCCGCTCCGGGTGGCGAGATCGCTCCCGTCTCCGCACGGAAATCTCTGTTTTCTCTCGCTCCGCCCGCAGGTCAGCACAGCTCCCCCGGCGCCCAGCGCCCCCTTCACGGCCGTGTCAGGACGGGCGCAGGCAACGCCTCTCCTCGTTCCTCCGCAGTTTCTTCTCGGTCCGTTTTTGCAGCGACTATCGCTGCGGTAGACTTACTGTTACCCCACGCAGCCTTTTTTTAATCTGCCGACGATCGCAGGGGCATATTAATTCGACGATTAGTGGTGGGCCGTGAGCGGAGCCTCATTTACACGTCCGCTCCGGCCGCCATGTTGACCACGCCTCCACAATACACAGAGTTACTAAAAATAAAGGTACTTTATTTCAGTGACAATGTACCAAAAACATCTCAGAGGATATACTACCTTAGGAGGTAAGTACACAAAATATACACACAAACCAAAATCAGGTATGTAAACAGTTAGAAAAGAGATGCAAACACTGTAGAATACAATAGGATGCAATAGGCCTTGGGGCAACACAAACCATATACTAAGAAATTGGAATGTGAACCACTTAGTGACCACAGGCCTAGTGTAGTGTGTAGAGGGCCGCTGGGAGTGTAAGAAAACACTAAGGGTGTCCAAGATACCCCACACCAAGACCCTGCAAAGTAGGAGTAAACTTAACCTTCTTCCCCAGAAACACACTAAAGTCGTAATAGGAGATTCTGCAAATACCACAATGAACTGCAAAGCATTGAAGGTAGATTACTGGACCTGAGGACCTGTAAAGGAAGGGGACCAAGTCCAAGGGTCACGAAAGAGCCTAGTCAAGGCCGGTGTTAGCTCATCTTTTAATATCCTATATAACTCATTGGGTAAATCTGGGCCTGAAGCCTCCCCCTTTTTCACCCCTTTAATAAATCTGCTCACTTTCTCAGACAACATCTCTCGGTTTAAGGCTGCTAATTGTAAAACAGGTAGATCAGCTTCATTAAACCAACTGTTTATCTGCTCTTCTATGGCTGTTACATCATCTGTATACAGATGATGTAACATCATAGAAGAAACTAGCAAATGCCTATTCTATGTTTGGCCTTCTAAACACAGATTCCTGGTCTCCTTACTTATTATTTCACCAATCAAGTTCTAAGATCTTTCTAACCTCATCTTCCATGCCAACAGTTTCTCACAGTCCTCCCCATATTCATAATGGGCCAGCTTATTAGCCTCTCATTTGTTTCTCACAAAGTCATCAACATAAACTGCCAGTTCCTCTCTTGCATTTCTAAGTTTATTAGTGCCATTAACCCGCTCCCCATCAGTTTTACAGAAGTGTAGGTCCCTTTGTCGACCCTCCATCTTCAATTCCAGCTCCCTCACCTTACACGTATGAGCCATTCTTTTAAAGACCTCACAACTGATTATCTTTCCTTGAATAAAGGCCTTGAATGCATCCCATACGTAGTTCAAGGGAGCAGAGCCCTCATTCATCTCAAACAATTCTATTGTATCTTTCTTGAGTTTACTCACAACTGCAGAGTCATTCAAAAGTGTCCTATCCAAACTCTACCTAGATTGAGATGGTCATTCGTCTAGGAGGATCTCAGGTTTCACTGCTGAATGATCAGATTGGTGTTCCGGTTGATGTACTACATCCTCCCACTTAATGGGAAAAAATCAGTTTGAGAGAAGTATCCATCTTTTTGTGACAATAAGTAAAGCCCTTCTCCTGACATGCATTCTGCCTCTAAATATCCACTAACCCTAAATCTCTCATCATGCGGTGAACACAATCTCCCATGTTAGGGAAATTTATCACTGGTCTCAGTGTAGCTTTATCTTGAGTGGGGTCTAGAAAGACTTTAAAATCCCTCTATCAATAAGTAATGTCCCACCACCACTAATTGCCTGTACAGCTCCCGTAGGGGCGTCAGATCATCAATATTAGGACTGTAATACCCTACAAATGTGTACCCTATGCCACGTAACTTGGTGTTTGCTATCAACCATCTTTAGTTTTCCACTTTGGCCTACAATGAGTTTTTCAGCAGGAGAGCAACCCCCTTTTCAGTACACCACTGATTGATGAAATGGCTGATTCATTTTTGTCCTTTTAGTATTTTGTGTCATTCTCCCTGAAGTAGATGTGTTTCCTGCACTAGAATGACCTCACAATCTGAATGTTTTGAGTATTCTAGGATTCTCCTCCTTCTACCACCAACCTTAAGCCCATTTACTTACCAGGTCAGGACTCAATCTTATTTTGTTTGTCATGTTAACTTTGGGTCCCTTGGCTTTATGTCATTTGTCTCTTATGAGGAAATCCTTTTTATTTTTTGTTTCCCACATGCTTCTGACCTCGTCAACACACCACTTAATCCTAAGCCTACTTGTGTGTCTTCCCAACTAACCCCTGCCATCCCACCCTTTCTGGGGAACCCTCCAATCTGCATTCTTAGGTATCATTTGGTACCCTTGTGCTTCCTTTCCCCGGTAGCTACTCGTGTTTTCTCTTTTATCTGTTGAATTAAGCTCTGAACCTCAGTAGGTTCTCGAATATTGTACATTTTGTTATTCCACATGATCCTAAGAGTCTCAGGGAATTTCATTTGAACAGTAGCAGCAAACAATCTTAGTTCCTACATATATTTCCCCAGTTCCCATTGTCTGTCTTGTGTTGCCCTTGAGATGTCTGATCTGATACGAAAGAATAACTTGCCTTTATTAAAACTGTTGGGCTTCAAAGCCTCATAAAGAATATGCTCTTTTATGGACTATGGGGGTCATTCTGACCCTGACGGTCATCGACCGCCAGGGTCGACGACCACGGAAGCACCGCCAACAGGCTGGCGGTGCTTCCTTTTGTATTCCAACCGCGGCTGTGAAGCCGCGGTCGCCCAGCTGGGTCCGGCGGTTTCCCGCCGGATTACCCCCGGCTGGGGGAATCCTCCATGGCGGCGCTGTTTGCAGCGCCGCCATGGGGATTCCGACCCCCTTCCCGCCAGCCTGTTTCTGGCGGTTTTCATCGCCAGAACCAGGATGGCGGGAACGGGTGTCGTGGGGCCCCTGGGGGCCCCTGCACTGCCCATGCCACTGGCATGGGCAGTGCAGGGGCCCCCTAACAGGGCCACAGAAAGATTTTCACTGTCTGCATTGCAGACAGTGAAAATCGCGACGGGTGCAACTGCACCCGTCGCACCCCTGCAACTCCGCCGGCTCCATTCGGAGCCGGCTTCATTGTTGCAGGGCCTTTCCCGCTGGGCCGGCGGGCGCTCCTTTGGCGGGCGCCCGCCGGCCCAGCGGGAAAGCCAGAATGGCCTCCGCGGTCTTTTGACCGCGGAGCGGCCAAGTGGCGGTTCCCGTTTGGCAAACTCAGAATGAGGGCCTATGTCTCAAAGTTGACCAATATGTTTCTGGGTTTTTCCTTTTTTGGATGTTTCTTAACGGGTTCCCAGTGAACCCTCTGTATGTCAGCCTTCAAATCCTCCAAGGCTACTGAGGGGACATATTCCTTTACAAATTGATCAGAAATCGTTTTAGGTCTCCTCATTCCATGACTTCCAGAATGTTCAACAGTCTTATATTATTACCTGTGGCATTATTATATCTTAACTCCTTTTCCCTTGATTTTAGCATTTGAATCTCTCTATGGTTGATGCTAAACTCCTTGTTCAAGGCCTCAATAGAGGCTTCCATGTTACATATCCTCTTAGAAATTGTTCATTTTAAGCTCCAAACTCTCACAAACCTCCTGTATTCTTGCTTGGTTCTTTGCTGAGGTTTAAAGTTCTGTTTTATCTCCTCTGTGAGTACTGCTAATAATGATTCTATGCCAGATCGATCTACTGTACCCTGTGTGCGGTTACCTACGTCAGGGGACAATGTTGGAAACTACCCTTTGAGGTACTGGGTTTTTCAAAACCGGTACTGATCCGGTAACCCAGTGGTGCCAGGGTACACCCAAAGACCTCGGGTACTTTCCTGATTAGACCACAGAAACTCAGAGTCTTCTAGGTGAATTCAAAGATCGAATTTATTGGCTGCAACCAAGTAACAAGCGTCCTAGAAGTACAACAGCACGGTTTGTATGTTCTCAGGAGACTATGTGTCAATGCAAAGTCAGGTTTCCTTATATATAGTTTTTTAAGCTTCAGGCAAACATTCTTGACATTTTGGTTGGTCATTCACATGTTTTCACTACAAAGGAAAAAACAGTGTCATGATGAAACCTCATATTTCATGTCATCCAACCCATAATAAATTACCCGGCAAGGCCTAGTATTTTACATCAGATAAGTGCGGACCCCCAATAAAAACGGTCACCTCCCCCTCGTAAAGTAAGAAGAAGAAAAGAGCAGGTGCAGGTGTGAGCAAGATTAAGCAGGGTGTGTGAGCGATAATAAGGGTTTTATGGCATGGTGTGCCTTGATGCTATCTGATTCGGCCACTGGGAGAGGGACTGACCAAACAGGTTTGGCCTGAGGTAATGGTTCCAGCTTGCCCAGGTCAGAGAAAAGTCAATCAAGGTCTACGTGTCCTTGGAATCAAATCTGACTGTATTATAAGCCTATGTGAGGGCAACATTTAAAAATGGCTGCCGTGTATAAAATGGGAGCCACGAGTGCAGGACGAAAATGGCGATTTCGAGGTGAAAACGCTGCTGGAATTGAGCGAAAATGCTCATGCTTAGTGTACTAGTCATTATCGGTCTTTTGATACTAAAATCGTACTGCTGTGGCAAAGTAAATTACATGGGTCCAGAATTTTTAGAACCACAAACCCTCCTTTTGCCCTTACATAGGCAATAAACCTATTCTCATGCTAATCTGAGTCCAGGTCTATGTTTCTAAAGTCGTTGAGATGTTGCTGTAACATCATCCTAGTATTTAGCTCGTCTCTTAGTGCAGGTTTCCTTATGCATGATGTAACACAGAGGCAACATATAGCAGGAGCACACTGCACGCATAGACAGAACAGGAAAAGAATGGCCAAGATCATCCCAATGACCATCATTATCTTCCATCCCCATGCTGATATCAGTTCCCAGAACCATCCCATTAATGACCAATCTCCTCTATCTAAATGAATAGATTCGGAAATTCTATGCAGTTTGGAGATGGCCTGGTATACTGTTGGAGCGTTATCTGGGACAAAAACACAGCAACTCGATTGGATCAATGTACATACTCCACCCCGGTCTGCAAGTATGACATCTAATGCGACCCTGTTCTGAAGGGTCATAAGACGATCCGACTGGAGCTCAGCAGTCAAGTTACCAAGGGCACCAGCGGTTTCAGCCACGGTGGATTCAACCACTCTTATCAATTGCCTTATGCTCCTGCTGTTACCTATTTGTCCCCAGAACGGCAGAAAACCCTTTACGAAGTCCCCAAATTCTTGTCCTGCAGTGTCTTCTTCACTGATGACGCCTCTAACTATCCTTGTCTTGTGGTAATCTGCCGCTGCTGTGTAGGTAGGGGGCAACAGGAACGAAACGAAGCATGTGCCCGAAAAGTCAGGGGGCAACCATGTAAAGGCTCTATCATGGCAGATGAAATAGGTACCCTTAGCTGCCAAGAGCGGAGGGGAGGTCTGAGATGCAAAGAAATATGTCTCAGTGCAGACGCTTTCCCCTAGCTGAGCTCTGGGATTCTTGCCAGTACCTTGCAGACACAGGTGACCCTGATGGGGTACAACCCAAATCAGGGAAGATATCTTAGCTTGCTGTTTCTCACTCATTGTGGCTTCATATCCGGTCATGTTCCATCCTATATATGCTATTGTCTCATCTCTGGGGATAGTCTCGTAGAAGATATTGTCCTTCATCATGTCTATGATACCTTTAACTAAAGCATTTTTCTTAGGGTTGTCTTCCGCAAAACGTAGGGGGTAGTGTGCATAGATGAATATCGTTCTGAATGCCCACACGGAACCATTGTGGCTGAAAGGCAGGATCAGATAAGGGATACCTTTATCTGCTGTGTGAGGCATAAGGCCACACACCCAACAGTTAGTTGTATTTATCACTAGTTGGTGTTGGTGCAAAAGCTGGATGAAGGAGTTATTAATGAACTCTAGTCTCCTAGCAGATTCATGTTTAGGGAGGAGTTGAAAAGAATGTGGGGAAACAGTGGAAGGAGGAGGTGTAGACGAGGTAGTGGGTGCCAATATCACGTTAAAACAGAATAAAACATATCCTATAAAAAACATAAGTATACTAAATAACATAAAAATGCACAGCAGCAAAAACCGTTTCCTGGTTATCGTTTCACATATTCTCTTCTTGAAACTCAGTCTTTCAACATGTTCTCCATTTTGGAAAGATTTCATCCTCTAACCGTTGCCGTTCGTGGCGGTTGGTTAACTTCACTTAGGAGTGTTCTGAATGTTCCAGGCCGCCCTAGAACAAACCAGACCTGTAGACCTTGTGTCCACAGGCTACCCCCCTAAGACTTTTCACCCACGATCCTACAGCTGAACCCGGATGGAGGTTCGAAAAACACAAAAAAAACAAAAAGTCATTCAAAAATAATTTTCCATACTGGAGAACTTTGCTAAAGGGAAGAAAAGTAAACTGTTTTATTTGTCCTTTATTCTTGGTCGTAGATTATAACGGTTAGTCCCAGGTATCGTGTGGTCCTGAAAAAGGAGTTCAGGTTCTGTAGTGTCCAATCGAACTGACGGTGATACTGCTGATTGTAAAATGTCATCACTTTCTTTCTCAGTGAGTGTTCCTTTTATTCTTGCATCGCTGAAAGGCAGAAAACGTGGCACGGTTTCAGTCTCTGAGTCGGCGACACCTTCCTGGACCCACCGGTCATATGGCAGAGGTAGGGGTACCCTTTTGCAATGGGTCCCATGGATCCAGTGTTTCTTCCCTTCTACTCGAACAGCTGATCTTGTGGAGAGAAGAACGAGGTGCGGTCCGGTCCACCTGGGCTGCTCGTTTTTGGGTCGCTGAAAGTTCTTTATTAAAACCCAGGATCCAGGCTCAATGGGATGACCTGGAGATTCAGAGACCGGAGGCAGGGTGTCGTGGACCTGTTGATGTAAAACACGCAATTTAGCCGTCAATTCATACAGATAGTCAAGCAAAACAGGATGCTCTATCTCGCTAAACTTCTTGGGCCTGGGCACAACCCATATATTGGCCGGGCGGCCAAAGACTATTTCATAAGGACTAAGTTTCACTCGTGAATGCACAGTCATTCTGGTTGATAGGAGTGCTTAGGGTAGAGCGTCAGGCCATTTAAGACCAGAGCTCGCTTGTATCTTGGCCAATTTTAGCTTTAGAGTGCCATTATAGCACTCCACTAATCCAGCTGATTGGGGGTGATTTGCAGCGTGAAACTTTTGGTTTATGCCTAGCCCTTCGCATACTTTCTTCATCACTTGACCCACAAATTCACTTCCATTGTCACTCCAGATCATTCTCGGCATTCCGAATCTAGGGAAGAACTCTTTCACAAGGGCTTTGGCTGTGGATAGCGCAGTATTGTCTTTTAGGGGATAGGCTTCCACCCATCTTGAAAAGGCACAAACAACAACGAGCACGTATTTTAAGTTGTTGCACCTCTCCATGTGGATGAAATCTAGCTGCAAAACCTCAAACGGATACGTAGGAGGTGCAAAATGATCAGCTGGAGTTGGGGTTCCTCTACCAGGGTTGTGTTTCAGGCATACCATGCAAGTTTTAACCACATTTTCTGCGCACTTGGGAATTCCTGCATTTTGCCATACTGGGGCCAACAACTTACAAATCCCTTTCACACTGATGTGAGCCATTCCATGAGCCATTGTAACTACTGCAAGCACATACGCATCGGTTAGCAACCATCTTCAGAACGCAGAGAGTCCATCTCTCCCCTTTCCGCTCCAAAGCCACCAACCTCATCTGCGGCGTCCCCCAAGGATCCTCCCTCAGCCCTACGTTGTTCAACGTCTACATGGCCCCCCTCGCTCAACTGGCCCGCCAACATCATCTCAGCATCATCTCTTACGCCGACGACACCCAGCTCGTCCTCTCCCTGACCAAAGACCCGCTCACCGCCAAAACAAACCTCCACGAGGGACTAAAATCCATCGCCGATTGGATGAACAACAGTCGCCTGAAACTCAACTCCGACAAGACGGAAGTCCTCATCCTCGGGCGCACTCCCTCGGGCTGGAACGACTCATGGAGGCCCTCTGTCCTCGGATCCCCGCCCACCCCTGCCAGCCATGCAAGAAACCTCGGCTTCATCCTGGACTCCGCCCTCACCATGTCCAAACAGGTCAGCCCCGTCTCCTCCTCCTGTTTCAACACCCTTCGAATGCTCCGCAGAATCTTCAAGTGGATTCCAACAGAAACCAGAAAGACGGTGACCCAGGCCCTCGTCAGCAGCAGACTTGACTACGGCAACGCACTCGACACAGGCATCCCAACCAAAGACATCAAACGACTCCAACGCATCCAA
Organism: Pleurodeles waltl; assembly: GCF_031143425.1. NCBI lineage: Eukaryota > Metazoa > Chordata > Amphibia > Caudata > Salamandridae > Pleurodeles > Pleurodeles waltl. Next base: position 950,294,420 of record NC_090439.1, read on the forward strand.
AATGCCTCCGCCCGACTGATCCTCGACATACCCCGCCGAAATCACATCTCCCCTCACCTAAAGGAACTCCACTGGCTCCCGGTAGACAAGAGGATCACCTTTAAACTCCTGACCCACGCTCACAAGGCACTTCACAACACCGGACCCTCCTACCTCAACACCAGACTGAACTTCTACACTCCAACACGTCAACTCCGATCCGCCAACCTCGCCCTCGCCATCGTACCCCGAATCCAGCGCAAGACATTCGGCGGCAGATCCTTCTCCTTCCTCGCCGCCAAGACCTGGAACTCTCTCCCCACATCTCTTCGCCAGACCCAGGACCTCCTCGCATTCAGAAGGCTCCTCAAGACCTGGCTCTTCGACCGCTAAATCAGCAGCGCTCCCCCCCCCCCCCCTCTCAGCGCCTCGAAACCCTGACGGGTACATAGCGCGCTTTATAAATACTATGATTGATTGATTGATTGATCTTTGATGTTCTGACAACTCGACCCAACAACCATTCGCATCCAATTTACCCGTACTTTCTCTCCACACACTCAATTCTCTCTCTGTGGCTTCAGCTTGAATCGATTTCATGCTTTCTATCGTGTCTTCACACATTCCAACATCACCAATCCATCTTGCAGGGCCCGCGACATACATTCGGCTCATCACATTCCTTGCCGTTTCTTTTGCGACCTCGTCAGCAAATGCATTCCCACGACCAACATCATCAGTCACCTTTTTATGTGCGCTACACTTCACAATCGCAACTTGCAACGGTAAAGTAAGTGAATCAAGGAGCTCATTTACCAACTGACCATGCTGTATTTTAGTTCCATGCGAGGTCAGGAACCCACGTTCCTTCCACAAACGCCCAAAACTATGGGCCACATCAAACGCATATTGGCTATCGGTATAGATATTCACTTTCATTCCTTTTGACACTGTACATGCTCTTATTAGGGCTATTACCTCAGCTGCTTGGGCTGAATTGTGTGGGATACGTGCAGCTTCAACAATCGTACACAAAGTTGTCACAGCATACGCCGCAGTCGTGTCACCATTCGTGAGCTTAAAGCATGAACCATCCACCCACAAAGTACCATCACTCTTTGCAAGGGGAGTGTCCAGAAGGTCTATTCTCCCTTTCGTTTCTTCTTCTGTTCTATGGAGACAATCATGTTGTTCAGAAGTATCTAACTCCGTCACAATTGGCAATAACGTAGCTGGGTTAAGTGTAGTGCATCTTTTTATATGTACATGGCTTGCTAACAATGTCAACTCGTAACCTGACAATCGAGCACTAGTTAAATGCTGTGCCTTGGTTCTATTTAACAACGTGTCCACTGCATGTGGAACCATTACGATTAATGTGTTATTCATCACTAAACCAGCAGACTGTCGGATAGAAACAGCAGTTGCCGCTGCCGCTTTTAACCCCTTCGCTGCCAGGCCTTTTCCCCCTCCTGTGCCAGGCCTTTTTTTGCCTATTTGGGGCAGTTCGCGCTTAGGCCCTCATAACTTTTTGTCCACATAAGCTAACCAAGCCAAATTTGCGTCCTTTTTTTCCAACATCCTAGGGATTCTAGAGGTACCCAGACTTTGTGGGTTCCCTTGAAGGAGGCCAAGAAATTGGCCAAAATACAGTGAAAATTCCGTTTTTTTTAAAAAAAATGGAAAAAGTGGCTGCAGAAGAAGGCTTGTGGATTTCCCCCTGAAAATGGCATCAACAAAGGGTTTGTAGTGCTAAACTCAGCAGCTTCCTAGCTTTCAGGAACAGGCAGACTTGAATCAGAAAACCCAATTTTTCAACACAATTTTGGCATTTTACTGGGGCATACCCCATTTTTGCAATTTTTTGTGCTTTCAGCCTCCTTCCAGTCAGTGACAGGAATGGGCATGTAACCAATGCTGGATCCCAGAAACCTAACCATTTCTGAAAAGTAGACAAAATTCTGAATTCAGCAAGGGGTCATTTGTGTAGATCCTACAAGGGTGTCCTACAGAAAATAACAGCTGAAAAAGAAAAATATTGAAATTGTGGTGAAAAAAACATCAATTTTTCTCTACGTTTTACTCTGTAACTTTTCCCTGCAATGTAAGATTATGGAAAGCAATATACCGTTACGTCTGCTGGACTCCTCTGGTTGCGGGGATATATAGGGCTTGTAGGTTCATCAAGAACCCGAGGAACCCAGAGCCAATAAATGAGCTGCACCCTGCAGTGCGTTTTCATTCTATACCGGATATACAGCAATTCATTTGCTGAAATATAAAGAGTAAAAAATTGCAATAAAGAAAACCTTTGCATTTCAAACAAGGGCACAAGATAAGGTGCTGAGGAGCAGTGGTTATTTGCACATCTCTGAATTCCGGGGTGACCATACAAGCATGTGAATTATAGGGAATTTCTCAAATAGATGTCTTTTTTACACACTCTCCTATATTTGGAAGGAAAAAATGTAGAGAAAGTCAAGGGGCAATAGCACTTGTTTTGCTAATCTATGTTCCCCCAAGTCTCCCGATAAAAATTATACCTCACTTGCGTGGGTAGGCCTAGCGCCCGCGACAGGAAACGCCCCAAAGCGCAACGTGGACACATACAAAATTTTGGGAGAAAACAGAGGTGTTTTTTGCGAAGTGCCTACCTGTAGATTTTGGCCTCTAGCTCAGCCGGCACCTAGGGAAACCTACCAAACCTGTGCATTTCTGAAAACTAAAGACCTAGGGGAATCCAAGGAGGGGTGACTTGCGGGGCTTGGACCAGGTTCTGTTACCCAGAATCCTTTGCAAACCTCAAAATTTAGCTAAAAAAACACATGTCCCTCACATTTCTGTGGCAGAAAGTTCTGGAATCTGAGAGGAGCTACAAATTTCCTTCCACCCAGCGTTCCCCCAAGTCTCCCGATAAAAATGATACCTCACTTGCGTGGGTAGGCCTAGCGCCGGAGACAGGAAACACCCCAAAGCGCAACGTGGACACATCCTAAATTTTTGAAAAAAACAGAGGTGTTTTTTGCGAAGTGCCTACCTGTAGATTTTGGCCTCTAGCTCAGCCGGCACCTAGGGAAACCTACCAAACCTGTGCATTTCTGAAAACTAGAGACCTAGGGGAATCCAAGGAGGGGTGACTTGCAGGGCTCGGACCAGGTTCTGTTACCCAGAATCCTTTGCAAACCTCAAAATTTGGCTAAAAAAACACATGTCCCTCACATTTCTGTGGCAGAAAGTTCTGGAATCTGAGAGGAGCTACAAATTTCCTTCCACCCAGCGTTCCCCCAAGTCTCCCGATAAAAATGATACCTCACTTGCGTGGGTAGGCCTAGCGCCGGCGACAGGAAACACCCCAAAGCGCAACGTGGACACATCCTAAATTTTGGAAAAAAACAGAGGTGTTTTTTGCGAAGTGCCTACCTGTAGATTTTGGCCTGTAGCTCAGCCAGCACCTAGGGAAACCTACCAAACCTGTGCATTTCTGAAAACTAGAGACCTAGGGGAATCCAAGGAGGGGTGACTTGCGGGGCTCGGACCAGGTTCTGTTACCCAGAATCCTTTGCAAACCTCAAAATTTGGCTAAAAAAACACATGTCCCTCACATTTCTGTGGCAGAAAGTTCTGGAATCTGAGAGGAGCTACAAATTTCCTTCCACCCAGCGTTCCCCCAAGTCTCCCGATAAAAATGATACCTCACTTGCGTGGGTAGGCCTAGCGCCGGCGACAGGAAACACCCCAAAGCGCAACGTGGACACATCCTAAATTTTGGAAAAAAACAGAGGTGTTTTTCGCGAAGTGCCTACCTGTAGATTTTGGCCTCTAGCTCAGCCGGCACCTAGGGAAACCTACCAAACCTGTGCATTTCTGAAAACTAGAGACCTAGGGGAATCCAAGGAGGGGTGACTTGCGGGGCTCGGACCAGGTTCTGTTACCCAGAATCCTTTGCAAACCTCAAAATTTGGCTAAAAAAACACATGTCCCTCACATTTCTGTGGCAGAAAGTTCTGGAATCTGAGAGGAGCTACAAATTTCCTTCCACCCAGCGTTCCCCCAAGTCTCCCGATAAAAATTATACCTCACTTGCGTGGGTAGGATTAGCGCCGGCGACAGGAAACACCCCAAAGCGCAACGTGGACACATCCTAAATTTTGGAAAAAAACAGAGGTGTTTTTTGCGAAGTGCCTACTTGTAGATTTTGGCCTCTAGCTCAGCTGGCACCTAGGGAAACCTACCAAACCTGTGCATTTCTGAAAACTAGAGACCTAGGGGAATCCAAGGAGGGGTGACTTGCGGGGCTCGGACCAGGTTCTGTTACCCAGAATCCTTTGCAAACCTCAAAATTTGGCTAAAAAAACACATGTCACTCACATTTCTGTGGCAGAAAGTTCTGGAATCTGAGAGGAGCTACAAATTTCCTTCTACCCAGCGTTCCCCCAAGTCTCCCGATAAAAATGATACCTCACTTGCGTGGGTAAGCCTAGCGCCGGCGACAGGAAACACCCCAAAGCGCAACGTTGACACATCCTAAATTTTGGAAAAAAACAGAGGTGTTTTTTGCGAAGTGCCTACCTGTAGATTTTGGCCTCTAGCTCAGCCGGCACCTAGGGAAACCTACCAAACCTGTGCATTTCTGAAAACTAGAGACCTAGGGGAATCCAACGAGGGGTGACTTGCGGGGCTGAGACCAGGTTCTGTTACCCAGAATACTTTGCAAACCTCAAAATTTGGCTAAAAAAACACATGTCCCTCACATTTCTGTGGCAGAAAGTTCTAGAATCTGAGAGGAGCTACAAATTTCCTTCCACCCAGCGTTCCCCCAAGTCTCCCGATAAAAATGATACCTCACTTGCGTGGGTAGGCCTAGCGCCGGCGACAGGAAACACCCCAAAGCGCAACGTGGACACATCCTAAATTTTGGAAAAAAACAGAGGTGTTTTTTGCGAAGTGCCTACCTGTAGATTTTGGCCTGTAGCTCAGCCGGCATCTAGGGAAACCTACCAAACCTGTGCATTTCTGAAAACTAGAGACCTAGGGGAATCCAAGGAGGGGTGACTTGCGGGGCTCTGACCAGGTTCTGTTACCCAGAATCCTTTGCAAACCTCAAAATTTGGCTAAAAAAACACATGTCCCTCACATTTCTGTGGCAGAAAGTTCTGGAATCTGAGAGGAGCTACAAATTTCCTTCCACCCAGCGTTCCCCCAAGTCTCCCGATAAAAATGATACCTCACTTGCGTGGGTAGGCCTAGCGCCGGCGACAGGAAACACCCCAAAGCGCAACGTGGACACATCCTAAATTTTGGAAAAAAACAGAGGTGTTTTTCGCGAAGTGCCTACCTGTAGATTTTGGCCTCTAGCTCAGCCGGCACCTAGGGAAACCTACCAAACCTGTGCATTTCTGAAAACTAGAGACCTAGGGGAATCCAAGGAGGGGTGACTTGCGGGGCTCGGACCAGGTTCTGTTACCCAGAATCCTTTGCAAACCTCAAAATTTGCTAAAAATACACATGTTACTCACATTTCTGTGGCAGAAAGTTCTGGAATCTGAGAGGAGCCACAAATTTCCTTCTACCCAGCGTTCCCCCAAGTCTCCTGATAAAAATGATACCTCAGTTGTGTGGGTAGGACTAGCGCCCACGAAAGGAAAGGGCCCAAAACACAACGTGGACACATCACATTTTTTTATAAAAAGCAGTGCCTACCTGTGGATTTTGGCCTGTAGCTCAGCCGACACCTGAGGAAACTTAGCAAACCAGTGCATTTTTGAAAACTAGAAACCCAGGGGAATCCAAGATGGGGTGACTTGCGGGGCTCTGACCAGGTTATGGTACCCAGAATCCTTTGCAAACATCAAAATTTGGCCCAAAAAACACTTTTTCCTCTCATTTCGGTGACAGAAAGTTGTGGAATCTGAGAGGAGCCACAAATTTCCTTCCACCCAGCGTTCCCCTAAGTCTCTCGATAAAAATGGTACCTCACTTCTGTGGGTAGGCCTAGCACCCACAAAAGGAAATGGCCCAAAACACAACGTGGACACAACATATTTTTTCACAGAAAACAGAGGTGTTTTTTGCAAGGTGCCTACCTGTGGTGTTTGGCCTGTAGCTCAGCCGGCCCCAGGGGGGGAGGCAGAAATGCCCTAAAATAAATTTGCCCCCCCAACCCCCACCCTCCCTGGGAGCGACCCTTGCCTACGGGGTCGCTCCCCCTGCGTGACATTGGCACCAAAAAACAAATCCCCGGTGCCTAGTGGTTTCTGCCCCCTTGGGGGCAGATTGACCTAAACTCTGCCAATCTGTCCCCAGGGGGGCAAAAATGGTCCAAATACAATTTGCCCTCCTGGGGAGCGACCCTTGCCTGATGGGTCACTCCCCATCTCTAAAAAAACAAACAAACAAAAATAAAAAAAAACACAAAACAAAATTTGCCCTGGCGCCTAGAGGTTTCTGCCCCCCCCGGGGGCAGATCGCCCTAATAATAGGCCGATCTGCCCCCAGGGGGGGCAGAAATGGCCTAAAATAAATTTCTCTCCCCCCAACCTCCACCCCCCCCCCCCCGGAGCGACCCTTGCCTACGGGGTCACTCCCCCTGCGTGACATTGGCGCCAAAAAACAAATCCCCGGTGCCTAGTGGTTTCTGCCCCCTTGGGGGCAGATTGACCTAAAATTGGCCAATCTGCCCCCAGGGGGGCAGAAATGGTCTAAATACAATTTGCCCCCCCAGGGGAGCGACCCATGCCTGATGGGTCGCTCCCCATCTCTAAAAAAAGAAACAACAAAAAAAAAAAACACAAAAAAAAAAATTGCCCTGGCGCCTAGAGGGTTCTGCCCCCCCCTGGGGGCAGTTCGGCCTAATAATAGGCCGATCTGTCCCACGGGGGGGGCAGAAATGGCCTAAAATAAATTTGCCCCCCCACCCCCATCCCGGGACCGACGGGATCGCTCCCCCTGCGTGACATTGGCGCCAAAAAACAAATCCCCGGTGCCTAGTGGTTTCTGCCCCCTTGGGGGCAGATTGACCTAAAATTGGCCAATCTGCCCCCATGGGGGCAGAAATGGTCTAAATACAATTTGCCCCCCCCAGGGGAGCGACCCTTGCCTGATGGGTCGCTCCCCATCTCTAAAAAAAGAAAAAAAAAAAACACAAAAAATAAAATTGCCCTGGCGCCTAGAGGGTTCTGCCCCCCCCTGGGGGCAGTTCGGCCTAATAATAGGCCGATCTGTCCCCCGGGGGGGGGCAGAAAAGGCCTAAAATAAATTTGCCCCCCCAACCCCCACCCCCCCCCCGGGAGCGACCCTTGCCTACGGGGTCGCTCCCCCTGCGTGACATTGGCGCCAAAAAACAAATCCCAGGTGCCTAGTGGTTTCTGCCCCCTTGGGGGCAGATTGACCTAAAATTGGCCAATCTGCCCCCAGGGGGGCAGAAATGGTCTAAATACAATTTGCCCCCCCCCCAGGGGAGCGACCCTTGCCTGATGGGTCGCTCCCCATCTCTAAAAAAAGAAACAAAAAAAAAAAAAAAAATTGCCCTGGCGCCTAGAGGGTTCTGCTTCCCCCCTGGGGGCAGTTCGGCCTAATAATAGGCCGATCTGTCCCCCGGGGGGGGCAGAAATGGCCTAAAATAAATTTGCCCCCCCAACCCCCACCCCCCCCCGGAGCGACCCTTGCCTACGGGGTCGCTCCCCCTGCGTGACATTGGCGCCAAAAAACAAATCCCCGGTGCCTAGTGGTTTCTGCCCCCTTGGGGGCAGATTGACCTAAAATTGGCCAATCTGCCCCCAGGGGGGCAGAAATGGTCTAAATACAATTTGCCCCCCCCCAGGGGAGCGACCCTTGCCTGATGGGTCGCTCCCCATCTCTAAAAAAAGAAACAACAACAAAAAAAAAAAAAAAAAAAAAAAATTGCCCTGGCGCCTAGAGGGTTCTGCTTCCCCCCTGGGGGCAGTTCGGCCTAATATTAGGCCGATCTGTCCCCCGGGGGGGCAGAAATGGCCTAAAATAAATTTGCCCCCCCAACATCCACCCCCCCCCCCGGGAGCGACCCTTGCCTACGGGGTCGCTCCCCCTGCGTGACATTGGCGCCAAAAAACAAATCCCCGGTGCCTAGTGGTTTCTGCCCCCTTGGGGGCAGATTGACCTAAAATTGGCCAATCTGCCCCCAAGGGGGGCAGAAATGGTCTAAATACAATTTGCCCCCCCCCCAGGGGAGCGACCCTTGCCTGATGGGTCGCTCCCCATCTCTAAAAAAAGAAACAACAAAAAAAAAAAACACCAAAAAAAAAATTGCCCTGGCGCCTAGAGGGTTCTGCCCCCCCCCGGGGGCAGTTCGGCCTAATATTAGGCCGATCTGTCCCCCAGGGGGGGCAGAAATGGCCTAAAATAAATTTGCCCCCCCAACCCCCACCCCCCCCCCCGGGAGCGACCCTTGCCTACGGGGTCGCTCCCCCTGCGTGACATTGGCGCCAAAAAACAAATCCCCGGTGCCTAGTGGTTTCTGCCCCCTTGGGGGCAGATTGACCTAAAATTGGCCAATCTGCCCCCAGGGGGGCAGAAATGGTCTAAATACAATTTGCCCCCCCAGGGGAGCGACCCTTGCCTGATGGGTCGCTCTCCATCTCTAAAAAAAGAAACGACAAAAAAAAAAAAAACAGAAAAAAAAAATTGCCCTGGCGCCTAGAGGGTTCTGCCCCCCCTGGGGGCAGTTCGGCCTAATATTAGGCCGATCTGTCCCCCGGGGGGGGCAGAAATGGCCTAAAATAAATTGCCCTCCCCCCCAGGGAGCGACCCTTGCCTAAGGGGTCGCTCCCTTTGCGTGAAATTCACGCAAAGAAAAAACTCCCTGGTGTCTAGTGGTTTCTACCCCCCTTGGGGGCAGATTGGCCTCATCAAAATAGGCCAATCTGCCCTCAAGGGGGGCAGAAATGGCCAAAATATAATTTTCCCCCAAGGGGAGCGACCCTTGCCTAAGAGGTCGCTCCCCACCAAAAAAAAAAAAATATAAGGCAAAAAAAAAAAAAAAAAAAAAAAAGGTCCCTGGTGCCTAGAGGTTTCTGCCCCCCCTGGGGGCAGATCGGCCTAATAGTAGGCCGATCTGCCCCTGGGGGGGCAGAAAAAGCCTTCCCGAAAATATGCCCCCCCTGGGAGCGACCCTTGCCCAAGGGGTCGCTCCCTTTTGTCAATAACAATAAAAAAAATAAAAATCCCTGGTGTCTAGTGGTTTCTACCCCCCTTGGGGGCAGATTGGCCTCATCAAAATAGGCCAATCTGCCCCAAGGGGGGCAGAAATGGCCAAAATATAATTTTCCCCCAAGGGGAGCGACCCTTGCCTAAGGGGTCGCTCCCCACCAAAAAAAAAAATATATAACACAAAAAACAAAAAAAAAGGTCCCTGGTGCTTAGAGGTTTCTGCCCCCCCTGGGGGCAGAAAAGGCCTTCCCGAAAATATGCCCCCCCTGGGAGCGACCCCTGCCCAAGGGGTCGCTCCCTTTTGTCAATAACAATAAAAAAAATAAAAATCCCTGGTGTCTAGTGGTTTCTACCCCCCTTGGGGGCAGATTGGCCTCATCAAAATAGGCCAATCTGCCCCCAAGGGGGGCAGAAATGGCCAAAATATAATTTTCCCCCAAGGGGAGCGACCCTTGCCTAAGGGGTCGCTCCCCACCAAAAAAATAAATAAATATGAAACAAAAAAAAAAAAAAAAAGGTCCCTGGTGCCTAGAGGTTTCTGCCCCCCCTGGGGGCAGTTCGGCCTCATATTAGGCCGATCTGTCCCCCGGGGGGGCAGAAATGGCCTAAAATAAATTTGCCCCCCCAACATCCACCCCCCCCCCGGGAGCGACCCTTGCCTACGGGGTCGCTCCCCCTGCGTGACATTGGCGCCAAAAAACAAATCCCCGGTGCCTAGTGGTTTCTGCCCCCTTGGGGGCAGATTGACCTAAAATTGGCCAATCTGCCCCCAAGGGGGGCAGAAATGGTCTAAATACAATTTGCCCCCCCCCCAGGGGAGCGACCCTTGCCTGATGGGTCGCTCCCCATCTCTAAAAAAAGAAACAACAAAAAAAAAAAACACAAAAAAAAAAATTGCCCTGGCGCCTAGAGGGTTCTGCCCCCCCCCGGGGGCAGTTCGGCCTAATATTAGGCCGATCTGTCCCCCAGGGGGGGCAGAAATGGCCTAAAATAAATTTGCCCCCCCAACCCCCACCCCCCCCCCCCCGGGAGCGACCCTTGCCTACGGGGTCGCTCCCCCTGCGTGACATTGGCGCCAAAAAACAAATCCCCGGTGCCTAGTGGTTTCTGCCCCCTTGGGGGCAGATTGACCTAAAATTGGCCAATCTGCCCCCAGGGGGGCAGAAATGGTCTAAATACAATTTGCCCCCCCAGGGGAGCGACCCTTGCCTGATGGGTCGCTCTCCATCTCTAAAAAAAGAAACGACAAAAAAAAAAAAAAAGAAAAAAAAAATTGCCCTGGCGCCTAGAGGGTTCTGCCCCCCCTGGGGGCAGTTCGGCCTAATAATAGGCCGATCTGTCCCCCGGGGGGGGCAGAAATGGCCTAAAATAAATTTGCCCCCCCAACCCCCACCCCCCCCCGGAGCGACCCTTGCCTACGGGGTCGCTCCCCCTGCGTGACATTGGCGCCAAAAAACAAATCCCCGGTGCCTAGTGGTTTCTGCCCCCTTGGGGGCAGATTGACCTAAAATTGGCCAATCTGCCCCCAGGGGGGCAGAAATGGTCTAAATACAATTTGCCCCCCAGGGGAGCGACCCTTGCCTGATGGGTCGCTCCCCATCTCTAAAAAAAGAAAAAAAAAAAAAAAAAAACACAAAAAAAAAAATTGCCCTGGCGCCTAGAGGGTTCTGCCCCCCCCCTGGGGGCAGTTCGGCCTAATATTAGGCCGATCTGTCCCCCGGGGGGGGCAGAAATGGCCTAAAATAAATTGCCCTCCCCCCCAGGGAGCGACCCTTGCCTAAGGGGTCGCTCCCTTTGCGTGAAATTCACGCAAAGAAAAAACTCCCTGGTGTCTAGTGGTTTCTACCCCCCTTGGGGGCAGATTGGCCTCATCAAAATAGGCCAATCTGCCCTCAAGGGGGGCAGAAATGGCCAAAATATAATTTTCCCCCAAGGGGAGCGACCCTTGCCTAAGAGGTCGCTCCCCACCAAAAAAAAAAAAATATAACGCAAAAAAAAAAAGAAAAAAAAAAGGTCCCTGGTGCCTAGAGGTTTCTGCCCCCCCTGGGGGCAGATCGGCCTAATAGTAGGCCGATCTGCCCCTGGGGGGGCAGAAAAAGCCTTCCCGAAAATATGCCCCCCCTGGGAGCGACCCTTGCCCAAGGGGTCGCTCCCTTTTGTCAATAACAATAAAAAAAATAAAAATCCCTGGTGTCTAGTGGTTTCTACCCCCCTTGGGGGCAGATTGGCCTCATCAAAATAGGCCAATCTGCCCCAAGGGGGGCAGAAATGGCCAAAATATAATTTTCCCCCAAGGGGAGCGACCCTTGCCTAAGGGGTCGCTCCCCACCAAAAAAAAAAAAATATAACACAAAAAACAAAAAAAAAGGTCCCTGGTGCTTAGAGGTTTCTGCCCCCCCTGGGGGCAGAAAAGGCCTTCCCGAAAATATGCCCCCCCTGGGAGCGACCCCTGCCCAAGGGGTCGCTCCCTTTTGTCAATAACAATAAAAAAAATAAAAATCCCTGGTGTCTAGTGGTTTCTACCCCCCTTGGGGGCAGATTGGCCTCATCAAAATAGGCCAATCTGCCCCCAAGGGGGGCAGAAATGGCCAAAATATAATTTTCCCCCAAGGGGAGCGACCCTTGCCTAAGGGGTCGCTCCCCACCAAAAAAATAAATAAATATGAAACAAAAAAAAAAAAAAAAAGGTCCCTGGTGCCTAGAGGTTTCTGCCCCCCCTGGGGGCAGATCGTCCTAATAAGGCCGATCTGCCCCCAGGGGGGGCAGAAAAGGCCTTCTCAAAAAAATGCCCCCCCTGGGAGCGACCCTTGCCCAAGGGGTCGCTCCCTTTTGTCACTTTCAATAAAAAAAAAAAAAATCCCTGGTGTCTAGTGGGGTTTCAAAAGCCGGATTGCAAGCTATCCGGCTTTTGAAACCCTTGGAGGGACTTCAAAGGGAAGGAAATACTTTTTCTTCCCTTTGAAGCCCCTCCGGGCCTCCCAGTGATTGAAAAAGAAATGCTTTTGCATTTCTTTTTCAATCGCGCTGGAAGCAGAGCTTCCAGCGCGACTAGGGAGGCCCCTGTGACACATCAGCGCGCGCGCTGATGTCACAGGGGGGGGTGGGGGGGGAGTCGGGGGTGTAAGGGGAAGGTCTTCCCCTTCCATCCCCGACTTGGGGGGGGGGACGGGGGTGCATGGGGGGCGCGCTAGCGCGCCCCCAAGTTCCCCTGTGCCTAGGACGAGATGATCTCGTCCAAGGCACAGGGGAACTGTAGCCTTGGACGAGATCATCTCGTCCAAGGCACAGAAGGGGTTAAGCAGCTTCGTAGTGCCTTAGCTACTGGGTCTAAGGTTGAAGAGAAATAGGCGCATGGACGCTCCCTGTCTCCAAACTGTTGTGTCAAAACTGCTAACGCACAACCTTCTTTCTCATGGACATACAATGTAAAAGGCTTGCTGTAGTTGGGGGTACCCAACACAGGAGCTGAACATAATGCATCACGTAATTCGACAAAACTTTTCTGACAATCTTCAGACCATGGGACGGGATTTGGTGTATCTTTACAAGTTAATGCCACCAAGGGTTTGGCTATTAACGAAAAATTAGGTATCCATTGTCTGCAATATGATGTAATACCCAAGAAAGGACGCACTTCTCTCTGTGTTCTTGGCACACTCATTGCTGCAACAGCCCTGATTCTCTCTGGGGTCAGTTGCCTTCCCTCCTTCGAAAAGAGATGACCTAAATAGGTCACTTCTTTTTGACAATACTGTAACTTTGAAAGGGACACTTTGTGGTGTAAATCAGACAAATGACGCAATAATGACAATGTTGCTTCTTTGCAGATCTCCTTAGTATCTGCAGCAACTAGCAAATCATCGACATATTGAATGAGAGTGGCGCCATCAGGTAACATAAGAGTGTCAAGTTGTGCTTTCAAAGCCTGACTATAGATAGATGGACTTTCACAATAGCCTTGAGGAGCTCTCTTAAATCTGAAGCTTCGTCCTCCCAAATTGAAGCCAAAAATGTCCCTGCTCTCTTCTGCAATAGGGATGCTGAAGAAAGCATTTTTCAGGTCTATCACTGAAAACCAAGTGGCTGAAGCTGGAATCATTGTCAACAATGCAGTGATATCGGGGACGACTGGAAACTGTGGCACAACTATTTTGTTCACCTCTCTAAGATCAATTACAAACCTATAAACATGTGGCTGAGTAGGGTCAGTATGCTTCAAGACAGGCAAAACAGGACTATTGCAAACGTTGCCTCTTGTCTCTTCAATTACATCCTTCTCAATCAGATCACAAATAATTGCTAACAACGCTTTTTCCCCTTCACTAGAGATCTTGTATTGGGGAATACGTGGCATTTTAACATTGGCTTTTAATGTTATCACATATGGCTGAATTTCCAAAAGACTTACATCATTAGGTCCAGTAGCACAAAGAGTATTAGCAAGAGACGAAAATTCTGGTGGAAATCTGTCCTTTGACAAATACATTGGTGAAACCACTTTCTTACCCAATGTGAGTTGCACTCCAGAAGGAGAGCAATACAATGTCGTATACAATCTCTTTAACAGATCTAATCCTAACAAGTTCTCGCCACAACCTGTCGTCAAAATAAGGGGTGTTTCAAATTTACAGGGCCCAACAGAAAGAGATATAGGGTTAGAAATCAGATTTCTAACTGGGGTGCGGAAAACCCTACTGATACATTTGTTTCGCCAGACAATGGTGTGCCAGGGAGTTTTGAGTGCATAATAGAACTCTTGGTAGCACCAGTATCCAACAGAAAAGGTTCTGACACACCTGATGCAATCACCTTAACATAAGGCCCACTCTGATCTACTGGAACTGAAACAACTCCCTCTCTTTGTCTATGGCTGTCCTAGCAATCATTACTGTCCAAATGCTCATCCTCTGTATAGTAATCATCAGTATAGTACTGAGCCGTCCTACCAGATGCATTAACCTGTTGATCAAATCTGTTCATTGAGTTTTGAGGGAGGAATGGGCGCGCGCTCTGGGGAACATATCCACGTCCTCTTCCTCTAGGTGCTTGTGGAACACCTCAACCTCTTAAACCATAAGTACCATTTGCGCGCTGTAGCAAAGCAGGGCAACTATACTTGAAATGACCCTCTTCCTTGCAATATGAACACTGATTGGGACCTACTGGGATACGTGGTTGAGCATACTCGGCTCTTTGCGAGTTTTTCTGAAACGGTTGGGGCTGATAGTTATTCTGATAGTTGTTCTGATACTTACTCTGTGCACCACTATTTTGACCACCACGTGGCGGGTACGTTTGTTGTAATAGAACCTTCGTTTTCAATTCTTTCGTTTTCTTCTCTACTCTATCTCTCTCATCTTTATCTCTATTTTCGTAGTACTGTGCAGTAGCCAATATCTGCGCTGAAGAGGAAACTGCCCAAGAACTTTCTGAATCTTTTAACTTTTTACACAACTCAGGAAGCAGATTATGCACAAATTTATCGACGAACAAACATTGACCACCTTCCGTGCTCATATCTTGACCACTGTGGTCCACAAACGTTTCTTCAAACCTGGTGAAGAAATCTGATACCGTTTCTTCTTTCTTTTGCTTACATGCAGACAATTTATCCCAGTTTACACGCATCGCAGGCATTATAGTTTTCATGTAATCAATAATCCTACCAGGAAGCTCTGTCACTAAAGGCTCAGGTTTAGCACCACCAATTTGTCGGGCATCTGCAGCAGCAATATTAGCCCATGTGTCACCTAACTCTTGAGCATGGTCTGTATGGCGAATCTTTCCCCATAAAGGCTGTGGAACAACATTCCCAAACAACATGTCTATGTCAGCTAAATTCATAATGCAAGACCCCGCAGTCTGTGACAATTCCTTGTAATACCCTGTGGGATTCTTACGGGGATCAGGCAATGTCTGCTTAAGGGCTAAAACTTCAGCTCGCTTCCATGGAACGTGTACCCATACACGCTGGAAATGAGGCAGGACAGGTGGATTAGCATTTGGGTCCCCTTCCCTCCATTGTGGGGGAACTTCTCTCATGGGGTACTGTTTCCCTTTCTTTTTAGCAGAAGAATCATATTTAAACAATAACCTGGAAACACCTTCAGTCCTAAACGACAATAACATCGCAACTGCTTTCTCGACATCTGAACCCACAATCAAACCTGTCGCAAAATCGAACCGTACACGACACAACTTAGGCGGATTGGGCTCCAAACCATTTTCCTCTAAATCCTCAGAAAGAAAAGTACACATTTTCTCAAAAACGTATCTCTGTTTCGGTTCTTCCCACTGATGGAAGACATCCATAACAGACTATAGTTCATATCTCGCTGGTTCAGTAACCCATTTATGCGCCAAATAATTCAGTGTCTCTTTCTCCCTACCATCAGGCAATGGGCTACGCAATTGTTTACGCTCTGAAACTGGGGTCGTAGCTAATGACCCAAAGAGAGGGGATAAAAGACTAGTCACAGTGTTTGTCATTCTCTGACGGATAGAGGGAGAGGTTGACAAATGAACAGGAGGAAAAACAGAATGAGACAAGGCAGAGACAGAAACAGTGTCAGAAACAATACCAGGAGTGGTAGTCGCTATAGTAGTCAAAGTTGTAGGAAGTAAAGGCAGAGCAGATGTCAAAGCCGGTGGCCCTTGAGGAGGCTGCACCGGAGGAATAGGAACCAACTGAAGAATAGCTGGTGGGTGCTGTGGAGGAGCAGGAGGCAATGCAACCACTGGTTGTGCAACTAGAGGTTGCGGAGGTGCCGTGGCATTCTGCGCATAGGGTGGTGGCGAACTTAGCAAATGCGACATTAGGGGATCTTTTTCAGAGTCTTTTGCTGCATCTTGCTGAAGAGGCGGCAAAACTGGATAGCATTTATCTACTGTCATTTTATGTCGCCTATGCAACTGCTCATTCAACTGTTCTACTTCGTTATCTTTAAACTGTATAGCAGCTTGCATAATCGAAATACCTTTTTCTCTCTTATTTTTCTTAGCTAATTTAATTTCCTTTTGCTTGGCTTCCTTACGCCATAAGCGGAAAGAATCAAACATTGCCGGCCGGGCTTTCTTCTTAAAAAGTCTAACTTCGAGGTTATCTAAGATTTCTGTGTCAAAGCTACCATTTTGGGGGCATTTTAAAACACCATCTTTTCTGGTGTAACGGATCCATACTTCATTATATGTGATGGGGTCTACTCCGTGCTTCACATATAGTTCATAGGTTGGAGTTCCAATCGGAGGAACCGGACATGAGTCCTCCAACCGGGAGTCCCTTTTACAACAAAGACAAAACAAATTTCCAAGTCTGCTAAGACCAGGCATCTTCGCTCACTAGTCTAGCTTCAAACTTGAAAGGATTATCGTTTACGATAGTCTCGTGAATACACGAGTCCTTCGGCTTTGGTACTTGCAAGTTCCAAATCAAAGTGATACCAAACCAAATGTCCAACTAAGGACCAAACCAAGTGTCCAACTAAGGACTGGGAGACGCTCCACTTATACTTAACTGAAAATATCGATGACGTCACCAGAAGACTCGTCTTATCGTTTCGCTCTACCAAACATCAAGGGTCCAAATCAGGGCGATAGCCAGGGCAGCAGTCCTTCGTAGCCGTCGGGAAGCGGGGAACCTCGCAGCAAAGACTTTCGGACCACGTCGACATGCAGGGGTCGATGAAGTGGCAGCCTTCCTCCAGAATTTTCACACGAAGCTCCTCACGGACCTCAGGCTTGGACCGGTACCGCTGGTATCGCGCCACGTTGGGCGCCAACTGAGGTACTGGGTTTTTCAGAACCGGTACTGATCCGGTAACCCAGTGGTGCCAGGGTACACCCAAAGACCTTGGGTACTTTCCTGATTCAGACCACAGAAACTCAGAGTCTTCTAGGTGAAGTCAAAGATCTAATTTATTGGCTGCAACCAAGTAACAAGCGTCCTAGAAGTACAACAGCACGGTTTGTATGTTCTCAGGAGACTGTGTGTCAATGCAAAGTCAGGTTTCCTTATATACAGTTTTTTAAGCTTCAGGCAAACATTCTTGACATTTTGGTTGGTCATTCACATGTTTTCACTATAAAGGAAAAAAACAGTGTCATGATGAAACCTCATATTTTATGTCATCCAACCCATAATAAATTACCCAGCAAGGCCTAGTATTTTACATCAGATAAGTGTGGACCCCCAATAAAAATGGGCACCTCCCCCTCGTAAAGTAAGAAGAAGAAAAGAGCAGGTGCAGGTGTGAGCAAGATTAAGCAGGGTGTGTGAGCGATAATTAGGGTTTTATGGCATGGTGTGCCTTGATGCTATCTGATTCGGCCACTGGGAGAGGGACTGACCAAACAGGTTTGGCCTGAGGCAATGGTTCCAGCTTGCCCAGGTCAGAGAAAAGTCAATCTAGGTGTACGTGTCCTTGGAATCAAATCTGACTGTATTATAAGCCTATGTGAGGGCAACTTTTAAAAATGGCTGCCGTGTATAAAATGGGAGCCACGAGTGCAGGACGAAAATGGCGATTTCGAGGTGAAAACGCTGCTGGAATTGAGCGAAAATGCTCATGCTTAGTGTACTAGTCATTATCGGTCTTTTGATACTAAAATCGTACTGCTGTGGCAAAGTAAATTACATGGGTCCAGAATTTTTAGAACCACACCCTCTCTGACCTGCCCCAGCTTCCCCAGAGAGAGAGCTTGAAACGTATTTGTAAGAGCAAGCCTCTCCCCAGTCAAACTTTGTCTTGGATCCATGTTTCCATGCATGGCTGTCTGGGACAGAAGGTCAACTTTTGTGAGTTCTTCTGCCCCCTATCTCTGTATCTGGCTTTTAAAGAAAGAACACAGAAAAAAGATTTATTGTCTACCCCCCAGGTTTTGTTAGGTTGGGTTGCCTTGATATTCACATTTTGCTAGACTGTACCAAAGTCACTGGAGGACTGGCCCTTATTTCCTGAAAATTGTACTGTAGTTTCGGGGGCAGAAAATGGGACTATTGTCTTACCCAACTGTGCCTTATTGCTTTCGTCCCTCCCACTTAACAGTGAAACAGCCCTCTTGCTTTTATTTAATAGAGCATAAATGTTTCCATTAGCTCCATGAGCACCAATCTTTGCTCAGTTTGTTCCCTCTATGATTTCTGAATCTAGATCTTCTTTCTTTGAGAGGTTCTTGGAGGGGCCAGTAGTTTAGCCATCATTTGAGGATTCCCTTTGCCGCCCAAAACTACCTTCTTCCTGGGAGACATAGAATGCTGCTTAGAGCGTTCTTGAATACATGTCCCATTCAGCCAGCGGGACCTCCTTCTGTCCTGCATGTCTCACATGCAGCCATTAACCTGTACTGCAGCTGCCAGTAAGTTCTCAGAAGTTCATTCAAGTAGCAACTCGCAGCTCTCTGCTAGCCCCCTGGGCCATGCGCTACAGAGCTCCACCCTACCCCGAGCTACCCTATGGCTGCCGTCATTGCCTCTGCAATCCCTGTCCAGCAGCCCGATCATTCAACCCCCTGAGTCAGCACACTCCACAAGACCCTTCAAGGCAGTCAAAACAAGAAATCCACTGAGGTACGCATCATAAGAAATTCCATATTTTCTGCACATACTCCACCCCCCCATAGCTGCTGAAGAAGACATGAGCCTGCAGCTGGCTCCTCAGCTAGCTGCCATGTTCCCCACTCCCAGCTCCCCAATAGTATGCTATAATATAATTTTTTGATTTTTGTCTCTCTCACAATGGGGTTATCTTCTGGTCTATATTATTTTAGATTTATTGCAAATCAGCATACATTGAGTTATTGACGTTTCAGTGGTTTTGCGTTATGAACTGCAGCATCACCCAATGAATATCCTAGGAGAAGTTCTTTCCTCTCAATCAATCAATCACAGACATTTATAAAGCGCGCTACTTACCTGTTAGGGTTCCAAGGCGCTGGGGGGGGGGGGGGGGCGGGTGACTGCTACTGCTCAAAGAGCCAGGTCTTGAGGAGTCTTCTGAAGGCGAGTAGGTCTTGAGTCTGTCGGAGGTAGGTAGGGAGCGTGTTCCAGGTCTTGGCGGCGAGGTAGGAGAAGGATCTGCCGCCGGAGGTGGTTGTTTGGATGCGGGGGACGGTGGCGAGGCTCGCGGATCGCAGTTGGCAGGTCGGCGTGTAGAAATTGAGTCTGTTGTTGAGGTAGGTGGTGCCGGCGTTGTGGAGTGCTTTGTGTGCGTGGATGAGGAGCTTGAAGGTGACCCTCTTGTCGACGGGAAGCCAGTGGAGCTCTTTGAGGTGTGGGGTGATGTGGCTGTGGCGGGGTGCGCTGGTGATGAGTAGGGCCGAGGCGTTTTGGATGCAATGAGATAATATTAGGCACACAGGGTTGCCGATTCTCTAATATATATTCCCTCTCTTGTGATTTAGGAAGCAAGTGAAAGTTTGGAAAAACAGTGAAGACAAAGGTGTGTGAAAGAAAGTGATGCTAATGTGACAGACAACAAGCGATATATAGACAGCACAAAACAATTTGAAAAGCCTACCCTAATCTAGGAAATTACTATATTTTTGCTAGATGTCTTCCCAATGTTTGCCCTATCAATTTTGCTGGAATTAAAACACTATGCAGTCTATCCCTTGTAAACAGCAATAAAGTGCAAGTGCTCCCCTTTAGGCTTGGATAAATTGGCTTATCCTTTATTGACATATTTGACTTGCCTATAGGTCCCTAGTGTATGGTATAAAAAGGTATCCAGGGCCTGGAAATGAAACGTCACTTGTGGACTGAAGCACCCAGGGGCATATTTATACTCCGTTTGCGCCGAATGTGCGTCAAAAATGTTAATGACATGCAGGGTAGGCGTTCCCGTCCAAAAACAGACGCACATAGCGGTGCGTGGTATTTATGCTCCAGGGCAAAAATCACTCCCGCGCGGCAGGCGGCGCAAAAAAATGGCGCAAAGCACGAATATCGTGAAATTTTAACGCCTGGGTCAGGGCAGGTGTTAAAATGGGGCAAACACACCTGTACTTAATCAGAACACACAGAACAAACAACAGAGCAACAGAGCAGCAGAGCAGCAACAGGGAGACATGGAGGTGCTTTTTCTTCAACGTGCACGTAGACGCAGAGCCCTGCAGCAACAACAGCAGCCACAACAACAACAGCAGGGACCCCAAAGACAGCGCAGAAGGCAGGACAGGATATTCCGCCCAAGAACAACCCTGCATGGCCTCAGGGAACGAGACATCATCCAGAGGTACCGGTTGAACTGGCAGGCCATTCAGCAGCTGCTGACAAATATTGAACAGCAATTGGCCCCCACTTTAGTGACTCCCCGCACTATCCCAACAGAAACAAAGCTGCTTGCCGTACTTCACCTGCTGGCAAGTGGCTCGTTTCAGACAACTGGTGCCCTGGTTGGTGGAATCTCACAACCATCTTTCTCCGCATTCCTGCCTAAAGTACTGGATGCCATCATTGGACTGACACCCCGCCACATCTGCTTCCCTAACACAGTGCAGAAGCAGCAGGAAACAAAACAGGGGTTCTACGCCATCAGTGGCTTTCCGCACGTCCTTGGTGCAATCGACTGCACACACGTACGTCTTGTGCCACCTGCTGCGACTGAACACCTCTATTGCAACAGGAAGCACACACATTCCATCAACGTGCAGGCCATAGTCGATCACCAAGGACTGATCAGCAACATTGTGGCTAAATATCCTGGGAGTGTACATGACGCATTCATCTTCCGTCACTGCACCATCAACCAACACTTCCAGGATGGACGGTATGGCAATGGACTACTTGTTGGTAAGGACAAAAATCTACTTATATACTCACTGCACAGAAACCCTCTAGGATAAACAACACATACACCACAATAGCAACACCTAGGCAGGAACACACTGAGGTACTCACATCACTAGCCATGTGTCACAAGTCACCATTGAACCTCTCACACATTTGAATTTACTCCACAGCTTAGTGTGAAGACATTCATGACTGTGGTTGCCTAAATGTCACCTTGCAAATTGGAAGTCTCACAATAACCTGTACACTAATACAATGCATAACTTTTAAGGGATGGGATGGCCTGGGTATGTTCATATGAACGTTTCTAATACCCTTTCATGTTTCAACTCTGCATGGAACTATCATCACACCCCCAGTGAGGACACACGGACACCTGTGTCACAAGTCACAATGCAAGGGAGGGCACACTGTACTTGAGAAACCAATACATCCTGCTGACAAACAGTTAGACAACAAACACTTACTCAGCCAAGGAAAAAAAAACAATGCCAAAGTTTCCACCAACAACCATAGGTTGTCACATTAGTACACAAAATAGTCACAGACAACACAACACAACTACTGCCATCAAAGATACGTACAACAGTGCCTCCTACATCTAATTGATACCATTCTGTGTTTCTCTTTCAGCTGATCAGGGGTATGGCATCCAGCTTTGGCTAATGACACCATATGGGAACCCAAATACTGCTGCTGAGCGGGCATACAATGACGCCCACAAGAGGACACGCAGCATTGTGGAGAGGACCTTTGGGATCCTAAAGTCAAGGTTCCGCTGCCTTGACATCACTGGCGGAAGCCTACTATACTCCCCAGAGATGGTCTGCAAGATCATACTCACTTGTGCCATATTACACAATATTTGTGTAAAAAGGAACATTCCCCTCCTTGAACCGGACCCAGACATGGCTGAGGATGATGATGAGGAGGATGCTGGCCTGCAGCAGGAGGGGGAACAACCTAACACGGCAGCAGGAGTGCGTAGGCGCCAACAGCTTGTGAACAATTTTTTTACTTAAGTTATTATAATCACTTGTATTCCACACTTGTAAATAAACACAGATAACAAACACCACATCATGCTTTGGCCTATTCATTTCTGACCACCTTTAGTTTGAAATAGCTGAAGATGAATGTCGTCTCATTGATCAAGAATGCCATTAAAATTCATCACACCAAAAATAAACATCACAACTGTATGCACAGAGGGTAGGATGTGACATGTTACATTACCATACACAGAGCCCAACAAGAGTACAAATGTGACAATTAAACATGCCGGATCCAAACAACTGAAACAGTCTCTCATCCAGCCCAAAATTTGAGATCATTTGAAAGTCACATCACACGTGTTCAGAGACAGGGTGGGACCATCCATGTGTACGTGAACATGTCATCAATGGCTTCTCTCAAGTGTATGATGTGAGCAATACACAATTGCAACAACATCAGCTGCCACTAACTCAGGAGGAGACCTTGAAGTTACAGTGACAACATACACACAGACAGGTCATACTGGATCCACATTCCCACACAAATGTACACATATGTCATACAACCAACCTAATATTTGATAGTAGACCATCACAGTTGTGTCCCAGTTTGAACCTAGCAGGAAGATTGTAACATGACACTAAACCAGTTTATGCAGAAAGGGACACAGACAAGCAAAAAATTCTTCGCATTATCACATTGTGAACGCTGAGAGTCTTGCAAACTTAGTCATATGAAAATGGTATGCAACTTAGCTCCAAATCATCATTACTGCAAACGTGAAATGGGCTAATGAGATGAATGAATGGTCAACAGTCATTCATACCATATGGCCTTACATTAGCACGCTGCTGCAGGTTTGCCATGATATGATAAAAATACTCCAAGTAGCTATTCTGGATGGTCAAATCCTAGGGTGCTGGGGGCCTAAGTCTACCTCTACCACCCCCAAAACATACAAGAATCATGTACTTGTGAACTAAACACATGCATAAGGCACATGTGTGGCCTCCATGTCACAAGTCCTACACAAATATGAAACACAAAATCATAATGGGACATGGTTAGCCCCATAAAAACTGAAAGTGACTCTCCCACTCCCTGTTAGGACTACAGATAAAAGCATCCCCATCATAAAGGTGGGCACATTTTGGAGACGGAATACATAATGGTATCAAAAACATCATTTCAAAATAGCCATCAGCAATTACACCAAATATGTTGTCAAATATGGTCAATACATTAGTTAACGTATCCCAAACATCACAGTGTGAAGGCCGTCTATACATAAAAGTACGGACATTTGTCATATACAAACACAAATGTGTCTCACATCGCACCGTTTAACCATGACAAATCACCTTTCCAAAGCTAAACACATAAAGACATTTGGATAAATTTGCTCCATATTCTACGCATACAGCATGGCCGTCATAATTTGTTCACGTACATGAGTGCACACAATGCAGAGTCAGATACAAATGTATCCAAAAGTGTCTTGATATTTCGCCTTCAAAATATTATTTACATCCACAATATTTTTGACTCTGCATCATGTGCACTACTGTACGTGTAAAAAAAACCACACCCATGATGTATGCGTGGTGAAATTGACGCTACATGGACAATATGTTGGTCATTTCATGTACAGTATTAATTATTAATATTCATATCATATTTTTTCATTCCGCATCATGTGCACCACTGTACGTGTAAAAAAAACGACGCCCATGATGTATGCGTGGTGAAATTGACGCTACATGGACAACATGTTGGTCATTTCATGTACAGTATTAATTATTAATATTCATATCATATTTTTTCACTCCGCATCATGTGCACCACTGTACGTGTAAAAAAAACGACACCCATGATGTATGCGTGGTGAAATTGACGCTGCATGGACAATATATTGGTCATTTCATGTACAGTATTAATTATTAATATTCATATCATATTTTTTCACTCCGCATCATGTGCACTGTAATGCGTCATAAAAAATTGACGCACAACTGTGTATGCGTGAAAATATGACGCATAACGGGAAAATAAAAACGGCGGCCATTTTATGCAGGAAGTGATGTAATAGGATATCCTGTTTACAAAATCTGTACTGGGAGGTAACTTTCACTTTCACTTTGCAGTCTCAGATTTCTCTAGACTGTGTGGTTGTGTGAAAGGTGTTGTCCTGTGTTTTACTGCTTTTGTGTCCTGTGTGCCTTGTATTTTGTCTCAGTGTCAATCTATTATTGTTGTATCACATTGTCTCAGTCTGTTTAGTGTTATTTTGTCTATACCTGTGATAGTTTGTATTGTCTGTGGGAGTCTGTTGTGGGTAGCATAGTTTGGGGGGTTAGTTGGGCTATTTTTCTACTTCTCCTTTTTCTTTCACACCTCTACCTTTCCCCATTTCCCCCTTTATATTTTATATTTTGTTGGTACATTCTTATCCCTCTCAATATGTCAGGTAGGCCTCGCCTGTCCAGGATGGGGGAAGACGAATTGGGGGGGTTCATATGGCTCGTAAGCCATTTCCTCCCACTAATGCTGGAAGCTGGGGGCCGTGTGATACAGGGGTATCACACGGAGGCCAGGAAAATCCGGTGGGAGAAGGTGCGCCATCACCTGGTCCGGGTCTATGGGAGTCTCAGGAATGTACACCAACTCAAGCACCACTTGGCAGATCTGATCACCAGGGAACAGGACCTGCTGGACCACCTGGGACTCCGGATTGGTGGCCATGTTGGTGAGTAAAAAACAATTACATGGGAATGACAGAAATCGGTGTGTGAACATGTGATGATTGTTAGCGAATCTGCAAAATAAGTAGCTGAGTGTGTGTAATGCCAGGGAAACCTAGGCCCATGGTTATACACATTAATCCCCATTCTTGCAACACATGTACACGCAATGACAGCTTTATAAATTCAACATCTATTTGTATTATGCTAAGTCGCCCCCTCTCTGCGTCCCAAAATGTTTCAAATGCTGCGCTACAAAGGTATACATATGTGTCCTAATGTGTATTTGTTGCAGAATGTGTATGAAGACCTATGCTACCAGTCCGATGGATCATTTTTGCAACACATACCAGATGCCTGTAGCTGCATGTAATGTAGTGTTGCATTTGTGTCAGAAAAGCAACACGTGAACGGCTCTATTTGTACTCCACTGGTCATAGTGGCCAGTGAGTACGTCATGTAGAACAACATACCTACATATGCAGACGCCATAGCTAGACAGAAAATTGGAAACACATGATGATGCTATACATGTGTGTTGCCGTCACGTCACATGAAGTTAGTCATGTTGTTCACACATATGTCACATGTGTGTCTGTTTGCTGTCTGTTGACCCTGTCCAAATAGCCTGTTTAATTGTGAGTGGTCATGCAGTCCTCATGGAACCAGTTTTGGAATGTCTCTCGGGGATGCACATGCTGAGATGTATGGATAACATTATTGTTGGGGCATACTAATGGAGGATTAACTTGGACGACACATGACTGTCCTGACCACTGCATGAGTGTAGTGGGGTGTGACACTGGAGCAGGAGACTCATCCAATGTTAATGTTGAATACAAAGTGATCCATGCAGGATGAGCATGTGTGAAAGTCTATCATTACCATGTCATTTTCACACAGTGTCATTGTAACAGAAATCTTTTGTCCGTTCACCCAGTCTGAGTATAATCTTTGTTTCATGCTTTACAGGTGGACCAGCCCCGTACACCGTGGGAGAGGTGGCCCATTTTGACAACCCCGATACCTACAGTGAGTGTCGCCTGAGTGCTATTTACATTGTTTGGTAATGACGCATGATGGATTACTGTGTGTTCAAGAGAATTCATGATTTGATGTGCTGGCCGTTCATTGGCTTTGTTCTTTTAGTGTGATATCAAATTTGAATAATGTTTCTGCAAAGCAATACGTAGTCATCTCTCAGATAGAGGGGCTGTAGCCCATTCAATTATGGCGGCAATTGGGAATGGTATGACTCATTTGGAATAGACTGGTCAATGTTAGACTTGGTCAGGGACTTGCCATGAACTGAGTCTGCATATCAGACTGACAGTCTCCCAGATAGCTTAGGCACATGGCATTGATGACAAGTGCTTCTTCCTAGTTGAGGATGGACTGTGTACACTGTAGGTTGGATCTTCCGTGGGCATGTACTTCCACAAGGTGAACTCGAAGTGTGTGTGACTTGAGTGCAATGCCCTAGGTGTTCAGTTGAATCATGTGAATGGGTGTTGTTAAACATGCCTCACTAATAGTATGTTATGTTGGGCTAAGTCATAACATTTTGACATGTGTGGACCTGGGATGTGACAAGGTTGGGCTGACTACAACGTGTTACTAGCCCTTCATAGGTGTTGTGTGTGAAGGCACATAATTGTTGAACTTTCTGTACACTCCTGGGTGTGCATTGAACATGGGATTGTTGGTTGTTCTTCCCACACCACCCACAAAGACTGGGATGTTACTGTGAAACCGGGTACCTAGGACTGTAGCAACCAGTATGTTACAAGTACTTAACACCTTTTGTGACTTGAGTTAGTACCTTGGGCCAGAGTGAGAAAAATTTCTACACGTTGCAAATGGCATAAATATATGTGTGGGATTTGCAAACGTCTGTTTCCTAATCCAAAATGTATTTGGTGGTCATGTACATATGAGTAAAATGCTTTTCAAAATTGATATAATGAAGGGTTTTACCAGACCTACTTGCAAATCACAGTGGTAGGCAATCCCATTTGCAACCGAGTACGTGGTTGCAAAAGTGAGTAGCTGTTATCATCCACTTGAAGTGGATGGTAACCACCTTGCTGACTGGAAGGGGTCCTCATTGTAAAGCTTCAGCCTTTGTGAGTGGACTAAAAAAATCCTGCGCAAAAAAGCCAGTGGTCTAAGGGACCAATAATTACAGTGAAAATTTCCAAGTACAATTGTTGTGATTTAAAAATAATTGCAGCTCATTTTTCTTTCCGGTAAACGGCCTACACTCGGGGAGAAATAACTTGCTTAATTTAAAAACAGTCACGTCTATGGAGTTCTGCTGGTCCCAGCAGGCCACCATCCCCGTGAGTGCCCATGTTGCTAAGGTGGGGCAACTTGGAACCCACATCATTGATGTTCATGAGGTGGGTTTTAGGGACCCCATAGAGACTCGCAGACGGTGTCAGAGACACCATTCTGCTTTGCAATTTGCTAGTTGGTTTTCCTAAATTCCTACATCTGACACCTAGTGTGGACACATGATTCTGGGCCAGGGGTTCAATCTTAGCACACAACTAATTAAAAATGCTATTGAGTGAGGAGTGTGAGTGTAATCACATAGAATTACATATGTACTGAAGTCAGTATGCGGAAGAGCTGGTGCCATAATGTCAAATGCCTTAGGTATGATTTGGATGAGTAGTTTAGGATGATGTCATCCATCATGTAGAGACATAGATATGCTAGGTGTGATATGACCTTAGGGATGCATGATTCACATGTACTTCCTCTGAGCATTTCCGTGAACTATGTTGTAACAATTGCTGCATACAATATATTTCTAGTAATGGACAAATGTGCCATTGTGGGATTCAACCCACTGTAAATTCAATGCTCAATATTTCCCTTTTCTCTTCACAGCTGCAAACCTGAGTGCCGCAGAGCGCAACCATTTTGAGCGCAGGGCAATGAGGTACAGGCACATCCTGCAGGTGCAGTGTGGGTATCGGAGGATGGCCCGCAGATACAATTCCGTTCGGGCCTCCGGAGCGTGGTATGCCACACCCCAGGCTCCACCAACGGTGCCACCTACAACCACCAGGTCTGCCCAAGGGGACCCAGCGACGGACCAGCCATCTTCCTC
Source organism: Pleurodeles waltl (assembly GCF_031143425.1). Taxonomy (NCBI): domain Eukaryota; kingdom Metazoa; phylum Chordata; class Amphibia; order Caudata; family Salamandridae; genus Pleurodeles; species Pleurodeles waltl. The sequence goes on from NC_090439.1 coordinate 950,322,228, forward strand.
AAGACCTGGACCCAGCCGTGTGTTGGGAGCAGGGCTGTCCCGTGGCCACTCCACTCCAGCGACAACCTCCACCTCCACCGGCACGCAGACCAGCAGTGACCCTCCAATTGACCCTGCAGCCTTCCAGGCATTGTCTAGGAAACTGGACAGGTTAATTCGAAAGGTGGACAACCTGACGGAGGACATGGCAGAGGTTAAAAAGAAGGTGCGCTCCATCCGGCGCACACTTCAGAGGGCAAATCTTTAGTTATTTTGCCCTCCTGAACTTTTACCCCTCCCCTCTCCCCTCTTTCCTCTTTTCATACTGTTAGTTGGGTTTGGGGGGTTAGTTATAGGATAAGTATAGGTAATTAGCTTAGTTAGTGTTAGGTAGGAGGGTGGGGGGTCCTTATACTTTCTATCTAATATTTTTGTGTGGGTGGGTGGGATTTGGGGCAATGTTGGGATTCCTGTTTAATAAAAAAAAAAAATATATATATATATATATAAAAAATAAAAAATACAAAAAAATATATGTTTGTTTAGGATAGTATAGTATGTGTGTAGGTTAGTAAGTGTTGTCCTGCATGTGTCTTGTCTCTTAATGGTGGGTGGGGGGTTGATGTTTAGATCGTTTCGTTACATGTGTAGAGTAAGTTTAGCTTAGGTTAGTTAGGGACAGTTGTGGGTTAGTAGTAGTCAGGTTAGATTAGTGTAGGTTTACCTTTCCCTTAGTTGCCTCTTTTATTACTACTTTTAAATAAAAAATGTGTTAACCCTTTACCTGATGCGTTAGGTGCTACCTTTTCATGGCCTTGACATCAGTGTAGCAGAAATGTTAAGTATGACATTTGTGTTCCATGCTCCCTATCCCCAGGCTTATGAGGTTTAACATGCCAGCTACCCGTGTGCTAACTTGGTAAGTATCCACCATGTTGGAGAGCCACCATTGGTAGTGTGCATTGATCATCAAGGTTTGGGGTTGGTATGTATCCTACTTCACAAAGAGTGCTTCCAGACTTGTTATTGTAGGTAAATAGATAGGTCGGACAGCATTGTGAAGTTCAGGGAGAGCTTTATAGATGATGATTTGTTCACACTCTTGTCTTGTTGCTATCATTGCTGACCTACATCATGTGTGTACTGATTCAGCATGACTTTCCTTCATGGAAGTATACGCCGTAAGGGTGATTGATGCAGTGTAATTTGTTTATCATTCCTTTCATTCTACAGCATAATTTCACATTTTAGTATTGCATGGTGCCTACATTTCTCAGCCACCATTAGTTGTGTAGAATAGCTATAGATGGTGCATCATTCTGTCCAACACAGCATGATTGTGTGTGCTTAGTCCCTTCATCAGTTATTTTCCTCAGTATAGTAAAGCTATGATGCAATCCTGGCCACTGCACAGATGATTCAGTATACATGAAATCAGGACAGTAGTATAGAGAATCGACATGGTTTCCACACAGCCACTTTGGAGTTATCTACTGCACAGTTGAATTTTGAAATGACACAGAGACACAATAGGTGTGCAAGTGATATTTATTTATAAGTGGTGTTGTGCAAAATGTCCATTCACCATGTTTGCTGACTCCTTTCTGGTGCATTATTACATGGTGATCCTACAGAAGGGGTGTGGATGATGCTCCTGACATGCTGGGGTGATGTCACAGACAGTGCAGAGGAACATGAAATGCCAAATGGTAGGAGAGAAACATTCACTGGCAAGGTGGACAAGTCAGACAGTGGATTGCCGAACAGTCATTGAGGTTAGTTGTAGTGAGACTGGCATGTGTCAAAACGTAGGACCTTGGTCAGAGTAGGGCATGGTGCAGGGACTAGGGCTTCCGGGTACTCTTGCGTGTGAATGTTATCTGTTCCATGTCTTCTTCTTCTGATGTGTGTGTTGCCTGGTGTGTCCTTGTTGTTGGTTGTGAAGGGGCAACACACACCTCAGTGTTAGAAGACATGGAGGCAGACATCCCGGGGGCTGATCCCTGTTGAGTAAGGAAGGGCAGTACTGCAGCAAGGAGGGCCTGCTGGTTTTTCAGAATGGCAGCCACATCCCGATGGTAGGCAGCCAGGTCAGCCCTGAGGGGTTCTATGTTGCATTCGTGCACACGTTGAGTGGCTTGCAGTTTGAGTTGTTGTGTCAACTGGATGACAGCTGTGCCAATTTCCTTCAGTGTTTTTGAAATGTCCTCCAAGAGAAAATTTCTGGCTTGCATTGCAGCTGCCTGATCAGCAGTTGACAACATGCACGAACGCACCCCCTCAAGGCTGGCTGCCATATTTTGCATCCCCACCCGCACCTCCTTGGCCAGCTCCCGCTGGACCCCAACGACAGTTCTTTCGAAGCTGGTGCCAGTGTCGTCAGAGTCCTCAGCTGTGTTGGAGCTGGCAGGTCTTACAATTGGGGTGGCGGGTGGTTCTACTGTGGTGGCTGCTTCTTCTGTGCTCCTCCTTGTGACTGAAGGTGGGGTTTGGAGGCTTTCAAGGACCATGTCAATGGTCTCTTGTGGGAGGTTGATGGTCTCGTCATCCATGTCATCAGGGAACTCATGGACAGGCAGATCAGCAGGAGATCCGTGTTCCTCTGCAATGAAACAGGGTACAATTAGTGTGTCTGTGTTGTGACAATTTTGCAGTAAGATACAAGCCTTTGGATGCCTTAACATTGTACTCTGTGTTTGTCTAGGTATCTGCTGTCCGTCATAGGGCATTGTTGTAGGCCTATGGCCCACCTGTGTGTCACATGTTTGATATGGATCTTTCAGACATGTCTGCCAGGTCGCCTCTAGGTGTTGCTTTGTAATTATTTAGGAATAGACGTTTTTTTCTCCTACTCCTCACTCGGTGTTTCACTATTGTTATGGAGGGACATTTTGTAGGGTGGGCTCTCATTATCCAACATGTGATTCTTGGCTTTCTAGGCAGCAGGATAGCTAATGGTGTGGGGGACTAAGTTTGACCCACTTGTAAATAACTCTGTCACCCAGATATTCAATTTAGCTAAGACTAACTAGCAGTGCCTCTGGTCTCCCACATCAAAGGAATGTTTAGACATCCGAGCGCATGACATCTTTGGAACTTCTCAGGGAAGTGGTGGTCACTCAGGTCCTACACATTTCTATCTTTTCCGGTATGTTCCCATACACAAATGACAAAGACAGTATTAGTTTGATATGAAGTTTCATTGTACAACTGACTTGTAGGAATTTAGGTGTGAGCCCCAATTACACAAACAATACACACTGTTAGAATTGAAATAGTCCGCAGGAGAGTAATACATTAGTACACAGCTTTCATGGTGCCTAACTGTTTCTACTCTCCCCCTGCATGTTCTATGTATAGCACAGCTTGTTAAGTTTGGAGGTTGCCTGTCAGAATCACAGGGGAGACATCATCCCTCATATCAGAGGAATGGGCTAGGATCTGGTTGTGCATCAGCAGCAAGGCAGGCAGCATCTAGTTGTTATTTTCTGTTTGGAAACTCCCCCATGCGTGTCTTGGGACAAGGGAGTGAATGTAAAAGACATATGTCATGGTGATGACAAAGTTTCCCTACGCAGGAATGCCAAACCTTGACCCCTACCACATCTATCAGCAACGTACCAGACGGTATCCTTGACTGGGGCACAGAGTGAATATGTTCTGGCAAACTCCAGTGCAGAAGTAGGCAAAACAGTGTGATTTGACTAATTGACAACACCTTAGGACTGACTATTTGCTACATTAACTGATAGGAAGGGCAATGAGAATCATTTAGTGCAAATTGCTCTGAGGCACTTAGATGTGAGCAAATGAGTATAAGTACATTCAGGGTAAGATGCACAAAGGCCTCCAGCCTGAGGCTAATGCGCAAAGTATACGTTTCACTTGCCACACTACACTTTGACTGACTGTGGGTGTTGTGACTGCCCTGCCAGCACACTTGCCTCTCAGGCCCTGCCCCATACACTTTTTATTCACATTGCATGATCTGTACATGTAACGTGGCATTACCTATGCATGTCAATGTTAGGATGTGGTATGGATGTAAACATTCTTGATGTTTTGAGATGATGTTGGGTGATGTGTTTTGAATTGGATTGGCCTGTTTATCGTATGAAGGTCCTATTTGTTTGTTCGACTTTGCAGGTGGGTTTCAGTGACCAGTTGCCTGTGTCCCTTCCTCAATGTTGTTGTCTGAGCAGTATGACATTAGTGATGTAGCCTTGTTAGCCAGGCACGTGAGGGACCCTGACGTATGCAGCATGTGTGTATCGTTAGTGCTGTGTGGCTCCTATTGCTGTTTACTTAGGCTTATGTATGTGTCAGTTATGGACATTCGGCATTTGAGTGTACTGGTACCTTTGTCTTATTTCTAGGAGTAATTGCAGATGTCACCCTCACCCCCTAATTTAGGTATGTATGTTCCAGGGTGGGGTTTCTGCCATTTGGTACTATAGCTGCACAGAGATGAGAGGTGTTATTGTCAACTGTGTTTGCAGTTAAGTTACAGTTGTTGTATTTGCTACTGCATTACAGATAGGGACCTAGTTGATGTAGAATAGATTTTGCAATACAAGTGCCTGGATGTGGATTTGAGGTAGTGTCCTTCCCACCTGTCACTGCTTTCCCTTGGCTCTCTTGTTGTAATTACAGGATGTCCCCGTGGGACTGTTGTTGTTGCTATATTTTGTCGTGCCCCAGCTTCGGTCAGTACTGGGCATGCCCCCCTGCCGTGCCCCTTTCCCCATGCCACTTCATATATGTGCTGACTTACATGCATTGTGTAGTAGGTATCCCCCCCCTGCTTACAGTCCCCATTATTGTATCATGATTCCCCATGCGACTTACCCTGCATGTGCGTAGTGTCGTGGTAGTCTGCGCTGTCCAGTCCTTGAATCCCTGTGACGATCTCCTCCGGGATGACGGCTGTGACCATCTCCTCCATGTGGTACAGGGCCTCCTGTTGTGCTGGACTCCCCCCTCCAGTCTGCATTGCTGCCTTCCTGTTCCTGGCCATTTTCTCTTTGGTCCTACGTTTGAAGTCATGCCAGCGTTTCTTACACTCGGTGACTGTCCGACGTTCTTCAGCCACACTGTTAATCTTGTCCACAATTTGTTTCCAGATGGCCTCTCTCCTACTGAGTGGCAATTTGGAGGTGATGAAAAGTTGGTGCTGGTGTTCCGTCACCTCTTTCACCAGGATTTCCTGCTCCTCTGCACTGAAGCGACACTTTCTTTTTTTTTTTTAAATGTCCTGGTTCCTGTATGCTTTCTCCTGGCTGGTTCCTGGTCTGCTCTCATCCTCCTGGGGTCTGTTGGGGCATTTAGGATCCATTTTGGGTCTCCTCTCCTGAAAGGGCAGTTTTCGCGCAAAAATGTGACGCAATTGCGTGAAAAAAAACGGCGTTTTCACGATTGCACTGTCGTAAATCGACCCACAGTGATGTGCGTCGCATTTACGTTGGTTTCCTTTACGACAGACCGACGCTGTCTGCGTCACGAAATAATGACTCCCACCTGTTGGTTGCGCCGCCGTACGTCAATGTATAAATTTGACGCCCGCATGGCGCATCCAAATGGCGTTAGACGGCGCAAATTTTTTTGACGCAAATTTGCGTTAGCGCAATTTTGCGTCAAAAAGTATAAATATGGCCCCTAGTGTGCCAGCCACTTAGAATGCCTGGAGAACAGTACTTCAGGCCTACCATAAGAGAGATTGATTAGATCACAGCCAACCTGAAATCATCCTTCGGCCCCAGTCTGTTGATGCCATAGACGCTAATTGGAAATGAGTGCTATTTGACACTAATTTTGCTTTAAAAAGTCAAATAAAATTCAAGTCTCTGATTTCCCTTATTGGTTTTTGTCATTTTTTGTGTCATTTTGTTTATTAAAATGTTGTCTATTTTTCTAATATGTTTTGTAATTTTTATTGTGTGGTGTTTTGGATCAATGTTTTGTTTTGGTACTACTTTACACACTGCCAAAATTCAAGCTTATCTACTCTGCACCCTAAATAATAATCCTCTTTCTCACACCAATAGGAAATTATGTTGAATTAAGTTAAAATATTTAAAATAGTTTAAAATAAAAATACATTTAAACTATTGTTAAAAAATATATAAAAAGAGTATGTTTGTTATTTAATTATAAAATATTTTCTTACACATTTCAAAATAGTTTATTGCATTTATTTTAAATAAATGTGTACTATCTTTATGTATTTTTAACACTTATGTACATTTACAGCCATTTTAAATAATCTAATCTAATTTAACAACATTTCCTGTGGGTTTTATTTTAAGTCCCTACCTACATTATTTCCTGTGGGAGGGAGTTACAGTACCAGTGTTTGACCATGTGTAGTACTGTAATTACTACAAAAGTGTCAGGTGTTACAAAAGTGGCGTTTGTTAATATCGAAAAATAGTAAAACATCTCAAAAGGGTAAACATACTCAAAAGTATAAGTTACCTTTGTGATTTGGGCCCTTGAGCACAGGTATATATATGAGATATATGATATGTCATTCAGTCATGACACACAGTTGTGTTTGGAGATTTATGTTCAAAATGCAGTCTATGCAGTCTATGCTTATGGAAATCATAGTACACAGATGGCTGAAAAGACCTATGGTGCAATTTGTGTGTGAATCATGATTATTACTCATTATATTCTACCTAAATATTCACCCAAAAATATTGGCTAACCATAATAACATGGTCAAAAATATCCTGACTGCAAAAATACCATGGACCAAAAGATTTAAGATAATTATATAGTTTTAAACTGAGTCAGCGGTGTGTCAGGAAAAGTTGTGCTGCGGTATGACACTTACTAACGACATGGATGTAGCATATGTATTGTGTGGCACACCATGTCATAAGGTCACAAGGTGTTTAAAAAAATGATGCATCCTTGGGACAGATGCTACAGCGACAATTGATGCATGTGCAGTAAAAGTGATGCAACCCTGCTTTAGGACCATAAAACAACACTTATGTGCCACAAATCACCTTTGGTTCAGAATCAAAAGCATAATGCATCAAAAATCACATAAAAAGTGATACATAGGGGGAAAAAAAATGTTTCAGACACCTCAAAAGGTAGACATGAAGCAGGCAGCAGCAGTCAGGGCAACAATCTCAACAACAATAACTCCAGTCAGGGTGTCCAGACAGAACCCCAGGGGAAGAGGAAGATTAATTTCGGTGAAATGGAGAATGAAATATTAGTAACAGACGTGAAGTTGCCATTATGGAAGAAAGAAAACATTTAGCAGTCTATAGTGGAGCAGATCAACAGTGTAGGTCAAACTTAAAGGACACTGCCAGAGTGCAAGAAGCACTGCCACGATTATAAGCATAGGAACAAGAAGATACTGGGAAATAATCTGAGGGCAGCCATGTGGGCTGGAGGAGGACCTGAGGATGAGGAGGAGCTGGACCCATTGGAGGAGCATGTGACATCAGTCATCCCAGCAGAAATTGTGTCAGGAGTGGCAGGACAGGACAGTTCAGGCTTTGTGGACCAGCTAGACCAACAGGGTAAGTGCCAACAAGGGATACAATGCATAAAATTGTCATGTTGTGTAGTGCAGCAAGCTGTGTTCCTTCACTGTACTGCACTACATGCAAGGCAAAGGGCAGAAATCACTCACATGTTCTGTTGTGCATTGCACAAATGTAAGTGACACTGCCCAGTTACATGATGTACAGCCCAGTCAAGCTACAGTAACTTTGTCCATTCCACCTGTGATGGGCAGCACCATTTCAGGCCCACCTTTGCATACTGAGATTTGTAGTGGAACATATAACATGAGTGACCAGGACTACAACTCCCACAATACAAATAAAAGAATCCTGGCCTGGAACAGCACATCATATTATACATGGACACTTGAACACCGCCCAACCTGACTGTGGCAATGCTGGTCTCCTTGCACCATTTGGTTACTGGGGATTATTTATGGGGAGTTGGCATGGGGTAGAGCAACAGGCTTTCTTACTGTGCTGTCCCACGCCAATGTAAAATAGCACAAATGGACCATAAATATGCTATAGGATGCATTCCGGTCCTTTCCCCCTGTGCTGGTGCACAATTGGCTGCCTAGCCCCAAATCAGGCACCCTGGCACCATGGTACAGGGGTGCCGATATTGTATGCAGGGTTATTTTTTTGCAGGAAGTGGCATCTTCCTGCAAAAAAAAAAATTCTTAGAGGCATTTTCTTTTTTGTATGTGTGCTTTAGAATGCAGCACACATGGAAAGAGGAAAAAAAACAAGGAGAAATAAAAATATTTCTCCTCGTTACACCTGCTTTGGGGAGACATAAGGTTTTGGCGCTGGCACAGGTTTACGTTATGCTTAGCAGCACAAGCCTCTTATAAATATACCCTACTGTGTCTATATTTGGGCCCATACTGTAACATCTTGACTGTAAGTCAATGGATTGGAATGAGTTTGACAGAGCATCAACCCCTCACCTGAGAGTGGCTTCAGCTATGGTGTATGTGAAGTCTCATCATGTAGGATCATGCAAATAGCTATGTGTAAAGTCACTAGCATGAAACTACATTCCACGTAGCTGTCATGATGTATAGGATGAGAGCACAGAGGTGCTGTCTGACATGGTTGAGACCACATTACATCCTGTCAACTACAATTTTATACCCGGGGCAGTATTTGATGTACGTGAGGCACACCAAAGGACCATGAGTGCTTGCTGGAAGAATAGATGGTGTATGAGCCTGGTAGTGTAGTCCAATATAGGTGTGACTGAGCACAATGAGCTGGAACTGTGTCTGCATGGGGAGACATTACATTGCAAGGAGGTGAGTTGTAACATTGCGACATATGTACTGGAAGCTAGCCTGAGTCATACTCACACACTGCTGTGTCTGATAGTGTCACACTGTAAGAAGTTGGCCTGGTTTGTAGTGGGTACCAATGGTACTTACACCTTATCACAGGTCCAGTTATCCCTTTTAAGTGAAATGTAGTCAGTGTCTAGAAGCCAGGCTGTCTAGAGGTAGCTGTAGCAGAGCAGCCAAGGCTAACCTAGGAGGCATGCAAAGCTCTTGCAATACCACTGTAGTCACACAGTACTCACACATATGAAAGAAAATACTCTGTTACAAAAATAAAGGTATTTTATTTTGGTGACACAAATGCCAAAAATACATTAGAGACTATGGGCCAGATGTATGAAAGCATTTTGCATTCGCAAACGGTGCGAATGCCTGTTTGCAAATGCAAAATGTAAATTCAGAATGTATAAAATATATTCTGAACGCAATTTTAAGGAATCGCTAAAATGGCGATTCCTTAATATTGCGACCCTGTTTAGAGAGTCACAAATTGCGACTCTCTAAATTAGAAATCGCAAATTAGGATTCCTGATTTGCGAATCCTTAGCATATGTATGAAGCAATTCCTAAATGCGATTTTGGCATTCAGAAATCGCTAATTACCACCAAGTTGAACTTGGTGGTAACCATGTGCAAAATTTAAAAATGCATTTAAAACGCATTTTTAATTTGTACATGTAAAGCACACATGCCCTTTTGGCATGTGTGCACCTTACATGTCCCCCAAAATATTTTGGGGGTGCAGCAGAGGGGTCCTTAGGCCCCTAGCACCCTGGGGTTTTGCTTTTCCAAAATTGCGATTTCTGGTTCAGAAATCGCAATTTTGGAAATGCAAAAAAATTGCAGATATTTGACAACCGGCCCATAGGTGCGAATGGGATCAGTATCGCAGTTTGCGATTCGGTACTAGCATTTGCGATTTTTAAGAAATGGCTATTACCGATTCGTAAATGTGATGCATGGCACTTTGCGAGTTGGAAATAGCGATTTCTTAAAAATCGCTATTTCCGAATCGCAATCTGGCTCTATACTCCCTTAGGAGGTAAGTAATATACCCAATATATACACTAGTATCCAAAAACAGGTCATTACACAGTCAGAAAACAGTGCAAATAATGAAAAGCACAATTGGTTGCAATCGGACCAGGGGGAACACAAACCATATACGAAAATAGTGGAATGCGAAAGTTGGTTTCCCACGTAGGCAAGTGTAGTATGCAGAGGGGCACTGGGAGTGTAAGAAAACACAAAAGGTAAGTAATAGAATCCATCCCAGAGCCAAGTAAAACAGGAGTAAATCACAGAAAGTTTCCTGAAACACAAAAGAAGTCATGATAGAACATTATGCAAGAACCAGAAGAGACTGCAAGACACCAACAATGGACTCCTGGATCTGAAGACACATGGAAGAAGGGGACCAAGTCCAAGAAGCTCTGAAGAGTCAAGGGAGAACAGGAGCCCCTGCTAGCCTAGATGAATGTGGAAAAGAAGAACCACCGGTGAGAAGACAAAGGGAGTCATTATGACCTTGGCGTTCGGAGCTAATGTGGCAGTAGTATCGCCAACAGGCTGGCGGTACTTACCACCACATTATGACATTGGCGGGTTGGCTGATGCCAATCCGCCAATGTACCACTCTGACTGTCATGGTGGTAGCAGCCGTCAGGCTGGAGATAAGAATCTCCAGCCCAGTGGCTGCCATTGTGCCACAGATGGTATCATGACGCTGCCTACAGCCATGGTTTTTGTGGCATTCGTAATGCCACATAAACCATGGCAGTAGGCGCTATCAGTGACAGGGAATTAACTCCCTGTCACTGATAGAAGGCCCTCTCCACCCCAAAGACTCCCCAGACACCCTCCCACCCCCCTACATTCACGCTCCCCTCATTCACACACACACGCAGACATATGAATTCATTCATTCACGCACACACATCAAAACATACACGCAGACACGCATTCACATTTCCATACATACATGCACTCACTCACATTCATACATGCACTCACACACATTCATACACGCACGCAAACAACACTAAACACACACTTGCATTTACGCACACACTCACACATACATGCACACATCCCTACACAGACACACAACACCCGACCCCTCTGTCGGAAACCCGACTTACCTGGATCCAGAGGGTCTTCTGGCAGGAGACGGGATGGGGCAATGCTACCGCCAGCAGCACCTGCCAGCAGAACAATGCCAGGCCGTATTATGTTTCATAATACAGCTGGCGGCGGTCTATTGGCATGGCGCTGCTGGTGGTAGCAGCGCCACTTTACTGCCATCCTCCAGTATGGCCACAGCCGGATGTCCGCCCTTCTTGTGGTGGAAATCTGTCTGTGGTCATATTATGGCGGACGGATGGTAGCCGCGCCAATGGTCTTTTGGCAGTCGTCTCTGCTGCGGTAGGCAGTTTTTACTGCCATTGTCATAATGGGGGCCAAAGTCAGTTATGCACTCAAGAAGACAAATGCGGGTTCATGATTGGTGCAGAAGATGTCTCATGCAGGATGTATGATTGCAGTCTGGTTGGCATCGCTGGATTTTGCCAATAAGCCTTGGCACATGCAAAGATTGCCGTTAGTGGACAATGGCACTGCCCAGGACCAGGAGGGACCTGGTGGACTCTACCCAGGAGAGAAGACAGAGGTGGCTCTCACCAACTCAGAGAGCCCTCAGAACACCAGGCAGCACACACAGGAGTCCCACAGCATGGGGACAAAGAATGTGCAAATGGAGACCCATGCAGCATGACACAAAGGGATCTGACGCAGTCGGAGAACCACTCAGGAAGCTGTGCATCACAGGATGGAGTGCTGGAGGCCTAAGCTGTTCTGTGCATTAAGAACGTTTTGGAAGATCGCACACAAGCCTTGGCAACTGAAAGTCACGTGGGGCACAGGGTACTATCTTGTGTGGGGAGGCAAGCTCTTATCTCCACCAAAGTTGGACAGCTGGACATTGGGTCTGTCGGGGTCACTTTACTATACATCCCATGTGGCTCCTGACCCCTGTGAGGAATGCCAGGACAGGGGCTGAGAATTGTTATAATGATGCACCTGGGTGAACCAGAAGAATTATTGAGAGGACCTTCGGCCTCCTGAAGGGCAGTTTCAGATGCCTCCATCTAACCGTTGAATCCATGTGATACTCAACCGAGAAGGTCTGCCAGATAGTAGTGGCAGTCTGCATGTTGCACAACCTGGGACTCAGATGACATGTGCCTTATCTGCAGGAGGAGGAAACTGTAAATACCCTTGTGGCAGCAGTGGACCCTGAGGACAGAACATCAGTTATAAGTCAATACTTCCAATGACATACAGGTGAGTCAGTGGATCTGACTATTCCTCTGATTATTGATGTGTTCTGTGTGGCTGTAGCAGGATGGCATTCACTTCCTTTGCATCTCTACGTATTATCATCTATGGCTTCTCATTTTGCAGATGTTGGTGATATGACAACCGTGTTCTGACTTGATGTCTACAGACAGATAAACGTCTTAAAATGAATGCTATCACAGTGTTCAGATCATTTGCACAAGATGTAACTGTTTCCATATATGCATATTTTCATCACATAAAACACTTCCACTTAGGTTGTGTTCAAGGGTGTTTATTGTAGTGCAAATAATTGACAGAAAGTGCCATAGGACGGGGAGCAAAGGCAGTTCAAAGTGGACACAGTGACAAGGTGGGACGCAAGGGGGACATTCAGGAGGGTCTCATTTCCTGGTGGTGGTCTTGGTCTTGGCAAGTATCTCCAGCTTCTGTCTGGGTCACAGTGAACATTTGGAGGGTGGTTCACCTTCAGCCGGAGGAGGGTGCTGGTGACCTGTGGGTCCTGTGGCAGGGCCTCACGCCCACTAGCTGCAGTGGAAGTGGTGAGCTGGTCAGTAGACTGGCTAGTCGTAAGGGCCCGATGGTGTGCTATCCATTCCCTCATGATGTTGGCCATATCCGCCAGCACCCCTGCTATAGAGACCATGGTGATGTTGAGGGCCTGCAAATCCTCCCTTATCTCCTGATGGTGTACCTCCTGCAGCCACTTTTTCTCCTGCATGTTGGTTAGCATCTGGCCCATCTTGTCCAGGGACTGTTGGTAAGCCTCCAGGACACTGGTAAGTTCCTCTTGGAGAGTCGATTTCCTGGGCCTGTCCTCCCCCGGCACACAGCGGTACTCCCAGTGTCCCTGTTCCCCTGTGCCTCTGTTGCCTGAACAGTGTGCCCACTGCCACTGACCCCAGGTCCCTGATTGTCTTGGGTGTGAAGTGTGGACTGGGGTCCGTGTACAGATGGGCACACTGCTGATTGACGTGTCCTGGGGACAAAGGTGTGGGGACATTGTGTGGGTGCTGTGGTGTTCGATACTGATGGGGGAGGCTCTGTGGTGGACTGTCAGTGGGCTGCTGTGGCCGATTGACCAGTGGTCCCTGATGGACCAGGTAGTTAATCCAAATCCTGAAGTCCAGAGTTACTGTCATCACTGGGGGCGTCTTCTGTTGGCGGACTGGTTAGTCGGGACACCTCCTCGCCACTGAGATTGGCTGGGGCACCTGTGGGGATGTAATTGATGTATTATACTTCATGCCTGTGACATATTGTAAAACCCTTGCTTCCCCTCTATTGTTGCTGTTGCCCTGTCACCTTTATTTGTGTATGGTGATGTGTTGTGTGCATGTTAGTTCTCCATGCTGTGCATGCTTTGGTGAAGGGTGTCCATACAGGGCTGGAGGTCTGTCCATGCATATGTATGGCATGCAGGGCTTGGCATTGGGGATAGTCATGTGTGTAGGTGCAGTGTGTGGGATGGAGTTGAGTGATGGGAGTGAGGGTGTGTGATGGTATACAGATATGGGGGTGACAAGTAGTAAATATTGATTCACCAGTGTCCAGTCATCCGGCTACTCTTGTGAGTCCCTCAGAATGCAGTATTGCCAAGATGTTCTCCTCTCATGCAGTGAGCTGTGGGGCAGGAGGTGGGGGCTCACCACCAGTCCTCTGGATGGTGAGCTGTTACCTTGATGCCATGAAACGTACCATCCCCCATAGGTCGTTCCACCTCTACCTGATGTCGTAGATGCTCTACCACGGCATTCTCCACTATAGTTCCATCTTCCTGGCAATGGATATTTGCTGTACCAGTGCTCCAAACAGCTGTGGCTCTACCCTGACTATTTCCTTGACCGTGACCCGTAACTCATCGTCTGTGAAATGGAGATGCCTTTGTCGGGACATGGGTGTTGTGTGTGTATATTGTGGAGAGGGTGTTGAGTGATGTGTGTGGGGTGTGTGATAGATGTTTGGGTGTTTGTGGTGTATGTGTGTGTAGTTGTCTCAGTGGTCTTCGTGTTAGTCTTGTGGCACTTATTGGTATTTGTAAAGGGTGATATGTGATGTCGGTGTGTGTTTTATAGTGCTATGGGTGTGTGGGTGTGCTCTGTGTATGAGTGTCAGTTGTGTGTGTTTAGTTTTGGCCAATGTTGTTTTGTATTAGGGTGGCCATTCTTAGCATGCCGGTGTGTACCGTCAATGGTTTACCACCATTGAATGTCTCCCTTTGGGATTCGTGGGTCATAATGTGGTGGGCATTGTTTTGTTGACATAACAGTATGGGAGTTCCAATGTAAGAGGCTGGCCTGGTTTGTAGTGTGTACCAAAAGTACTTACACCTTATTCTAGGTCGAGTTGTCCCTTATTAGTGAAATGTAGTCAGTGACTAGAAGCCAGGCTGTCTATAAGTAGCTGTAGCAGAGCAGCCAAGGCTGAACTACGAGACATGCAAAGCTCTTGTCACTGTAGCCACATAGTACTCCCACACATGAAATAAAATCCGCAGTGTTACAAAAATAAAGGTACTTTATTTTGATGACACAAATGCCAAAAATGTCTTAGAGACTATACTCCCTTAGGAGGTAAGTAATATACACAATATATACACTAGTATCCAAAAACAGGTAAGTACACAGTCAGAAAACAGTGCAAGTAGTGAAAATCACAATAGGTTGCACTAGGCCAAGGAGGAACACAATTCATATACTAAAATAGTGGAATGTGAAAGTTGGTTTCCCACCTAGGCAAGTGTAGTTTGTAGAGGGGTGCTAGGAGTGTAAGAATACACCATGGGTAAGTAATAGAACCTGCCCCAGAGCCCAGGGAAACCAGAGTAAATCACAGTAAGTTTCCTGAAACACACAAGAAGTCGTGATAGAAGATTATGCGAGAACCAGAAGAGAGTGCAAGGCACGAAAGGTGGATTCCTGGAGCTGAAGACCTATGGAAGAAGGGAACCAAGTCCAAGAAGCATTGAAGAGTCCAGGGAGCCCCTGCTCACCCAGATGGAGGGGCAAACGAAGAACCACCAGTGAGAAGACAACATCAGTTATGCTCTTAAGAAGACAGATGCAGATTTTTCCTGGTTGGTGCAGAAGATGTCCCACACCGGATGGATGATTTGTGTCGCTGGATTTTGTCAACAAGCCTTGGCACACACAAAGCTCGTGCTTAGCAGAAAATGGTGCTGCCCAGGACCAGGAGGGACCTGGTAGCCTCTACCCAGGAGAGGGAGACAGAGGGGCCTCTCAGCAACTCAGATAGCCCTCAACAGACATGGCAGCATGCACAGGAGTCCCACAGCATGGGGACAAAGAAGGTGCAAATAGCGGCCCATGCAGCATGACACAAAGGGATCCCACGCTGCCGGAGAACCACTCAGGAAACCCTGCATCGGAGGATGGAGTGCTGGGGGCCTAAGCTGTGCTGTGCATGAAAACCACTTGGAAGGTCGCACACAATCCTTGGCAACTGCATGTCACGTGGGGCATGGGGGTACTGTCTTGCGTGGGAAGGCAAAGTCTTACTTCCACCAAAGTTGGACAGCTGGACATTGGGACTGTCAGAGTCTCTTTAGTCCATCACCTGTGTTGCTGGATCCACACTCGTCATCAGTAGAGGGGACCCACACCACCGGTCATTGCTGCAGAGAGGTGCCTGCCAAGGCAGGGAAGTGACTCTGTCACACCACAGGAGATTCCTTCAGTTCTTCTGGTGCAGCCCTTGGAGGATGCATGACCTGGAAATTGTTGCAGTGGCTGAGAGGAGCTGAAGTTACAATGTTGCAGAAGTCGTCTTTGCTTCTGTGTTGTAGTTTGTCGAGTTCCTGGAGGGTTCAGCTGCGGTTCCTTCAGTAGAAGATGAAGTAAAGGATGCAGAGGATTACTGCTGGAATCTTGCAATCAGAATCTGAAGAAACACCCAGAGGAGAGAGCCTAAATATCCCTGAAAGGGGAATTTGTCACCTAACCAGCAAAGCACCTATCAGGGGAGGGCTCTGACATCACCTGCTGGCACTCGTCACTTAGATGCTCCCACCCAGAGTGCCCGACAACCTTGTAATTGAAGATGTCAAAACCCAGGGACACTCTGGAGGAGCTTTAGGTACCACCCCTGGGGTGGTGATGGACAGGGGAGTGGTCACTCCCCTTTCCTTTGTCCATTTTCAGGCCAGAGTAGGGACTGAGGGTCCCTGAACTGGTGTAGACTGGATTATGCAAGGAGGGCAATATCTGTGTCCTTCAAAACATTTCCAGAGGCACTGGTAGGTTACCCCACCCATGCCTGTAACACCTATTTCCGAAGGGAGAGGGTGTAACACCCCTCTCCCAAAGTAAATCCTTTGTTCTGCCTTCCTGGGCTTGAGCTGCCCAAGCAACAGGAGGGTAGAAACCTGTCTGTGATGTGGCAGCAGCTGGGGCTGCCTGGAAAACCTCAGAAGGCTGGTATGGGAGTACTGGGAGCCCATTGTGGAGCCCCCAAAGTGCATGGGATTGTACAACCAATACTAGACGCAGCATTGAGGTATGATTCCCAGTTGTTAGACCCCTTGCATGGCCATATTTGGAGTTACCATTGTGCAGCTGGACATAGGTATTGACCTATGTCCAGGGCACGTGTAAAATGGCATCCCCCGCTCTCACAAAGTCTGGGAAAACGGTCCTGGATGATGTGGGGACACCTCTGCTAATGCAGGGGTGCCCTCACACATAGGTACTTTGCACCTAGCCTTCAGGGTTGGTAGACCTGACATATAGGTGACTTGTAAGTGACCTGGTGTAGTGAAAATGGCTGTGAAAGGGTGCATGCACCTTTTCACACAGGCTGCAATGACAGTCCTGCAGAAGTCTTTGCATTGGTTCCCTATGGGTGGCAAAAGTGATGCTGCAGCCCTTAGGGATCCAATGCCCTCGGTACCTAAGTACCATATACTAGGGACTTATAAGGGGTGACCAGTATGCCAATTCGGAGTGAAATACTGGGTTACCACTCTGTAGTGATCAATTTGGAAGCAGAGAGATCATAAACACCAGGGTCCTTTTTAGCAGGACTCCAATGACGCAGTCAAGCATACTTTCAAAAACAGTGAAATATACTGACAAGAAGGCCACAAAACATAAGCACTTTGGTCCTGACTAGCAGGATTCCAGTGACACAGTCAAAACACACTGACATCAGGCAGAAATTGGGGGTGCCATGCCAAAAAGAGGGTACTTTCCTACACACACTTTTTTTTAGCAGCTGTGAAGGGGTGCCACAGAAGAGGCCATAGAAGAGAGCATGGGTGACCTCCATGGAATGTGAGCCTGGGTGAAGATGTATTATGTGTGGGAGATTGACAAAAAGAAATGTGGACTATGATTATGACACATGTCAAAGCAGGAGAAAGTGAAACATCTTTTATACCTATATATGGTACATTTTATTGTTGTGTTCAAATCAGAGTCCAGGTATCATCTGGGTGGCATGAGTTTGAGACAGTTGAGTCACGGCATCTAAATGAGGAGTGCCAGAGGACTTACGTACATGTACAAGTGAGCGGGGCTTAGTTAAGGGATGTGTAATGCTCTGCAGATAACCAACACTTGCAGTGACAAAGTGGTGTGAGTGTCAGTGTTTGAAAATGTCTTACATTGACTCTGCATATCACCTCAAAGTTGTGACACACGTCCTGCTCTTCCTGATGGTGACAACTGTGAGTGTAATGATTTTACATGTGTTCACACAAATAGGTAAACCTATTGTATGTACATAGCCTCACACCTTCCACCCGTGTATCCAGGTTGTTAGCTGGGTAGAGTTTTGTGGATGTTTGTCAAATATGAGCCCTTAGCCACATGAATGCACAATGTGAATGTAAGTTAGGGCAACTTGACAGACTGGCGTGGTGTACACTGTGAAAGGCAGACTGCAGGATCAAATCTAATATAAGAAAAAACCACAACAATGTCCCTGGAGATGTGGATTGAGTAGTGGCTAGAGGGGATGCAGGCACCCTGCTGACTTTGTGCAATTTGCACAGTAGTGCTGTAAGATGTGAAAGAAGAATGAGTATAGACTTCATGTAAAAAATAATGATAGTCCACAAGGCGGATGAGTACAGTACCTCAACTCACCCTCATAGGCAGGGTATATATATTGCCATGAGAAAGCCAACTACAGTACAACGTTGCTTGATTTTCTACAAGTAGCACATGGCTGACATATCAATGCTGAAATGAAAGTGAATGAGAATAAGTGCTGGATGTCAGCAACATTACTCATGTCAACATCTACCATAAGTCACCAGTAAGAAATTGCTATTATATTGCAGAGGGAAAAACAGCAACTCCCGACCAGCAGCCTGTCCTCGATGATCAACCTATTGGGGAGGCCATCATGCCCCCCATGGATTGAGACACCTTCCAGCAACTCCTGAATTCCATTTGAACTCGTTCTCCAGTCACAGCAAGGGATGACAGTGTTGCTGGGTCCCCAGAGGATCTACCTAGTCCATGACATGCCTCACCTGCCAGCCGAAGCCCAGATCTGGACTCCGACTACTACCAAGTTGTCTACCAACTCCCTTCCAAAGGCGAGCAGTAGGAGCAGCCACAGCTCCTCCACAATGGCAGAGGAGCATCGTCCTACTGGCACAGAGCCAGCAGCTAAAAAATAAAATGATATTTTATTACTGGTTTATTTTTGGGCTACAGGTTGAGCCAGCATGTGCAGGGAGGGGCAGGGCTGGGCCATGGGAGGGGGGAGGAGTGGAGTGCACTTAAGTGCGCCTGTCAATTTGGCCAGCTGTCTTAGGCTGGCCAAATGGATATGCGCACTTAGTTTTCTCCAACCCAGCTGTACTTAACATCCATGCTGGAGAAACTGCACAGACTCCCTATGACTGAACGAGCAGTAAACTAGCCCACTTAGGCCAATCCCTGCACTGCTCTTATGCTTGGTAATAGCATGAGAGCAGCATGGGGATTGCACAAGGAGTCTCTAAAGCTACTGGGACCAGAAAGAGCAGTGCAAGTCAGCCAGCAGCACCAGATAAGTTTCATGTTTTTTTATTATTAACCCCCAGACCACCCTGCGACCTCTCCCCCGCACATTCCCCCTGCACCCCATCCACCTGCCCCACTACTTTTCAACTGGGTAGGAGAATCCCTTTGCTCCATATATAGAACAGTCCCTGGCTGCCATTGCTGGTGTCATGACACTGGGGCAACAACAATAGCTCTGGCAATGTGACAACAGTGAGGTTGCCACACAGCTGGGACCATACACAACATCATCCGATCTATAGACCCCTATATGGCAACCATGGGTGTCTTCTAGGGTGACCTTGTTAGTTCATTGACATGCCATCAGGCCCTTGTCAGTGCTGTGCTTCCTTGCTGGCACGGGCAAATGCCTCCTGCACAAACACTACCACCCTCAGGGGAGGCTCAACCCACATCAGAGGATGAAGATATAGACTCTACCACTTTCTAGTGTAAAACTGCCTAGTAACGTTTGTCTGTGAATTTTGGCCAGTTTCCCATAGGACCTGTGTGCATCTTCATGCCTCATCTCTTGCCACCTGGTACTAACCCCTTTTTGTATGCCCATCTGTTAATCAGATCCATTTATGGATTTTTGATGTGGCTTCCCTTCTATAATGGCAATTTGGACCTCCTCCTCACTGGAATACTCCTCTCTTCGACATGTCACATGACATGTAGCCTCTAAGGACCCTGTCTGGACATCCTTTGGACTTCAATAATTATGTGGTGGCTGCCACAATAACTGTTACATTTTAATAGACATTGTACACACCTGTAAATAAATGCACTTCCATGAACCAGCCTGTTGTCTGTCTGTGGCAGATAGGACTAACCAGACTGTGGGGGATGTGTCAATACAAAAACCACTTCTTTGAATCACAGGGTAATTGTGCCACAGTCCCTATCTCATGCTCTGGTTGGACATAGGCATGCATCATGTAAGTCCACCACCAGGGCGCTATATTGAAAGTCCCATTTAACTATTGAAC
Organism: Pleurodeles waltl; assembly: GCF_031143425.1. Taxonomy (NCBI): domain Eukaryota; kingdom Metazoa; phylum Chordata; class Amphibia; order Caudata; family Salamandridae; genus Pleurodeles; species Pleurodeles waltl. Next base: position 950,342,441 of record NC_090439.1, read on the forward strand.
ATCATGGTAAAACAATAACCATCAGTCGCTTTACAGGCACACAGTGAAAACATCTAACTATTCACAGAAAGGCCCACAAGCACATAATGGGTCCTGTGAGGCATGTGAGCCACTAACACAGTTGAACACAACCACAGATATCTTGCTCAGTGACCAGGACAATGTGATCACTCATGACCGTCATAATGCATGCAATGAAAATATGCAGATACTAATGGCCAGACTCCTTAAGTTTTTGCATCATAGCTATACCAGTGAAGGATATTAAGGCTCAGTTATACAGCTTGGTTATCAGTAAGCATTAACTACAATAAGTATTGGTGGTCCTGTGTCAACTGATAAATGGTGTCTTAAAGCACAATCGGATTGGTAGGGTCACTGTGTTCCTCTGCTCCCAAGAACACTCCAATGCATTGAGTGTGAGTGTAACCACACATGACATCCAATGTACAATACACACATATAACAAGAATTAGGAACCAGGTCAAACACCCATTTATCAAGATACACATCCCTTGGGTAAGAGGAAATTGGAGACTTATGGTTTGCTAACTTAGCAAATAGTTTTACAAAGTCCCATGCAAGAAGTCCCTACTTGGCAAGTACTCAGTGGCAGGGATAATTGAGGTTGTCAATGCAGGTAGGGACCACAACCATGATTTACAAACAGCTAGCAACAATGACCTCATTCTACACTGTTGCAAGGGTGAGTGTATAAGTGAGTTTCACAAGTGTGTGTTCCAGTAAATCCAGGAATGGGTACTCTTGAGATACAGAACCATCTATACTTCAGAAGCAACATCTAGTACACACAAAGTAAATCAATGGATAACTACCTGTGCTTGGCTATGCATAAATTCACATGAAGAGGAGCACTCACAGTAACTAAAGACTGGTGAAGAGTACTTAAGTGACGCAGTGTGAGATAGACTAACTCTTGTACATAGGCTTGACACAAAGTTATACATGTCTACAAACAGTGGAGGCAATATGTACATCATGTACCCAACTAATTCCAAGCAATGATGACAACTCTTCAGCATTAAATGATTAATAAATCATGAAAATATTAAAAATATGTACAAATTCAATGTTCATAAATGAATAGAGCTATCCTATACCAACTTACTAGATCTAATCTAAACCTAAAATACCTTAATCTACCTATCCTACACCTACCTATTGTATCTAACCTATGTCCAACCTACCTTAACCTACTTATCTTACACCTACTACCTTAACACTACGATAACTTCACTAAACATATCCTAAATTATCATATACGTTTTGCTCAAAAGACATGCTAGACATCAACCACACTCCCCTTAACACACAAGTACTTGCACAATACTGACATCAACTATTCCTCAACATAAACTGCATATACATACTAAGGTAAACAAATACATGTTTGTAATTTTTTTGCATTTTTTAAAACTTATCCCAATTCCCAATAAAACCAGTAACATCTAGGAAACACGTATCTATTAAAACATCTAAAATATGAAACCTACATACACTAAATCTATACCTAACTATTTAAGAAAATATTAACTAAATCTGCCCCTCCCCCCAACAAGGTAAAGAACAATGTTCACAGGAGTTGTGACATCTAGAGCAGTGCCTGCTTAATATTGTCCTACAGAGTGGCCTCCTCCCACTTTATGTCCTCTGAGCTGGATTTTCTTTTTTTTTGTTCTCTTAAACTACAGTACTTGAGCACTGATCCACTTGCTCAGACTGGGCCTCCTGGCACCTGTGGTTGGTGGTGTTGTTGTTGCAGTTGTCACTGCTGGTACTTGGGCTGGTGGGACCTGTTGCTGGCTTGCACCTGCTGTGACATTAGATGTTGAGGTGGGCCTGCCTGATGATGGTCATGGGAATGAGGGAATTCCATGCCCCGCTGCCTTGACATGTGTGTGTGTAGCTTGACCAGACCAACTCAGTGAACTAAAATGGATATGTGCAGAAGATTCTGTCACTTAAAAGGCATCCCCTAGTTGATCAAGAAAAATAGCGTCTGCTGCCGTCCGTATAGTTTTACTTTATATAAATATGCTCACAATTAAATTGCACAATATCATATTTAACAATGATTCTGACTCACGATGATGACTAGAGTTCATGTAGGATACATGGTCCTGAGTAAATCCTGAGTCAGTAAATTGGGTTGAGGAATTGCATTATGCAAGTGAGCAGAGCATTTAATATATACACGTGTGAAAGTGGTTAAGGTGATGCAACCCAGGTAGTGCTCCTCTATGTTGCATACTCCATCTGGAGTCACAAAAGCCACAACACATTGCTGACTTAACTAAGTCAGTGTCAGGTAGCCCATACATGGATATGTGTATGTCAGCTATTTCCTGACATACACATCACTATGGGGAAATGTGAAATGTGGCTTCTGGTTGAGCCTTGTATCCAATAACATGCTCATTCATATTACATGTCTTGATGCTCACATCACCTCACGCCTGAATTTGGCGCCACACATCATGATTTAGACAATGCCTCTCAGGAGTGTGTATATGTATGTCGGAGGACACATCAGAGGCCAAACTTTGTTGCATATAATGCAGGCACCCTTTCACCATGACTCTGGGTGAGGCTCAAGTACCCCTGAGGTGCATCACAACAAACAAGTGAAGAAATAGAAGTTCTAGGTATCCATATGAGAATTTAACATTTCCATTCCACAAACTAATGTCGCTAATATCAATAATACAATAGGTTTGTTTTTGATGGCTACCCTGATGACACAATAATAGTTCTTTATATAATATGTGTTTTGTCTGGCATACTGCTACAGGGACAGGTAGGAGGTTGACCAAAAAATTAGGTGTAACACAGCTAGTATGTTTTTACGCCCTTTGGGTCAGTCAAACAGATATATGTTTGCCTTGAGACATCTAAAATATGTGCCATTTCTGGGCTAAGGATGCTGCTTATTAGTGCAACACATGTGGGATATTGACATACTGTATGCCTCAGATTCCGTCATAACTACCTGGGTCTGTGTAAACCTATTGCACTTCTTCTGTACCTGTTTCCAACCCAACATTTTACATTTTCAACTGACCACTTGCTACCCATGCTTAGCGACACATATTTCACTGTTCTACTACATACATCGAAACTTAATTGCATAGCTTTGTGCCATTTCTGGTACCAGCTAATGTGTTTATGTTGAATACATGCAGATCTGCAACAGGTGAGGGTTAGTGTGCCCAAAGCCACATGTCTATAGATATGCATACATCATCAAAATGCTAGCATGCTTACATCATGTGCGCTTGCTGGAAGATGGCAAAGAGAGCAGACGTGTAATTCACAGCTCTGCCAGGGCCCGCTGGTTAAATAAGTATATCCTGGTCATCTCACAAGGGGAATGCCGATCCGCCACTCAAATGGCTCCCCTGGCATAGCTACCATCATGTCAACGCACGGACTACATCCCTGCATGTCTTGCAACACCGGTTCAGCAGAGATGTGAAACAACGCTGACAGGTAGTGAGCTGCAAACTGAATTTTCTGTTTGGAGGGCGGCACCTACCTTGAAGTGGAATTGATTGGCCACGGAGAGGGAAATACTGAAGACTGGTACAGCAACTTGCTGCAAAGTGCATCCCAACAGCACCAGCAATAAAGGCTTGTGACCCTGGCCTGAGTGGTGAAGGGGGTGGCACAAGAGTGGCGAGGGGCTCTGTCTCCACTGTTAGTGTCTGATACTGTCAGACCGCCCAATTTGAGCAGAGCAATGGCACCTTTGCACTAACCCACACGACCACATTTGGGGGACGGAACGTGGCACCTTCCCACCGCCCACAGAGAAAGTCCATCAGCAGCAGACCCACAAGGTTGTCTGGGCAGGTGGGAGTGTGCTCGGCCACCCCTATCATTTTACAAGCATTGATTAACGCACCAGTTTAAGCAGCCAGACTCATCATTAATTGGTTCACTGTTGTCTTTATTCACCTTGGCTTGTGGCACCCAATAAAATACAATAAAGTGTTACATCACTGGCCTCAAGCTCCTGCTGCTACCCTGGTCATTCCCTGACCTAGCGCCTCATCAGCTATACCCACTCTGAATATCTTCTGTATCACCCACATTAGAAACCAGCTGTCTCCCTGGTGCACTACCAATTTAAAGAAGAACACCCGTAAAGCTAAATGGATTAAACCATCACCTGCCTGGTTACATTGGTGTACCACATTTTGAAACAGAGATTTTCATGCCCCACCTCACTGAGGGCAGCAACCAGCATGGTACACCTGAAAGGGTCCCTTCTCTACTACTGCTAGACACTATCTGTGTCACAGCTCAAACTACCATACAGAGTACTGACATGGGCAAGCTAACAAAAAAAAGATCCAGGAACCAAACACCCCCATCTCATAGGAAAGAAAATTCTATTCATCTAACTAGAAGTCCGCAAGCTGAGGTAGGAGGACCAACTATGCAAGACATCCTCCCGGCATTTACTGCAATGTGAGAGGCACTAGAGACCAAACTTGACACCTTGGGAGCCGAATTTGGGATAGTGAAAGATGACCATCACAATTTGGTGGACAGAGTTACTACAGCTGAGTGAACGATCTAAAAAATTACCCCTGAATTCAACAATGCCAATCTAGCTGCTATGGAAAATGAAGTCCATATCCTCAAATAATGACAAGAGGTTGCCAAAAATCACTCAAGAAGAAACATACAAATATTTTGACTGCCTGAAAAAGTTGAGGGATAAAACATGGTATCCTTCCTGGATTAAAGAAGAACTGGCACCATCAGTCCTTCACCATTCTTTGCAATAGAGAGGGTGCATAGAGTCCCTGCTCGCCCACCTTATCCTGGAGGTCCTCCTCACCCGGTGGTGGCAAAACTAATGTATTTTAGGGATAGAAATACTACTCTTGCTCAAGCCCATAAAAATAGTGATATCACTCTAGCAAACTGCAAAATAACGATTTTTTTACCAACCATTCCAAGGAGTTACAGAAAGAGAGGATGTCCTTTGTGTAGTTGAAAAGCCAACTCTGCCAAATGGGGCTGGCTCATGCAATGCTCTTTCTGTCCTGTCTCAAAGTTGCAATGCATAATGCTATTCTACTTTTTTACTATACTGCAGGATGTATGGATATGGATTGAACATCACCCACAGAAGGAACACCTAGGTGATTCGAGAGCCCAATGACCAAATTGACACAACACCAGAAGAGACCACGTACTGCTCACAGAGGGGGTCATTCCGACCTTGGCGGTCATAGACCGCCAGGGCCGGGGACCGCGGATGCACCGCCAACAGGCTGGCGGTGCATCCAGGCCAATTCTGACCGCGGCGGTAAAGCCGCGGTCAGAAAAGGGAAACCGGCAGTTTCCCACCAGTTTTCCCCTGGCCTGAGGAATCCTCCATGGCGGCGCTGCAGGCAGCGCCGCCATGGGGATTCCGACCCCCTTCCCGCCAGCCTGGTTCTGGCGGTTTTGACCGCCAGAACCTTGCTGGCGGGAACGGGTGTCGTGGGGCCCCTGGGGGCCCTTGCAGTGCCCATGCCAATGGCATGGCCACTGCAGGGGCCCCCTAACAGGGCCCCACAAAGATTTTCAGTGTCTGCATAGCAGACACTGAAAATTGTGACGGGTGCAACTGCACCCGTCGCACCCCTTCCACTCCGCCGGCTCCATTCAGAGCCGGCATCCTCGTGGAAGGGGGTTTCCCGCTGGGCGGGCGGGTGGCCTTTTGGCTGTCGCCCGCCCACCCAGTGGGAAACTCAGAATTACCGCTGCGGTCATTTGACCGCGCAGCGGTATTCTGCCGGGGGAACTTTGGCGGGCGGCCTCCGCCGCCCGCCAAACTTAGAATTACCCCCAGAGTGTCTTGGTTGTGGAGGCCCATTGATCCCAATGACAAGCAGGTGAGGACATAGTGGCTCTGCGAGTGGGGGCTCCAGTCAGCCCCACCACATCAATCGTTGACCCAGGCGTATTGGACAAAAATGATAACTCTCCCAAGCAGCGACCCTATCACATCTGAGCACTTTGATTCAGACACTGAACTGCCGATGATTACACCCAGAACTGCAGATGATTGAATTTAAGATTGTGAATTGTTGAGACATGGTACCGGCGACAAATCAAACGTTATAATTGTGAAATGTTGCTGATATTCCACCAGACTTAAATCCGTACTAAATCACAGCAAACAGCTGCATGCCCACTATTGATTGCTATTACTAATTACTTGCCACTCCCTATATGAGGTTTACCTGCTGAGGAGAATGATCCCATTACCATGGTGGCAACAATGGTCCATTATCCCACTTAATCAAGAATGAGAGTGGGCGTTCCCACTTTAATTAACAACTACGTAGGTTTTTACATGGAGGGTGCACTACTGGTGTCATTACTTACTCATGGTTGCACCACATGACTTTGCCTTTTACCTCCATTTCTGGGTTAGGACATCAACATCAGCTGTTCTCATATATAACTTAAATAGTCATCCCCACAGGATATAATATAATTTAATGGAATGTGAGGGGAATCCATTCCATGCCCAAACGTTATAAGTTCTTCTCCTATCGAACTCGCCGTGGTGCACAAATAGTTCTTCTCCAAGTAACTCATGTTGTACAGTAAGAAGAATTTATGCTACAATGCTGATGAAGAGGCCACGTATATTATACAACGTACTCAGCCTTCGCAAGACGGACCCTGATTTGGATCAGGTCAGGAGTGCCCTTCCAATACATAGCCAACATGTCTGACCCTGAGGGGACGATATGTTGCCGTAACGGGCTAATTGGATGGGAGAGATATCATGCTTATAAAGGTAAATGCCCAAACCTGAACCAAACAAGCTTCTCTTCAGACCTGTCCCATCAACTCACTCCCTACTTGGTAGGTGAGGTGCTTATAGGGGTGATTGCTATTGTATAGTGGTTCCAACACAGGCTAGATACAACCCCTCACTAGGTGATTCACCAGTCCATAAATTAGGGAGATCCTTCATTACCTGGCAGGAAAAACTGGAATTTGTTAGAATCTTGGCCTACAATACTCCCACAAGATAGGGACTATTCATACTATTCATCTCTACACAATCTGTATGTAAGACTGGACACTTTCCTTTGGACCTCATGAATTCACCAGCATATACATAATATTGAATACATAGCTAGGACACTATCTGATCTCAATCCAGTGCTGTTTCACTTTCAGTGCGGGAATACTCCACCCCAAATACCCTCTTGGAAACTGAGCCCAGAATCCCTAACAGACCCCAATTCAGAGAACAAATAAAACATTACTTACACTAATACTTCAAAGAAAATAAAGAAACTACTAATACAAGAAGCATAGAATGGGATTCTTTCAAAATAGTCTGAGAGGACATTGTATGGCTGAAATAGTTGGGGTCAGGAGAACCTTACTCACAGAGGTTTTATCTGCTGAAACCACTCTAAGACACTTGGACAAGTCAGAACAGAAGACATTGTCGATCAGCTAACTCTGAAAGAAGCTAAAGAGAAAGAAGCAGAGCAAGCAAAATGCTTCCATTGATTTGGTTCAAAACATTACATGATCAAGACCCATACATCACATGATAAAACTGGTTAATTATTAGTCTGGTTAGCAAACTCCACTAAAAGAGGCACCCCCATAGTTGAAATAGAAACAGAATCCTGAGAACCATTACACAGAAAAATAGACATTTATAGGGAATTTTACACTTACTACTCAACCCTATACAAAAGTAAATCACAGGTCACCCTAGGTGAAAGAGACACCTACCTCTTGCCGCTTCAGTTTCCATCACTTCCTCCAAAGGAAGCTGAAGAATTAGAAGGAGATATTACATTGCCAGAGGTGAGATCTGCCATTAAACATATGGTTTAAGGGGAAACTCCGGGTACCAATGGTTTCCCAGTTGAGTTTTATACTACATACGCAGATCATCTAGCTCCTGCTTTAGTGGACCTTTTCAATGAGAGTAAGGCATTGAATGTGCTCCCCACTACTACGAGAGAAGCTCTAGTAGTACCACTTTAAAAATCAGGGAAACCTTCCCAAGATATCAAAGCATATCGTCCCCTATCTATACTAAATGTAGATTATAAAATATTAAGTAGAATTCTAGCCTATAGACTCCTATCATATATGACCAGGCTGATCCATCAAGATCAAGCAGGGTTCATACTGGTCCATAATACGGCATTAAATTTTCGGCAACTACTATTGATACTGGAAAAAACACCACCACCGATTCTCATGCTGATGTTTGGTTTCAGTATATGTTGCAAAAGCTTTCAATAGTATAGAAAGGTTCTACCTTAATGAAGCCATGCAACACTTTCACCTAGGGAAGGGTTCCCTGAACTGGATCAAGTTGTTCTACTCAAGCCCTAAAGCTAGGGTCAAGACTATAAAACACATCTCAGATGGTTAATGCATGGAAGGTGGCACCAGACAGGGCTTCTTCTCGCTCGCCTTTACTGTTTGTGTTGACTATGGAGCAATTAGCGATTAGGGCCAAAAGGGGACAAGACTACCAGGGCCCAGTCATTTTGGGTGAACAACAGTATAAGATGACCTACTGCTGTATTTACACAGCAGTCAAAGGGACCTTAGGAGTGCCTGGGAACTCTTAGAAGAGTTTGGATCCAGCTCCGGCCTAATGGTTAATTGGTAAAAATCCAGCTTATTCCCTGTATATCCTGGAGCACTCCCCTCACCCCCACACTGGGCATCTTGATTTAGGAACCTGACTGCATAACACATCTGGGAAGAAGAATTTACCACACTCCTTCTGCCATCTTAGATGGCAATATCCACTGAGTGATCAGTACCTTGAAACACAACATGAATGTCTGGGGTGCACTCCCTTTATCGGTAATGGGTAGAGTAGCATTACTTAAAATGATTGCCTTACCCCATTTGTTCTACTATTTTATGACCTTTCCTACCAAAATACCCTGTGTCCTTTTGTAAAGAGCTTGACTCATTGTTCATAGCTTTCATATGGGGAGCAAGCCACAGACAAGTATCATTAGCTAACTTACAAAGGCCCACTGGGCCTGGAGGCCTAACAGTACCAGATTTGCACAGTGGATAAGAGGTCAACAATGTACCAACTATGAGCAGCGCCTTAGTACCTGAAAAAGGAGTGATTTTCATGCACAATACTTTCTCTTCCATAGGGCATTGACAGTTGCACTGAGGAAACACTAGGGATCAGGTCTAGCTGAACCACCCACACACAGTGGTTGCTTGTACATCGAAACTGCATCCAGAACATTCAAAGCAGTTACCTGCCTCTATCAGAGAATACAAACTGATATCCTCCAAGGACTACTCTCTCCCTGACCTAAATGGAAAGACGAAATGGGGACCCTATAGACGATAAAAGCTGGATGACCATACTAGAACGGACACCTAAAATATCCAGGAATGCTATATTCAAACTAATTAATTTCTAAATCTCGCATACAGCTTTCAAGGTCAAAACAATAAACTTTTAACACAACTAATGCTAATTGCCCAAGGTGTGGCCTCATAGGTGCAGAATTGTTCCATATGTTGTGGTCGTGCCTGAATCGTTTACATTACTGGCAGGAGATCAGAGACACTCTGTTGGGAAAAGTAGAGAGAGACGTACCACAGGGCCCTTCATACAGACTGCTCATAAATGTTCCTCACACACCCAAAACAAAGGAAACCAGTAAATTCCTAGACCTGGGCTTCATCCTAGCTAAAAGAGATATAACTCACAATTGGAAATCAGTGGTTGATCGTATGTTGACTACATGGAAGTGGGAGTTATTAAAGAGGGCTGGAATGAAGGCGAAGCCTTACTGCCTGAAGCAGGCAGAGATTGCCACCCACTAAATATGGCCAGAGCATGGGAGGGATTAGTTCAAGACCTTAAGCAGTTGATAACGCCCATTGCACGCACCCTAACTGCTACCAATGTTGACCGACTAGAACTGGAACCACAACCAGAGGAACAGATTCCCCGGTACCATCACAGTTTATTTCTGGCCATTACTTACCATATGAACTATACCTTCTCTTACTTTAAAAACACAGATTCAGTCTTATTACCCCTTTTGTGCACTGGAGGGATAAAGGGTGGGACATAGGAGGGTAGTTGTGAATAGCATGCATTACATATGTATGGTATACTATAGTACTCCAAAAAGAATTATGTCTAAATGATCTACGTAAGTGCAAGGCTTTTGGTTTCTTTTTGTAAAACTAATGCAATCTATTATAAAAAACGTGTTCACCTGCTTACATGCATTCCACACACATTATAATGACAAATGTGGACAGGATTCACAAATACAAGGAAAAGAAGGAAACCTTTTTAATTTCAGCCTTCCACCATCCCAAACTGTCCATTGACACATGGTTTTCACAGAGACCTGCCTGCACCCTGTTCTCCTAATTTTAGGCCATCTAGCAACAAACAAAAATGAAGAAAGAAAGAAAAAATGAAGGAAGAGAAGTTCATACAGCACGTACAGCAGCCTCAATCTCTATGGTGCTTTTTCTCAAAAAAAAAAAAGTAAATTAAACGATGCATTTTATGTTACAAGATTTCTCAACGTGGACTGTTTGAGTCAAAACCAACTGGAAATGAGTTTCTAAGATCATTTGAGAGGTACTTGCAGTTAACAATTTCTGCGTACATTTTGAGTCAATGGCATTGTTCCCATGCTCCCATGATAGCAGTTCAAAGTTGGGAGAGTCTGGCCTCACTTCTTAGCTAAACTTGAGAAGTTTATTTTTAATGCAAAATCCCTAGAATTCTATTTAAATGGATGAGCAAAAGTTTTTCAAGGAAACTCAGTGGCTAGCTCCAACTACTGTCACAGCCATACAGAGCTTTCTAGGATTTGCTATTTTCTTTCATAGGTGATGCATGCTAAACGTCTCATACACGGATCAGCCAATTACCCACCTACTTCTTAATTGAGTTGCTTTTCAGTGGTCAGAGGAAGCTGGGAAGGTATTTTGAGTCGTAAATGAGCAAAATACCACAGTTTGTGACATAACCCATATGTGACCCTACCATTTATAGATGAAGTAGATGCACGTCCTCGTATGACAGGTGCGCTATCACAAAGATACCCTGCTACCAGATTGACTCGTTTATTGCCTCGTTTCTTGAAGAGTTTCACACTAAGTGAAGTAAACTATATTACTGAAGAAGAGCTGTTAAACCTGAGCTGTGGTGTCAGTGCGTAACGAGGACCAATCATGCAGTGAAACGCAGTTTAGATCATAGTAGCCTGCAATTCTTTTTCACAGCTCGAGCACTGACACCTTGGCAGTTGTGTTGAGCTGTATTGAGATTAAAGTTTACTATTTCATAATGTCCAGGTCAACAAAATGTGCAAGCAAATACATTGTATTCAATTGTTCAGCTTCGTAAACCAGATTAAAAGGAAGATGTCTATGAACCACTGTTAATTCTGAATCCTAAAACAGTTTCCACTTCCGACTGTTATCTGTTTAAATACTGTGGGCTATCCATTCCCATCCACATATTACCTTTGTAGAACAGTGGATGTGACTGGGTTGTCCGTTGAAATGATTGATAAATTCATTCTGGTGCTCATACCAAAAGGAGTTTATTTTTAAATAAAAATGTTGGGACCTGAGATAAGGGTTTCCCTCACATCCCAAAGTTATTTTTTTCTTTCACCGTGACACGCAATGCATGAAGTGCGCTAACGTTATAGTAATTACGTTATAGTAATTATAAGTAAAAGCAATCTGTGTCATTAGGTGCTAACTGGCCAAATTTGGATTAGTAGTGGGGACATAACTCTGCCCCTGAGCACTGATGTAAGCAGGAGAGGTACAAGTGAAAGGGAGGCAACGGACCTTTTACAGTAGCAACTCTCTCTAGCGGATCCCTGCTTGGCATCACTGTTTAAAAATAAAAAATAGTATTTCTGAACCTGCATGGAATATTGAGGGTTTATATCCAATCTGCACCTCAAGGGGGTAGAAAGTTGACTGGAGTCCAAAGGAAATAAATTAAAAAAAGGTATAGGGCAGCTCACCCTGGCATCAATCTGTTAATCCTACTTGAAAGTGATAGCAACAGTTTTTCTGCCCCACCTGGAGGTGTGACTTAAGTGGTTTACCCGCAGTCTGTCCCCTCCCCGGAGCCACAAAGCAAACAAGGGGTATTGGAAGCCCTCTCCAGGCACTGACCCATTCTCCCCACCCAGAACAGGCTCAGTAACCTTCATGCCCCCTTGGTAACCGCCTAATTTACACCAGGTAGCCAAAGAAAACCCACTAGACACAAAGGAAATAATAATCAACAAAAAGAAGGGTTGGGTCGCTTGCCAAGGCAACAGACCATATCCCGCACACAACAGGCCTAACAGTTGTTCTACCCATGTGTGGGGAGTCTGAAAGCACAGTACACAACACTGAAAACATAATGAAGAAAAAGGAAGAGCTGGGCATGGCAGCACTAGGCATTGTGACATGCATTCACCCCTAATTGGCCCAGCAATCTTCCTCCCCAAGGAGCAGATTGGGAGGACAGACAATCCACTAGGCTCCACAGAAAAGTGGTTGTGAGAAAGTTCCTTTTCCTCATGTTTTCCAAAGCTTGTGGTCTGATGCTGCTCTTTTTTTATCTGTACACTGGGACAGTGCTAACCATGCCCCATTGTATGTGCTTTGACCCCTAAAACATGTTGAAATTGGCTAAAATCATAATTGGCATAGTGTATGGTGCCAAAAGTATGCCCATGGCATGGAAAGTTAAATGTTACAACTACAGCACTACTAAAACTACATCTACAAGGATGAACATGAGTCCAGGTCTAACACTGTAACAAGGCTGCTGCAGTATTAAAACTGGAACTCAACCTGTGAAAATAAACACTTTTGCCAGGACCTCTTTTTTCAATTTGAAATATGTCTCCCCTAGATCTTATAGCCCACAAGGCATGGTTTATGATATTTAAAGGAAGATGTGTGGAAAGTTAAAATTAACATGACCTAACAGTGATTAGCCCGCAAAAGCTATTTTCACTACGAAATCTGATTGACCCATAGAGAAACACTAGGAAGCAATATTAAATATTCATTTTGTTATTTCAGGCTAGGGAAATGATGGAAGAGCTGCCAAATCAAGGTTGAACTTGAATTTCAATAAATACTAACTTCTTAGGTTCGAGAGTCAGCCAATGGCTGACTACAGCACTCCCTCCCCAGTCCTCCTGTTAGCCACTGGCTGACACTGGGGAAGGGTATAAAGGACCTTCTGCAGGGATTTATTTATTTCAAATTTCAGCTAGGGTTGCTCAGGACGACATTCCTAAGCTGTCCGAGGATTTTTGTTTTTTTAATAGAGCATGCTGACATCAGTACTGTAAAGAGAAAGCAAAACTAGCCAGTGGTATCATTTTACATTTAATGTATCAGTGCTCAGGGGGACATATCTCAGCCTGAAAGCACTGATTGAGGTTGGGGAGGTATAATTAGAAAGGGGAGACTCTCCCATTCCCAATGGTGTACCTACCCAGTAGATCCCTGCTAGGAGATTACCATAGGAGACTGATGCTCAAGCAGAAACCTACCTACTAGACACCAGGGATGTCTGTTTTAGTAGAGGAGTGCCCACAGGGCATGGGTACGTGCTTTCCCCCTGACCTAGGTCCCATTATCCTTTCTGCCCCCCACTGCAGGAAAGGTAGATGGGTTTATTCACCCCCAATCTGCCCATGGGGTACACCTGCAGTATGTTTTGAGGGGAGAAGCCCCCCTGAGCATGGGCCTGTGCTATCCCCCTAACCCGGACCAATTAGACTTTCTACCCCTTAGTGGCAGAAAGCCCTCTGGACACCAGCGACTGCATTTATGCAATAGCTTTTTGAAGGAAGGGTCCCCCGGGCATAGGCCTGTGTCCCCCTCCTCAGGGCGCATTATATAATTTTTGTCCCCCAGGGGGTGAATAGTTATATTCACCCCCCCCAGTCTATCTGCTTCCCCCAGGGAGGTAGACACACAGAGGGTTTGCTACAATTTTTGTCCCTGGGGGAGCAGAAGGCCTGCTAGACACAAGGGAATTAAAAATCACACCAAAACAAACAAAAGGATGAGGCACCCTACCCTGGCACTGAGTCAAACCTCCATTCCAGAAGGAGCAGTAGTGTCTTCCTGGCCTTATGGGGCAGATAGGAGGTCTGTCCCAACTGGGGAGGGTCCCCCAATTTGCCTCTGGGGGGATTTTGTGGCTGTGGTTTCTACATATGGGATAGTATAGTGAGGGTAAACCCAATATTGTCCCACTTGCCATTGTAAATGGCTGCACTTTTTGGGCTTCTGTAGGCCGCAACTTGGGGAAACTTATTAGACACAGACATTTATAAAAACTAGATATTGATGAGAGCCAAGTGTGGTATTCCTTGAGTGGATCCCGCAACATTTTCTTACCCACAATGCCTGCCAACCATTTTCCTTATATATTTGTGATAGATACCTCTGGAATCCCTGTGGATCCAGAAAAATATTACTACCTGATTAAAACACTGCCCTACTTATGTTGCAGAGTATAGTGCCTGCAACAGTAACATTTCAAACTAGAGTTAATGGGAGTCCTCATTAGGGGACTACCATTAGCCTTGTTTTCATCCATTCTTGCCACAGGCACTAGGCCCAACTACAAAAGTGGGGCACGTTTTTTATCAGAACAAGTTGGGTATTAGTGTTTAAGAGGAATTAAAGAAAATGTGTGATTTTAGGCAGAGTTTGATGTTTGCTTGTGGGTAATAAAACCTTGTGGGATTCATGCAAGTCACCCAACCCTTAATTTCCTTGATGTTTATATGTGTATGGTTGGTAGGTTTCCAAGGGTGGTGGCTGAGCGTGGCCCAAATACCACAACTACCCCTATTGCTGACCCAATCACATAGTGTTTTAGGGCTTTTTGTGTGTGGGGGTCTCTTGCCCCACACACACAAATGGGTTACTGTTCTTATCAGGAGGTGTGTGGGAAATCAGGGTGGTAGAAAATGTGTGGTTTTCCACAGATTCCAGAACATTCTTTCACATAAATGTGAGGCAAATCTTTTTTTTTCAAAATTTGACGTTTGCAAAGGCTTCAGGTTAATAAAACATGGAGAGAATCACACCAGATAGTCCACCCTGGAGCATCCTATGTGTTAGTTTTCAAAAATAAAATGTGTACATTTTACATTTTTCCCTAGTTGCCAGCTGAACTAGGGCCAAAAATCCACAGCTAAATACATTGCATAAAAAGGGTCACGTCACTAGCAAAATGTGATTTGTCCATGTCATTTTTGCACCCTTTCCTGCTGTGGCTACTAGGCCTACCCATACAAGTGAGACATATTTTGTAATTGGCAACCTTGAGGGAATGTTGCATGGTAGGGAGTGTGTGGCTCATCACAGATTCCAGATGTTTTCCTCACAGAAATGAGAGGAAATGTGGGTTTTTAGTCAAAGCTTGAAGTTTTCAAGGGCTTCTGGAGAAAAATCCTGGGGAGAGCTACGCAAGTCACCCCCCCCTGAATTACCCTCTGTGTTCAGTTTTACAAAATGCACAGGTTTACTAGGTTTCCCTAGATGCCAGCCGAGCTAGTACACAAAATCCATAGCTGCCCAAATTACAAAAAGCCAGTTTTCAATGAAAAAAATGAGAGATGTCTATGCTACTTTTTGGGCCCTTTCATCTCTTGGGCACTAGGCCTACCTATACAAGTAAGGTAGCATTTTTATGAGGGGAAATGTGGGAATGTAAAATAGTAGAACATTTGTTATTTTCAATTCAAGATATCTGCATTCCTCCCTTCCAAATGTAAGCCAGTGTGTACGAAAGAAGCCATTTTGGAAAGTGCCTTTCGTATCACATGAGTAACCAGAAATTTGGAGATGTACAAATAACCACTGCTCCTAAACTTCATATCTGATGTCCATTTTAGAATTGCATAGGTTCTTTTGATACCCATTTTTTAATTTATGTATTTTATAATAGGAATTACTCTACACTCTGTACATAATTAAAAACCTTTGCAAGGTGCAACTTAGTTGATAGCTCTTGGTGACTTGGGTTCTGAGATAACATACAAACGCTATACTTCCCCACAACAAGAAGGATCTAGTGCACCTAATGGCATATTGCATTTGGAAACCAGCATTTGAGACAAGAAGTTACAGATGAAAACGTTATTACAAATCACAATTTTTTGTAAAACTCATGTTAAAAGCATTTTAACAGTTAGGGCAGATTTATGGAAAGTGCAGTGCCACTTTTCTTGCACCCATTAGCGTCCCTCTAAAGCCACTATGTGTGCACTGTAATTCATATATTGTGCACCACGCCAAGAGTTAGGAACTATGGTCAGGATTTTTGACTCTAGTTCAGACCTTTGCAGGATTAGCGTAAAAAATGTTGATGCTAATCCTGCAAAGCCCATTGAGGCCCATTGTAAACAATGGTGTGCCTCCTTTTAACACCTGCTCTGAGCAGGAGTTAAAAGTGGCGAAGAAAAAGACACAAAGGAATCTCTTGGATTTCTTTGCGCAATCTTTTATGCCCCCCCCCAGCGGGGGAATGCCCCCTTTAAATACATTATGCCTGGCGCAGGTATAATGTAGCACAAAGGGTTACAAAGTGGCGCAAGGCATACATTGCACCACTTTGTAAATTTTGCCTTATTGGGCCACAATATCTTGAAAAAATGTTGCTATTGTGGTGCAAGGAGGCTGTATGGGTGTGTGAGTGGTTGTGTGGGTGTGTAAGTGGTTGTGTGTGTATGTGAGTGTGTATTTTCCCTGCTGGGAAGATCTACAAATCCACCTGGATCTACTGAGGGTTCACAGTGGATCTGCGTCTCTAGATGTGCATAAACCTTTTTTCTTTAGTAACTCCAAAGCTACTGAAAATATTTATTCTCTTTCTGGAACCAAGACATGGCTTTCTGCCAAATTTGGTGTAATTCCGTCTCGCGTTTTGGGCTGAAATCTTGTCTGAAACCCCTACAGGAAGTTACATTGGGAAAATTTGTTTCGCCCGCCCCCCCTCTTGATGAATAACCCCAAGACTTTCCAGACAGCAGCTGAAGTAAGTGGCAAGCTAGTTTTAAAAAATTGTGAAGATTTGTCAGATAGCACCAAAGTTATTTACAAAAGGAAAAACACTGGACCTGATTAAGAGTTTGGTGGAGGGGCTACTCTCTCACAAATGTGAAGGATATTCTGCTGCCTTACTACAAGTTCCATAGGATATGATGTAATTGTAATACAGCAGACGGGATATCCTTCATGTTTGTGATGGAGTAACCCCCTCTGCCAAACTCTATATTAGCCCCAGGTCCTAACTATAACTACTTACTAGTGAGCAGCAGTAGGTATTTTATAGCTATATATGGATAGATATAGATAGATGACTACAGATATCTATCAATAGATATTTTTCACAGTACAAATGTGCATGGTTATCTATTAGCACTAATGTTTTGCAGGAGATAGGGCCTGATTTAGAGTTTGGCTGACGCGTTACTCTGGAAATAATGGGATTTAGATTTTGCCGGATGGAATATCCATCACCGTTGCGATGGAGTAACCTCTTTGCCAAACTCTAAATTAGGGAAAGAGCAATTGCTTTTTAGGTTTTTCAAAGACGCATCCCTCTTAAGTTGAGTGTACAAGATGAACCTCCCTATGCCAGTAGAACACACAAATGATCAGCCGTTGGACGGGGTTGCAGGAACTCTTGGTTTGCAAATGGGAGGGGCTAAAATGACTACAGCCCTAATGGTGGTTTGAAGGAGGCATCACTTTAGTACGTGATCTAATACTCAACTTGACATTATTAAACAAAGGAACACCCATGGTTTTACTGTTATCATTTCACTAGTGGGTATTTATCAATAACTCCATATATTGTGACTCGTCAGTAGACATGGTCATCCCATAGCTGCAAGCAAACACTTTAGAAGTAATATAGCATATCTTTCAAATTCCTATATGAAGCAAGTAAGAAGGGGAACACGAGGCAGGAAGGTAGAAAGGAAGGCATGAAGGAAGGAACAGTGGAAGGAGGCACACTGCCTGACAGAGGAAGGGAAATAAGAATGGGAGAGGAGGTAGGAAGAAATGGAAGGGGGGTATTCTCTAGATGGAACGGAAATTATTAGCCCTCTAATTCTTGAACTCACAAGTGAATTCAAATGTAATTTTTGGCAACTGAAAGCACCATAATGTTGAGGTTGCCCTAATATCTTTGTCCCCAATATAGAACACCAGTGCTGAGACATTTAAAGGTAGTATGAGAGTACTACCTTATCTGTCTTGTGCAAATGTCACCAACATCTCTTTACAGTATATGGCAATCTGGTAAGTTAGCTTTCTATCCCTAGGTCGGTATATAACCCGGGGAATTGAAATTCCAGTAAGACAGCTCGGTAGGCTAATGCACCATCTGCAAAGATCAGCCGTCCCATGAATGTCACAAGTTCAAGGATCCATTGATTACAAAGCTAGATGAAAAAAGACCTTGAGTGCTGCACATGAGCCACAGTTTCATTATGTGCCTACAGATTGGTACATACTTTATAGAGTCAGGCCGCAATCTTGGACAGGTAAGATCTCTACCACTGCAGTGCCTCAATACCTGTTCCAAAGAGACAATAAAGAAAAGAACATATGACCTAAAATCTTCTGAGTTTTGGCTTACAATTTTTTCTCTTTATTCATCCATGTGTATTTCCTAACCCTGAAGCCCGGGAATGGTAAACCCTCACTGCTTGTAGAAAAGTGAACATTAATGAAAACATAAAGACCAACAATTTTCTTGTCATAAATTCAGCTCCATTAATGTCACCCTTCCCAGTGAGTCTTATGAGGAGAGATGCTAAACTCAGAAGCGCAAACCAGAAAAAAACACAAAAGGGCTGCCTTCCTTCATACAGCCTCCTTGATATCTTTTATAAGCAGGTGGGTTCAATGTACAGGAAGTGGAGGAGGTTTAGAATAATAAGGAAAAAAGGAAATGTGTTTTTTGTAAAAAAGAAAACACAATGTAAAATCTACAATTCCAATGATTTTCTTTCTTTTTTATTTATTAGCTAATTGCTTTGATACCCGGCAATAATAATTGGAAATTGGGCTTAGAGATAACAAGACCAGATTCACTTTCCCAAACCTATTCCAATGTCACCCTTTGGATTTTTTTTCTGACACAAGAGAAAGGCCAGATGGGACAGTTTAGCCACATGTATTTATCTTAACCATTTGTTGCAAATTAGAGGGGGTCACCTCCCATTCACCCCATATTCTGGGCACTCCAAGAGCGCTGATTGTGAATATATAATCAAGTCAATCTCAGTTAGGGGGGAGCACAATGTGGTTCATGAACTGGGTAATTTCTCGGACAACAATATTGTTAATTCTTCCTGTTTTACAGCTGTTCTATTGTTGGGAGATTTCAGTCTGCACCCTTGTTTGAACTGTTTTTTGTATGAGGATAATAAAAATGATTTTTCAGGAAGGGATCAGGCACAACTCAAACATTCTCAACAAGGGAATCTGTTCAATAGTTTGTTCATAGAACATACCCTTGTGAACTTACAACAGTCAAAATGGGGAGCACCCTGTCTTCCATTCCAGCATTTGTGACCCCAAGGCATCATGGTAAATCCAGTCATTAGCACGAATTTGAATAGAGTTTTGAATGTTTTTCACCATAAGTTGGTGCGGCGAGTGCCGTATCTTCGGACACGTGTTTCTGGCTATTTGGCCGTCATCAGCGAAGAGCAACGTGTAGCTGGCGGGGTTGCTTGAAATGCCGCCTTGAAAGTATTCACAGGTTTAAGTACCACTCAAGAAGGCGCACAGGTGCTTCACCCGAGCTCATCAGCTCAGAGGCTCACGGGAGCCTTAATTACAACAGTCAAAATGGGGAGCACCCTGTCTTCCATTCCAGCATTTGTGACCCCAAGGCATCATGGTAAATCCAGTCATTAGCACGAATTTGAATAGAGTTTTGAATGTTTTTCACCATAAGTTGGTGCGGCGAGTGCCGTATCTTCGGACACGTGTTTCTGGCTATTTGGCCGTCATCAGCGAAGAGCAACGTGTAGCTGGCGGGGTTGCTTGAAATGCCGCCTTGAAAGTATTCACAGGTTTAAGTACCACTCAAGAAGGCGCACAGGTGCTTCACCCGAGCTCGTCAGCTCAGAGGCTCACGGGAGCCTTAATTACAACAGTCAAAATGGGGAGCACCCTGTCTTCCATTCCAGCATTTGTGACCCCAAGGCATCATGGTAAATCCAGTCATTAGCACGAATTTGAATAGAGTTTTGAATGTTTTTCACCATAAGTTGGTGCGGCGAGTGCCGTATCTTCGGACACGTGTTTCTGGCTATTTGGCCGTCATCAGCGAAGAGCAACGTGTAGCTGGCGGGGTTGCTTGAAATGCCGCCTTGAAAGTATTCACAGGTTTAAGTACCACTCAAGAAGGCGCACAGGTGCTTCACCCGAGCTCGTCAGCTCAGAGGCTCACGGGAGCCTTAATTACAACAGTCAAAATGGGGAGCACCCTGTCTTCCATTCCAGCATTTGTGACCCCAAGGCATCATGGTAAATCCAGTCATTAGCACGAATTTGAATAGAGTTTTGAATGTTTTTCACCATAAGTTGGTGCGGCGAGTGCCGTATCTTCGGACACGTGTTTCTGGCTATTTGGCCGTCATCAGCGAAGAGCAACGTGTAGCTGGCGGGGTTGCTTGAAATGCCGCCTTGAAAGTATTCACAGGTTTAAGTACCACTCAAGAAGGCGCACAGGTGCTTCACCCGAGCTCGTCAGCTCAGAGGCTCACGGGAGCCTTAATTACAACAGTCAAAATGGGGAGCACCCTGTCTTCCATTCCAGCATTTGTGACCCCAAGGCATCATGGTAAATCCAGTCATTAGCACGAATTTGAATAGAGTTTTGAATGTTTTTCACCATAAGTTGGTGCGGCGAGTGCCGTATCTTCGGACACGTGTTTCTGGCTATTTGGCCGTCATCAGCGAAGAGCAACGTGTAGCTGGCGGGGTTGCTTGAAATGCCGCCTAGAAAGTATTCACAGGTTTAAGTACCACTCAAGAAGGCGCACAGGTGCTTCACCCGAGCTCGTCAGCTCAGAGGCTCACGGGAGCCTTAATTACAACAGTCAAAATGGGGAGCACCCTGTCTTCCATTCCAGCATTTGTGACCCCAAGGCATCATGGTAAATCCAGTCATTAGCACGAATTTGAATAGAGTTTTGAATGTTTTTCACCATAAGTTGGTGCGGCGAGTGCCGTATCTTCGGACACGTGTTTCTGGCTATTTGGCCGTCATCAGCGAAGAGCAACGTGTAGCTGGCGGGGTTGCTTGAAATGCCGCCTTGAAAGTATTCACAGGTTTAAGTACCACTCAAGAAGGCGCACAGGTGCTTCACCCGAGCTCGTCAGCTCAGAGGCTCACGGGAGCCTTAATTACAACAGTCAAAATGGGGAGCACCCTGTCTTCCATTCCAGCATTTGTGACCCCAAGGCATCATGGTAAATCCAGTCATTAGCACGAATTTGAATAGAGTTTTGAATGTTTTTCACCATAAGTTGGTGCGGCGAGTGCCGTATCTTCGGACACGTGTTTCTGGCTATTTGGCCGTCATCAGCGAAGAGCAACGTGTAGCTGGCGGGGTTGCTTGAAATGCCGCCTTGAAAGTATTCACAGGTTTAAGTACCACTCAAGAAGGCGCACAGGTGCTTCACCCGAGCTCGTCAGCTCAGAGGCTCACGGGAGCCTTAATTACAACAGTCAAAATGGGGAGCACCCTGTCTTCCATTCCAGCATTTGTGACCCCAAGGCATCATGGTAAATCCAGTCATTAGCACGAATTTGAATAGAGTTTTGAATGTTTTTCACCATAAGTTGGTGCGGCGAGTGCCGTATCTTCGGACACGTGTTTCTGGCTATTTGGCCGTCATCAGCGAAGAGCAACGTGTAGCTGGCGGGGTTGCTTGAAATGCCGCCTTGAAAGTATTCACAGGTTTAAGTACCACTCAAGAAGGCGCACAGGTGCTTCACCCGAGCTCGTCAGCTCAGAGGCTCACGGGAGCCTTAATTACAACAGTCAAAATGGGGAGCACCCTGTCTTCCATTCCAGCATTTGTGACCCCAAGGCATCATGGTAAATCCAGTCATTAGCACGAATTTGAATAGAGTTTTGAATGTTTTTCACCATAAGTTGGTGCGGCGAGTGCCGTATCTTCGGACACGTGTTTCTGGCTATTTGGCCGTCATCAGCGAAGAGCAACGTGTAGCTGGCGGGGTTGCTTGAAATGCCGCCTTGAAAGTATTCACAGGTTTAAGTACCACTCAAGAAGGCGCACAGGTGCTTCACCCGAGCTCGTCAGCTCAGAGGCTCACGGGAGCCTTAATTACAACAGTCAAAATGGGGAGCACCCTGTCTTCCATTCCAGCATTTGTTCAAATTCGTGCTAATGACTGCATTTACCATGATGCCTTGGGGTCACAAATGCTGGAATGGAAGACAGGGTGCTCCCCATTTTGACTGTTGTAATTAAGGCTCCCGTGAGCCTCTGAGCTGACGAGCTCGGGTGAAGCACCTGTGCGCCTTCTTGAGTGGTACATAAACCTGTGAATACTTTCAAGGCGGCATTTCAAGCAACCCCGCCAGCTACACGTTGCTCTTCGCTGACGACGGCCAAATAGCCAGAAACACGTGTCCGAAGATACGGCACTCGCCGCACCAACTTATGGTGAAAAACTTTTAAAACTCTGTTCAAATTTGTGCTAATGACTGCATTTACCATGATGCCTTGGGGTCACCAATGCTGGAATGGAAGACAGGGTGCTCCCCATTTTGACTGTTGTAATTAAGGCTCCCGTGAGCCTCTGAGCTGACGAGCTCGGGTGAAGCACCTGTGCGCCTTCTTGAGTGGTACATAAACCTGTGAATACTTTCAAGGCGGCATTTCAAGCAACCCCGCCAGCTACACGTTGCTCTTCGCTGACGACGGCCAAATAGCCAGAAACACGTGTCCGAAGATACGGCACTCGCCGCACCAACTTATGGTGAAAAACTTTTAAAACTCTGTTCAAATTCGTGCTAATGACTGCATTTACCATGATGCCTTGGGGTCACAAATGCTGGAATGGAAGACAGGGTGCTCCCCATTTTGACTGTTGTAATTAAGGCTCCCGTGAGCCTCTGAGCTGACGAGCTCGGGTGAAGCACCTGTGCGCCTTCTTGAGTGGTACATAAACCTGTGAATACTTTCAAGGCGGCATTTCAAGCAACCCCGCCAGCTACACGTTGCTCTTCGCTGACGACGGCCAAATAGCCAGAAACACGTGTCCGAAGATACGGCACTCGCCGCACCAACTTATGGTGAAAAACTTTTAAAACTCTGTTCAAATTCGTGCTAATGACTGCATTTACCATGATGCCTTGGGGTCACAAATGCTGGAATGGAAGACAGGGTGCTCCCCATTTTGACCCTTGTGAACTTATGTGGAAAGGAGGATGTTAATTGTAGGGCCCAAATTCCTCCCTTTTGAGGGGGCAGGGTCAAGCTCGGTAATTGATTACATCTTCATATTGTGCTGCCTATTCTCCTCCTTGATTAAGTTTAATGTACCTTCGCATACCCAGAGATTATAACCCTCTCTGGCAAATGTTTGCTGATCTCAGACTCCAGGAAAGGTGGATAGTTTGTACAAGGAATCAGTCAACACTAAAGACCAAGGGAGAAGACTTAAACGGGCCAACGTTGTCATGGTTGATTTGAATTATTTCCTCCTGTCCTCTTGAAAATCTGATTTATATACTTGCATTGACAAAAGAGCCACTGATTCTAACAACTTGCCTGCTTTTTTTAATCTTCCAGGATGCATTAAGGCGCTGCTCAGCCACTGGCTCCTTAGAATTGGTTTGAAAAGGCATGCTCTCAGGTCCATAAGGATTTGTTGCAAAGGCAGCCTCGTAATCATGAGGAGGTGAGGAAGGCTAAGGATTCTTACCGCCAGGCCTGGAAGGTGAGGCATAGGAATCTAAAGAAGGAGTTATTGGACAACTAATTGGGAGCCCCTGCCTCTCAGGACAGCACTGCATTTCGGAAGGTCCTAAACTACCCCCTGTTCTACCCTGAGTTGTTGTTAGTGCAGGTGCTTATTGTTACTCTCCAGGCAGAGCTTGACCACTTTGAGGCCATTTATGTACTTGAGAATGGAAAAGATCTGCTTGGTGGTGGTTGCAAGGCCAGTGGACTTTGCTTCCAGTGGGAAGAAGTCACGAAAGGTATTTTGTCCTTCCAGATAGAAAGTCTCCTGGTCTGGATGGCTTTCAGTGGGACATATTCAAATCTGAAGTTGATCTCTGGTCCCCTATAGTCACTCTGCACCTTAATGCAGTTACCCGCAGCTTGTTACCCTGTAATTGGTGGCATTCCGTTATTGTGCCATTTGCAAAAAAAGGTCTAGAATGGACTCCACCTGTTTTTGACCTATCGCCCTGGTTGATAGTGGGGACAAAATTATAGGCCAGGTGCTTTTACACTATTGAACAGAATTTGGATCTTTTTCTTTTGATTTCCAAATATACTGGGGGAGAGTTCATTTGACCCTTAGCTCAGCCGTTCAGAGGGTTAGCAGGGCTAAGTTCGGCGCTGCGTTGGTCATTTTGCTGCGTGGTCTTGTTGGAAAATGGGTTATTGGTAGGGCAGGTAGGTACCTACACCTAGCAACAAGCCACAAACCTCCACATAAGTACAGTTAGGTCTCAGTAAATTAATCCCAGCTCTACCCTTGGTAGCTTGGCATCGAGCGTCAAGGCTTAACTTAGGAGACAAAGTGTAAAGCATTCAAATATCACAAAACAGTAATTAAATAAAACACAGGAAACAGTTTAAAAATCCAAAACCGTCCGTGGAGCCCTTCTCGGATACGATGGCTGGAAGGTCCCGGTCAACTTTTTACGTTCGGACTTAGTCTCTTTTTTGGATGTTTTTCTTTACCGGGACGAACCACGAAGTCAGGCCGGGTCGCGGTTGAGGCAAGCCGGCTAGAATTTCCGCGTCGGGTCGGTCACTTTATGGAGCTTTTTTTCAAAAATTCTCCAATCTTTTCCAAACTTCTGGGGCTTCACCCAGATGTTCTTTTAAGATTCTTTTGGGGTCCACAGCTCACCCCAAGGGTCCAGAAGTTCTGTGATGGTCCTTGGGGGGTGCGGACTTCAACTCCCAGAATGCACCTGGCGCAAACTCCTTTTTGGCCACTGGACAGTGGTCAGCTGGTCGCTTTCTTCAGGAGTTGGTGCAGGGGACTCTGGTTAGCAATTTTTCACCTGTAGCAAACAGGGAGTCCCTCCTTGAACCAGTTGAAGCCAGGCAAAGTCCTTCTTGTGGTGAAGCCCAAGTGTGCAGCTGGTGCAGTCCTTCTGAGTGCAGGTTCCAGGTGCAGGCCAGTGGTCCAGCAGGGCAGTCCTTCTTCTTCTTTAGTTCCTTTCTTGTTGAATTCTGGAGGGGATCTGAGGCGTGGGTGCAGGTCTGCCAGTTTTATCCTTGCTCCTGGGTGAAAAGCAGGGGGGCCCTGGTTCTCCAATCAGGGACAGGGTCGTCCCCCTGTGATGACCACTTCCTGGGAAGTGTGGCAATAATCCATCCCAGAAGGCAACAGTCTCCAAAAATCCAAAATGGATGAATCTGATTTTTGGAGGAGAGATCTGGCTGAGCCCACCCACTGGTGTGGCTAAAAATCATAAACACACCCCTCTCCTGCCCTCTCCTAATCTAATCAAGGGGGCACCTAGCTGTCTGGGGTTGCAGGATGTGGGGGTGTTGCTGGGTGCTGCAAATGTCCTTCTCTGCCTTTGAAGACCAGTTTGGCAGCCCTCCCCCTTCCTGCCTCACCATCTGCTGAGGGGAGATTCTCTCCCCCAAGCACATTCCTTTGTGTGAAGTCTGGCCACTTCACACCTCATCAAGGCAGCCTGGCAGAAGCTGCTGCAGGCTGGCCAATCAGAGCACAGCAGCAAAAACAATGCAGAGCTGAAATTGGCAACGTTTTAGGTAAAGTCTAAACTTTTTACCTGCACTAGTTATATTAAATCCAACAACTGGAAGTTGTGGGATTTATTACAACAATCAATTTGATACCAAATTCTTGGTATGTAACATTTAAGGAGACTTTAAAATTTAAAATAAAGTCTGCCCATTCTAGCCTATGAAGGCCATTTACTTCAATGAGGGAAAAACGAATTTGGCTGTTTTTACCTCACCAGGGCTTATAAATCTATTTTTATAAAATCCCTGCTTATAGTTACATGGCACCCAGCCCTAGGGGCACATAGGGCACACCTTAGGGGTGACTTATATGTAAAAATAAGGTAGTTTAAGACTTTGGAAGTACCTTTAATTCCAAAGTCGAATTTGCATATAACTTTAATTTAAAAGCAGCCAGCAAGGCAGGCTTGCTTTTAAAATGACACTGGGCACCTCAGCAATGCACCTAGGTGTGCACCACCTATGCTGTGGTCCCTAAACCTACATGCCCTACCATATACTAGGGACTTATAGGTAGGTTAACTTAGCCAATTATAATTAGCCTAATTTGCATATCCATTTTACACAGAGCACAGGCCCTGGGACTGGTTAGCAGTACCCAGGGCACCATCAGAGTCAGGAAAACACCAGCATAAAGTGGAAAATGGGGGCAAAAAGTTATGGGGCCTCTGCAATCAGCCCCAGTTTCTCACAGGTCTTCATGAGGGTCTTACTGCCTCTGTGAGATATGGGACAAATGGAGAATGTACCAAGTCTTTTAATCTGAGAAGAGAGGTGCGCCGGTGGTGTATCCTGGCCCCTTTCTCTTCATCCTCTATATTAAAGGATTAGACCCAGCTTTATCCAATCAAGCATAAGACTTACCATGTATGGGGCTGTCCTGTGCCCGCTCTTCTATATGCAGACAATACAATCCTACTTGCATGTTTGGGCAAGAGCTAGCAGCATCTTATAGATTTGTTTGTCTCCTTCATGGACGGCCTTGACCTGTCAACTAATTATACCAAGTCACACATCATGGTTTTTGGCCCCAGAACCACCAGTACAACAGAATTTGTGACAAAGGGCACTGTTATTAGTAGAGCCAAACACTTATCTTATTTGGGGATTCTTTACACTCCCATTGCTCATGGGAACCCTTGATAAAAAAAAAAGTCATGTTAAGAGGGCTACCAATTGTATCACTGTACTCTCTAAACAGTTAGGCCACATACATGTAGAGACCACACTTTAAGTCTATCAGGCTTAATGTATCTCAGCAACTTGTTTTGGATGCAACATCAGGGGGTGGGGTCTGTGGCCTCTCTACAGGTTACTGAGAATATTTTAACAGGAGGTCTTTTAAATGTCCCCCAGGAAACTCAACTGATTTTATTGGCCTATGTCCTCTTCTCCTATGGTTAACCATTTGGTTGAAAGAGAATTTAAACCTCAACAGAGATATAATATAAAACTGTTTAATCCTGAATGATATGTCCTACATACCCTGGATCTCATTTGTTAGAAGTAACTTTGCTGCACTGGGTTGCCCAGAACTTTTTATGTCCCAAATTGCATTGTGAAAGGGGACATTGTCTGGGTGAAGCAGGACTTCTTTTCTAGGGTGGCAGTGGAGTGAGAGGCTTCTGCTTTGAGCATATGTATGATGGGTCAATTTATTTTAGGAAAATCGGTTATTGGTATGGAACCTTACCTGAATCCGGGGATGACCAGCTACCACCAAAGGTTGCTAACTCATTTTAGATTAAAATGTCATCAGTTGTTGCTTCCTAAGGGTGGCAGGTCTTAAGTATCAGATTTACAAGTGTGTCCTTGTGACATTTTTTACATTCCAATGCATTTCACATTATTATGATTTGTTGCCAATTCGATAGTTTGCGCTACTAATTTATCAGCTCACTACTTTTGCCCCTGAATTTGAGACAGCTGAGACCTATGTTCCTGTTTTTACAACTCTTACAATCTCTGAGGGTGTGTTACTTTGTATTCCACTTTCTATCTGGAATCTTTCATTGCTGTTGAACATTTTAATGAGAGGTTTAGCCTGTATTTGTATGAGTATTAGTCAGACTTTGTATTTCTGTGGAGGCACTTATGATGCACTGTATTCCTTTGTAGTGTATTTGATCTTAGTAATAATGTGATATTTAATCCAATTTTGTGATTCACTGATTTTTAAGAACGTGTTGTTACTCTTTTTTGGAGATTTAGGGGGTCATTCTGACCCTGGCGGTCCATGACCGCCATGGCGGAGGGCGGCGGAAGCACCGCCAACAGGCTGGCGGTGCTTCCTGGGCTATTCTGACCGCGGCGGAAAAGCCACGGTCAGAAAAGAGGAACCGGCGGTTTCCCGCCGGTTTTCCCCTGGCCCAGGGAATCCGCCATGGCGGCGCTGCTTGCAGCACCGCCATGGGGATTCCGACCCCCTTCCCGCCAGCCTGTTTCTGGCGGTGTCCACCGCCAGAACCAGGATGGCGGGAACGGGTGCCGTGGGGCCCCTGGGGGCCCCTGCACTGCCCATGCCACAGGCATGGCAGTGCAGGGGCCCCCTAACAGGGCCCCACAAAGATTTTCACTGTCTGCTTTGCAGACAGTGAAAATCGCGACGGGTGCCACTGCACCCGTCGCACCCCTGCAACTCCGCCGGCTCCATTCCGAGCCGGCTTCCTCGTTGCAGGGGCGTTCCCGCTGGGCCGGCGGACGGCCTTTTGGCGGTCGCCCGCCGGCCCAGCGGGAAAGTTGGAATGACCGCCGCGGTCTTTTGACCGCGGTGCGGTCATTCGGTGGTAACCGCATGGCGGGCACCGCCCGCCGCGGTCAGAATGACCGCCTTAGTTTTGTTGTTTGTACTATTATGATTTAATTAGAAAAATAAATAAAAGGTATTACTGACTGACTGATAGCATAGTGAGGGGCCATAGAAGTGCATGACTTTATGGAATTTCCTTTAGACACTTCAAAAACCTCACTCAACGTCACTAATAGGCCTGATATCCTTGGTGTGGTTTTCCCTCATACATTTTGCCATACCCCTCTTGTGTCTTTGAATTAGTTTTTGTTGGCTTTAGAGCTCTGTGCTCTTTGAAATGTTGACCAGCAATAACATGCTTGTGCTCTCTCCCAAAAACCAGGCAAAATTTGGTCTACATCTGATTGCCATATTTCTTTGACCATTTTGTTTGGAATTTCATCTTCATGACATATACATCGATAACACATCAGTATCCTTATGTTACTTACACAGGGGTATACATTTAAATATCTTATGCATGTGTTCCATCAGAATATTTCAAACTGGAGTCACTGGTCTTGAATATTTCAAATAAACACTGAAAACAGTATAGTGGTCATTACAACCCTGGCGGTCGGTGTTAAAGTGGCAGTAAGACCGCCAACAGACCGGCGGCAAAAATATTGCAATTATGACTGTGGCAGAAACCGCCAACAAACACAGCAACTTTAACACTCCGACTGCCACGGCGGTACAAACAAACAGCGCGGTGGTCACCTCCAACGGACAGACGGGAGACAATGTACCGCCCAAACTATTATGAAAGGCCAATCCGCCACCTTTTCCGGGGCGGATTCAACGCGGATAAAAACACGGCAGAAACAGGAATCCCGAAGGAAAAACGCTCACCTCTACACACCCCACGAGGACGCCATGGATCCGGAACTCCA
This sequence comes from Pleurodeles waltl, assembly GCF_031143425.1. Taxonomy (NCBI): domain Eukaryota; kingdom Metazoa; phylum Chordata; class Amphibia; order Caudata; family Salamandridae; genus Pleurodeles; species Pleurodeles waltl. The sequence goes on from NC_090439.1 coordinate 950,372,237, forward strand.
AATTCTCCCTGCAATAGTCTTCCTGCTCCTCTACCAGGAGCACGAACGCCGGCGGCGAAGACCACGGTGAATACTGCACCTACGACACAGGGGAGGGGGGAGGGAAAAAACAGGGACATACACACGCAACACCCCCACCCTCACCCACTACAACACACACACTAATGCAAATCAATACATCACAGTTACACCCCCCAAGCCCCCCGGAAGAATGCAAAGACAATAGAAAATGAGTGTAACCATTGTAATATATTAAAAGCAAGTAGGCAGAAATATATATGTACACCATGTACAAAATATATACCAAGCATAGTATTCCAGGTAGTGCTCTAAGAAACTCTGTGGAACACTGGGACCACACCATATGGGAGAGGCCCACACAAGATCCCCGACCCCCGTCCTGTCCTGGGCAGCTGGGCTTGTGCTGTAGGTGGCCTCCTGGGCAGCTGGGCTTGTGCTAGAGGTGGCCTCCTGGGCAGCGGGGATGATGGCGGTCTTCTCCACTGTGCTGCTCTTCCCAGACTTGCCGGGTTTCTTGTGGCCCTTCCCCACCCTGGAAGGTGTCACAGCTGACTCCACAATCCCACCAGGAACCCTGGGAGCGGCTTTGGTGGCTGGAGTCTTCCCCCTCTCCCGCCGGGCACTGGCCAACTTCTGATGCTTCACAGGTGGGGGACTGTCTGTGCTGTGGCTACGTGCCACACTGGCTGCCCTGGTGGCCGGTGCACTCCAGATTCTGGTGACTACAGGCACCATTGGTCCCGGAGATGTTGTGGTTGAGGTGCTAGTTCGGGACCTATGAGACGGACGGGGTGGGGGAGGTGTGGGAAAGAGGTCAAGGTTGGACAGGAAAAGTTTTTTGGACACACTGGGACAGGTAGCTGAATAGGGTTTGGAAGTGGAGGAAGAGGTGGTGGTTGTAGGAGGTGTACGTTTGGTGACTTTGGGTGAAGGTGCATGCGCTGGAGGCTGTCGTGAGGTGGATGGCTGTTGGGTGGGTGTGTGCCTGCGTTTGTGTATCTTGGGAGGGGGCATCACAGACACACTGGGAAAGGACACAGGGGACGTGTGAATGGTAGTGGGGTGGTGACTGCACGTGAGCGGGGTGTGGTGGTGGGTGTGCTGGAGAGGGACATAGTGGCTGTAGAGGTAGTGCATGCAGGTGTGAGTGTAGACGAGCCTGGGAGGGAGGAGGGAGACAAGGAGACGGGGGACACAGTGGAGGCAGTGGATGTTGGTGTGTCTGCATGTGTGTGATGCTTGCGTGAGTGCCTGTGGGATGTGTGGAGCTTATGTTTGCCTGAGCTTCCCTTGTGCATGCTGGTCTGTAGGTGGGCTTGGGATAGGCTGAGGTACAGGGGATTGGGTCGGGGTGGAGGAAGTTGGAGGGGGGAGGCTAGACACAGGGACAATGGCTGCCATCAGTGCTGAGGCCAGAGTCTGAAAAGCTCGCTGAAGGGCCGCCTGACCAGAATGAATGCCCTCCAGGAATGCATTGGTTTGTTGCAACTGCCTTTCTAAACCCTGGATGGCATTCAAAATGGTAGACTGACCAACAGTGAGGGACCTGAGGAGGTCAATGACCTCCTCACTGAGGGCAGCAGGGGTGACTGGGGCAGGGCCTGAGGTGCCTGGGGCGAAGGTGATGTCCACCCCCCGGGTGAGCGGGCACGGGGCGAAGGCTGAGGGGCTGCTGGGAGGGCGGGGCTGGAAGGGGGGGTGGCGGCTGTACCTGTAGATGGGGGTGGCACAGATGTTGCCGCCACCACAAGGGAGCTTTCATCAGAGGACGAGTCCGTGTCACTGGTGTCAGCTCCTGTCCCCGCCGTGGAGCTCCCCTCGCCCTCCGTCCCACTGGTGAAGTCCGATTCCATAGTGTGGCCCTCCATAGCCATGTGGGATGCAGCCCCCTGGTGCACCGGTGCCACTGCTCCTCCGCCAGATGATGCTAATGCACACAAGAACAGGGAGACCACAAAAAGGGCGAGGACGACATAAGAAAGACATGTTGAGTGCATGCATTACCGCTACCGTTGGCGGACACGACAGACACAGAAGCCCCCTGCACTACGGCGCGCTCTTGGGCTCCACTGTTCAATTCTTGGGAAATGGCCTACAAGGCTATGGACGACATCTCCACACATAGATGACACAGGGGCATGACTAGGTGTAGTTGTCACTCTACAGAGGTGGAGTGGGGTGCCACATGGCCTGCCTTACGGAGGGTCCTTGCCTACGGAACTCGCCCTGGCCTAGGGAAACCCACAGCCCTCCTCCCCCACCCAGACACCTCCACTGCGCGCAAAGTCAGCAGAATGAGAGTGTACTCACCCCCTTGTGCTGCTGTGATGCCCTCAAGCGCCCATCCAACTCCGGGTAGGCCACCGCCAGGATCCTGAACATCAGGGGCGTCATGGTGCGACGGGAACCCCTCCCACGTTGGGAGGCCATCCCCAGCTGAGCCTCCGCCATCTTCTTTCTCCAGCGGCGAATGTCCTCCCATCTTTTCCGGCAGTGGGTGTTCCGTCTGTGGTGGACCCCCAGGGTCCGGACGTCCTTGGCGATGGAACGCAAAATATATTTTTTCTGGTGGGCGCTGACATACATGAAATGTACAGGGGAAAAAGAGAAGTTATTACCAACTGCACCGTCAAACTGATTGGCCCCCATCCCTACCCTTGCCATGTGGCACATGCATTCACCGTCTTTCATGCACGCAGCACTCTCCCCCCCTCCTTCTTACATCCAGCCCTCTCCACACAGGCATAGCCCATAGAACATGCTCCCTGTGTACTTACCTGTTTGTCTGGAGGACCGTAGAGTAGCGTGTACTAGGGGAGGACCCCATCCACGAAGTTTCTCCAACTCCTCCGATGTGAAGGCAGGAGCCCTTTCCCCAGACACTCGAGCCACACAGCAGCACTTGCAGTGTAGGTCCTCTCCTGTCGAAGATCAGGTATCGAGTGATTCAACAGATAGAAAATGGCGGTCACGTCCGCGGCGGTGCGTACAGTCACCGCCGGCGTACATCGTCATTGGCTCCTTGGACCCATAGGGTCCAATGTTAACCAATGCAGCATTGCGCCACGGTCTTCGACCGCCTACCGTGACGGTGTACAACGCCAGCGCAGTTAACTCACATCCCATTGTCCCACTTTAGAGGTCAGGCAGCCGCCATTTCAGGGGCCCACATGGCTTCATTTTCAACTGCGTCACACATACCTAGGCCTAGACTCAACAAACATGCAGGCCACCTTTTGTGTATGAATGGTGTTCTGTGTACACTGTGGGTATGTACCTCTGAGTTGTTTGACTCTGTGCTCGCTGTTGTCCTTCGTAGGCACCGTCCGCTGGGACATGTGAGGAGATGGCGGCATCCTCTCCGGTGTACCGACCATTGGTGGACCTGTCGACAATGGAGGAGCGACATGTGATTATCACATACAGGCTTGACCGTGCCACAATCCAGGAACTGTGTACCCAGCTGGAGCCAGACCTAATGTCAGCAATCCGCATCCCACAGGAATCCCCCCTCAAGTGCAGGTGCTGTCAGTGCTCCATTTCCTTGCAAGTGGGTTTTTTTAAACAACAGTGGCCATGGCATCAGGGATGTCCCAGGCTATGTTTTCCAACGTATTGTCCAGAGTGTTGTCTGCCCTTCTGAAACACATGCGGAGCTACATCGTTTTTCCTCAGGTGGAGGATTTGCCTACAGTGAAAGGTGATTTCTATGCCCTGGGACACATCCCCAACATCATAGGTGCCATTGTTGGGACCCATGTGGCTTTGGTCCCCCCCACAGGAGTGAACAGGTGTACAGAAACCGGAAGAGTTAGCATTCGATGAATGTACAGATGGTATGTTTGGCAGACCAGTATATCTCCCATGTGAATGCCATGTTCCCTGGCTCAGTGCATGACGCCTACATCCTGCGGAATAGTAGCATCCCTTATGTGATGGGTCAACTCCAGAGGCACTGTGTGTGGCTATTAGGTGAGCACCTGGAAGCAAGACAGTGGGAATGGTTGTCTGGGGATATCCCTCCAGGTTAGTGCGTGTCTAACAGTTGTCCCTCGCCATTTGCAGGTGACTCTGATTACCCCAACCTGTCATGGCTACTGACCCCAGGGAGGAATCCCCAGGAAATGGGCAGAGGAACGCTACAATGAGGCCCATGGGCAAACTAGGTGGGTGATTGAGCAGACCTTCGGCCTCCTGAAGGCCAGGTTCCGGTGCCTCCATATGACAGGTGGATCCCTATTCTACTCACCAAAGAAGGTGTGCCAGATCATCGTGGCCTGCTGTATGCTTCACAACTTGGCTTTGCAACAACAGGTGCCTTTTCTGCAGGAGGATGGTCCAGATGGCGGTGTTTTGGCAGCTGTGGAGCCTGTGGACAGTGAAGACGAGGAAGCAGAGGAAGAAGACATGAACAACAGGGACTCAGTGATCCAGCAATATTTCCAGTGAGACACAGGTAAGAGTACAGACCTGCCTACAACATGTACTTTCACACTACTACCTCTCTACTGTCTGTCGTTTTCACCCAGTGTATGGTCACTGATTTGTCACTTTCCCTTACGATTTCACAGATGTGGGTCCCACTGTGTGACATCTGCTTAGATTCCTCATGGACTAGAGCTGTGTGACATAGGTATGTTGACATTACAATTGAAAGAGCATTTTGTCACTGTAATTGCTAATACACTATTTCGAAAGCACAGACAGACTCCAGATTGTTTCGTGCTTTAAGTGTGTTTATTTAAGTGCTCAATATTGGAGGGGGTAGTAAAATGGTGAGGGGTGAGGGCGGAGGAATGTCCATGGCAGAGTCCAGTCTATTAGTCTCACAGGTGCATTGCCCATATGGGCATAGGAAGTGGAGCTGGGGCAGTTTAAGTATGGACAGGGTGACAAAGTGGGACACTAGGATAACAATCAGGGTGGTCTCATTTCTTGGCGGGGATCTTGGCATTAAGCTCTGTCTTGTTCCTGGAGCTCAGGGACCGTTTGCGGGATGGTTCTCCCTCTGCAGGTGGTGGGGTGCTGGTGTGGTGGTCCTGTGGCGGGGCGTCCAGTCCACTAGCGCCGGCGGAGGTGGCGGGCAGTTCATCGTCCATGCTAGTGTCAGGGGCCCCTTGTAGTGCCACAGTGTCCCTCCTGGTGTTGATGAGTTCCTTCAGCACCCCTACGAAGCTGCCCAGGGTGGAGCTGATGGTTCTGAGTTCCTCCCTGAAGCCCATATACTGTTCCTCCTGCAGGCACTGGGTCTCCTGAAACTTGGCCAGTACTGTTGCCATCGTCTCCTGGGAGTGGTGGTAGGCTCCCATGATGGAGGAGAGGGCCTCGTGGAGAGTGGGTTCCCTTGGCATGTCCGCCCCCTGTCACACAGCAGCCCTCCCAGTTCCCCTGTGTTCCTGGGCCTCCGTCCCTTGGACCGTGTGCCCACTGCCACTGCCTCCAGGTCCCTGTTGTTGTTGGGGTGGTGGGTTAGCCTGGGTTCCCTGTAGTGGTGGACACACAGCTGATTTACGTGTCCTGGGGACGGAGGTATGGGCCCCTCTGGGTGGGTGCTGTGCTGGTGTTTCCAGAGTGGGGAAGGTCTGTGTTGGCCTGTGACTGGGTGAGGGAAACTGACTGTCCAGAGGTCCCCGATGGGCCGGGCTGGTCATCTAGATCCAGTTGGACAGAGCTGCTGTCATCAGTGTGGGCCTCTTCAGTTGGTGGTGTGGACATATGTGGACCCTCCTGTCTGGTGACCTTGGGTAGGGGTCCTGCAGGGGTATAAAAGGATGTTTATTACATGTGTGTGTGTCATGGTGTGCAATGGGTGGGTGACCGTGTACCCCAGTGCTTGCATTCATGTGTGGGACCTTGTGTGATGATGGTTTTGGGGGTTGTATGGGTATGTGCAGTGGGCATGCTTTAGTGATTGGTGTCCATGCTTTGTTGTTGCATGCAGGGCTTGGTGTTGGGATGGGTGGTTTGTGATGTTGGGACATATGTGAGGAGTTGGAGTGCTGGGGGTGAGGGTGGGGGTATGTGCTGGCATGCAGGTAGGGTGGGGGATGTAATAGTTAAGATTTGTCTTACCAGAGTCCATTCCTCCACCTACTCCTGCGAGGCCCTCGGGATGCAGAATCGCCAAGACCTGCTCCTCCCATGTTCTTAGTTGTGGGGGAGGAGGTGGGGGTCCGCCGCAAGTCCGCTAAACCGTCAGGTGGTGTCTTGAGACCACGGAACGCACCTTCCCCCGTAGGTCGTTCCACCTCTTCCTGATGTCCTCCCGATTTCTTGGGTGCTGCCCACTGCGTTGACCCTGTCCACTATTCTTCGCCATAGCTCCATCTTCCTTGCAATTGAGGTGTGCTGCACCTGTGATCCGAATAGCTGTGGCTCTACCCGGACGATTTCCTCCACCATGACCCTGAGCTCCTCCTCCGATAACCGGCGGTCTCTTTGCCGTGCCATGGGGTGGTGTAGGTGATGTGTGGGGTCGAGTGTGTGGTGATAAGTGTGCTGATATGTAGTGGTGTGTTGTGTGAGGTGCGTGGCAGTTCTGTGGGTGATGGTGTTGTGTGCCTGTGGATGCTGTTGTTCTTGCTGGTGCTGTCTCTCTCTGGCCTTCTTTCGGAATTTTTGGTAGTAGGGGTTTGTGGATGATGTGGGTGTGTGTTTTATATTGTAATGGGTGTGTGGGAGTGGTGTGTGTAAGAGTGTGTGTATTTTGAGCGCGGCGGTGTGTACCGCCAACAGAATACCGCGGTTGAAAGACCGCTGCGTGGATTTGTGTGTCGTGATAGTGTGGGCGTATTTCTGTTGGCGTGATGGTGAAGGTTTTGTTTTTGCCAGTTTATCACTGACCTTTGGTGTGGCGGACTTGTGTGGGTGTCTGAATTTTGGCGGATTCCGAAATTTGGGTCATAATAGCTGTGGCGGAATTCCGCGGCGGCAGCGGTGTGTTGGTGGTCTTCTGCACGGCGGTAAGCGGCTTTTACCGCCAATGTTGTAATGAGGGCCAGTATGTAACAACAGGTCATGCAGGGGCATCATCACACTTCAAATTTCCTCTGAATGTCAGGTACGGTTTCCATCTTTTTTTAGCATTTCTATATCCTTTTACAAAGTCGCTAACTTAAGGCCTATAATTAATAAATCTAATATGTAATGTAGAATCCCTAATATGGCACACTACTACAATTTCCATAATGCTTGTATGTCATTTAATAATAATATTCATTTAATTAAAGCATTACATATTTAATGAAGGCCACTCAAGTGGGCACATTTTCTAAGTTGCACATTATTTTCTAGGTTAGACAATGTCAATGCAAATTCTTAATCCAAAATACATAACATTCATTATTAATAAATTCAGCGTTCACATGTGTAAAATCATGCAAAGAGATTCTATCTTCCCATAATTACCTGAAGAGTGCAAGAAACAAACATGTTGCCAAAAATATCTATGTTATGCTGATCATTGTTCATCTAGAAAAGGAGAGCAGTAGCAAGAAATGCCTGGTTTTGTTTTCACAGTTTTAACAGTAGCTTTCATTACCCTCCGTGTCCTACCTTTCCACTTGGCTTCTGGCTCTGACAGCAGGCATTATGATATCAGAACTAAGCTGTTGTAAGTTATTAGGGTTAAGCAACTACATAGTTTCATTATTACATGTAACTAGATGCATCACAAGGTACCTGTAAAAAATTATTTAGGGATTGGCTTTTATACAAGAATTGCAGGTACCCCTGTATAATATTGTTTTATCTGTAATTTCAATTTATTACTAGTTCCATACTTCCTATTTTCTACAAAAGACCTACTTAATTTCTTCTGGGGAGCAGGTAAGTAGGAAAAGTAACAAAGCTCTTTCCCTTTGTTTGGAAGCTCCTGCAACGTTACAGCAAGATACACTCACAATGCATTTAAAGTGATAGATCTCAAATCCAATATGTTTTCACATATACATGGCTTTTTCTTCCCCAGTTATGTACTTATTGATCCAAACTGAACCCTGCTGGTTAATTCTTTGTCCCCAGTTTTCAGTTAGCATGTCAGAGTTCATTCCTATCTCTTTGATTTAGTTCAACCAAACAAAATATCACTTCATAAATTACCTCAATTGAATATTTAATTCAATACATGTTTAGGCTTTAAGCTCAACAACATCCTTCCAGAGGCTTTCAATGTTACCTATGTATATTCAACTGACATTGCCAGCTTCACTGACCTCTCTAAATCTCAGCTTCTACTAGAAAATCAATGTTCCTTTTGCCCAAAACAAGTATGCTTGTTCCTCGTACTCTCTCAATATTCTATTACCTACAGGAAATTCAGATTTCCCTACTTTGTTAGTGTTGGGAGTGGGTGATGAACTCTGCTCTGCTTGCAGAGTTTACAGAGTATTTCCCACTCCGCGCTCGCTAACATTAAGTTTGCAAGTGGGAGCGAGGAAAATCTTACTCCAGTCCAGACCACTAACGAGTGAGATTTCTCAACGTGGGTGGTCACGGATGGTTGCTACCGCCCGCTTTGAGAAACCTTCTCTTCGTGTTGAGGAACCTGCGCTCAAGTAAAAAATCTACTTAAGTGGCAGAAAAGAAGCAGAGCCCTCTTGTGCTGCACATGGTGCCCTTCATGCTGATTTTACATCACGGGACAAACACCCAGCTCTAAAAATCATCGCAAACGGCGCAACCTAACACACTCTGCTGATTCGCAGAACTCCACGTAGCGCGACAGAGTTTTTTGCTCACTTCGAGGAGTCCAGCGCAGTACAACTACATGAACTCAACCCAGGACTAGTCAGTGTACCGTCTCCGACAAATGATAAGTTTCTGGGCATTCTCTCCCGTTTCTTTAATGATCCCAAGAAGATTTAGTATCCCTTTCCCACCCTCCTGAAAGCGTACTGTTAAACACCTGATAGCAGTACCTTTTAGGGGTCACTAAAATTTCAGTTACTGAAGTCTAGTAGACCTCAACTTAATTTATTTTTTCTACAGAAAGTAAGTTTATCCTTACTAGGTAATTAAGTTTAAATAACAGGCACCTAGTGTTGTTTTAATGTTTTTTACCTCTTCGTTATCTGAGACGTGTCGTATACATTCAGCACGTTTCTAAAACGTATAATTAAATGTACACATTAACTCATCTAGTCAGTTTTCATAGTGTATGTCACATTAATGAATCATCAATTATGTAATTAATGCAATGAGGGTCATAGTTTCACATTTCATTTCGCTTCTTTGCAAATTATTGTCTGTCAAAGGGAATTAACTATGTATTAGAGCATTGTGAAAGCTTCAAAAATTAAATTACGTAAGAATAACGGAAGCACGCAAAATTGTCGCTGCGGCATTTTTGAAATTTCAAAATATGCTAGATGGAGAAATATACGAACGTAAAGCGCTCTGTTTGTTATCATCAAAGTAGTATCTGCACGGTGTACCTTCCTTTTTTTGTTTTGAGATATATATTCTGCTGTGAACTGAGCCTTGCTAAAGAGATTGCTGCCATATGTGCTTCTAGTAATGAAGTGCCTTGGCTCTCCTGGGGCAGCGCCTGCTACTGTGGGCCAGACTGGTGCTGGGAAATAATCACAAGTAAAGAAATGAGACAATAGTATTGCAACATTGAAAGTGCAGTCCACCCTGACGATTGCATCTGGGTAGGCTATGGCATCGTCAAGCAGGAATATTTTCTCCACAATTCAAAGCCAATGTCGTGCAGCTTATAAAATTGTACTGACCCCTGCTCTGTTACAGGAACCAAATCGTGTAAGGATTCACAAATGAATTTAACAATTTACATGTCAGTATTGCTGGAATTTACTAGTGGATTTACCTTCAAGAACTTTATGAAATTTGAAAATTAGCCATAGTAGGAGCATTGAGTATTAATACAAACCAAAGAATGCTATATCACACATTGTGTAGACCTTTAAATTGTGTTAATTACGACATTATGTGAAATAGCAAAGTATGCTCAATGCAGTGTCCTGCTGGACACATTCTAGTTTTTGTTACGCAGTCACTTCTTGAGGGCTGGAGTTAACACCCACCCTCCAACCATGCACTACAAGTGTCATTGGTCAGGGGACCTTGACAATAAAAGCAGCCGACTGCACCTGTTTGTGGCCAGTTCTTGCATCCATCACTCTGGTGTTGTTCATTTAACTGGAATGTGACAATGGCGACGAGGGGTCTGACCCACATGCTGTGCCGCCTCACTGGCTATGAAGAAAGAGAGAGAATGGACAGTTTGTTTTCAGTAGTCCATTGCTCCTGCAGCCACCTGCCATACTCCCCGGCCTCACTCAGAGAAATCTGTGAAAGGTGGTGAAGTGTCGCAGTCATCACAGAGCTCAAGGCACCACAAGAGGCAGGCCCCCCCTCCTGCACCAGCAGCAGCCATGTGGGTGATGAGAGAGAAAACAAAGGGGCCTCCCCTGCCATTTCCATAACACCTGTAGTGCCCCCCCCATGTGAAAGAGAAATGGGAGTGCCGGGCCAGAAGCAGTGCAGAAGCATGGGGAGAAGCACACCGCTGGGTACACTGAATAATGGAGAATGCCTCACCCGCAGGTGAGAGGAGTGTAGATTGCCCCCCCACATCTATTGTAATTATCACCGCTACAGCTGGTTGCGCAAAGACGGCAAGTAAGGCACAGTCCACAGCACCTGCTGAGGCCCCCACATTTAAAGTGGCAGCACTACCTACCTAAGTGACTTCAGTGTAGTGCCACAGCCAGGACTAATGAGCCACCTGGCTGCACCTGCACTGCACAGCCTAAGAGAAGCAGTGTCTGCAGCACAGAGAGACTTATGCGGTGGCCCCAGTCGGAGCTAATTGACATGGGCTTGTCACCAGTGGCCTAATGTGCAGTAAAGGAGAGCCCTCCAACTAAGTGACTGCAGCAGTGAAGGACATAGCTGCACACCCCCTCCCATTCACCTGCCAGCCTCCATTGTGGGGAAAAGGAACAATCTACCTCAGCGGCCACAGCAAGATCAGAGTGGCATGTCCGCACAGCAGGTGGTGCCCAGTCATACTTAACACGCCTGCAGCCACTGCCTGTCAAACCCCTATGAACTCTCCACAGTGCTTCCACTGCACCGGTATCTCCAGTCCAAGCAAGACCAGCAACCAACAGAACTCACAGTTCCTTTACCCTCTGCGTCTCCTGCCCACTGAGCACCACGTGGTTCAAAGAAGAAATACAGCAACCTGAACAGCGCTGCTGTACATGACATTTGCACCCAGCCAGCAAAGAAAGAGAGTGACTTGAGGCCGCACCAACGTGGAAGGAAACATCATGCCTGAATTTGCAGCCCATGGGGAGAAGTAGCTTGCAGAACCAGAGAGGCTGCCATGGTATGAAAAGAGTGGCTGCAGCACCAACTAAAGGCCATTCCGCTGCACCTGCTCCCCAGCACCCGTTTAGGCACACAGCAGCAGAAAGACTGCCCAGTGCAACTTGCAGCACTGTCGAGGAGGCTGAGCTGCCAACCCCAGTACAACTGACAGGAGTCTTCAGTCATTGGCGGGAAGAGGAAAGTGCCCTCTACCCCAAGATCCAAGCCTCTCAGAAAAAAAGCATCTCGAGTGACAATTCACCACTGACAGATGAAGTGCTTGAGACTGAGTCTCACTACTGGTGCACTAGGGAGACCATCACAGACACGAGGAGCACTGTGCACCACATAGTGGTGACTAGCTGTCCCACAACCCGAGTGTCAAGCTGCAATCACTGCAACACAAAGGGGAGAAAAAGCCTAGTACTTGAACAGGATTGGACCTAAGAGGGGTCCCCACAAAGACAAGACATATGGCTGGATGCCACATCACAACAAGCAAGGAACGAGCGTGGCACAATGTCATGTCACAAAGAAGGAAGAAAAGGGAGTGGAGAAAAGATCACTGAAAGACCTGATGACCATAGATGCGCAAGAGCAAAAGATCACAGGGGGAAGAGATGGATGACTTGTTCCACTACCCGGGAGTGCATCAACCAATACCAGTCAGCCACTAGGGTGCAGTGACATCACTGGAGACAGCCCAGTGGGAGTACCGAAAGTAAGTTACCTACATGCTCAAACCGGGTATCTGCCTCACGCTTCACAACGTGACCATCCAGCTACCTGTCACTGTCTCAAAGCAGATGGCAGCCCTGCTAGCAACTGCACATGCCGAAGGAGAAGAACTGCATCAATCATGTAACGAGCCATGTAGCTGCAAAGTCCCTCCAGTCATCCTCACTCCAGCAAGTCATCACCACCTGTCATCCAGGTCAACTAATGGCAAACACACCATCATTGCCATGTGCATCACCCGACCCAACGAAGAAGCATCTCATCACTAGGGTGGAGCCTTACCCATGCAAAACATCAAGAGACCAACGAGGCACTCCTTGCAACGTGAGAGTCCAATTGTCCAGAGACTACCTTCTAGCCTACCTGCACCTGGGTCCTATTGGCAAGCACACTGACCATGTGTCATCCACCCTTGCAGTTACATCAATTACTTGGATGTGGTTTCTGTTGGCGATCCTGCAGTGGCCCCCAAATGGCCAACAGGCAGCCATGCACAGTCCATGCAGTCCCTTGTGACCCATGAAAAGAGGCCTCAAGGGAATACCTGCACAAGAGTTGATCTGAAAGTTGCTCCACCAGCAAGATACCAAGGAGCACCAGTGCTTCAGAAGAAGGCGTCCAAACACCACCAATGTCTTCCCAGTCTTTGTGGGATTGGCCTTCATGAAGTCAGGATGCCTCTGCAGCACACTCCACCAAAGCTCCTGATGCGCAAGTTTTGCAATATTTGACACCAACCGCATCACCGCTGGAGCACGCAGGACTGACCAACAGTGCATGAGTGGACATTGACCCAACCATCTGGCTGTTAAAGTGTCCGGACTCCATCTACACAGTGTTCGTACCCAGTAATAGCTGGATACACCGTAGATAAGTGCAGAGAGGCCTGAGTGTTTCCAGCTACACCTATCCTCCACCATCTTGCAAAGCTGAGAGGCAAAGTGGTGTCTAGTGTAATTTTGTGTTAGTCCCACAAGCTGGATTTGGTTTTATTTTTTAAAAAGTTGGATAGGAATGTGGTGTCCTACTAGACACATTCTAGTGTTTGTTACACAGCCACTCCTTGAGGGCTGGACTTAACATTCACCCATACCCATCCACCACAGGCATTACAAGTCAGGTGACCCTGCCAATAAAAGAGCCCAAGTACACATGCTTGTGGTCATTTCTAGTAACCATCACTGTGATGTATGTGTCGTTCATTTACCTAACATGTGGGCCATGGGCCCAGCCCTGAACGCTCAGAACCCAGTATTATGTGGTCATAAATCCTACAAGGAGTCACCATGTTGCTTTCCTTTTGTGCTATAAAATGCATCATTTGCCACAGACCATGCTAAGTAATGTTTGAGCGAACTCTTGACCTCTTCTATTATACTTTTTATTTTTCTGATTAATGCTACTAGACATATACAGTTAAAATGCAATATTTTAATTCATATTTAACAGGCGTTTCCTTGGGAGATAACCCATATCCCCTTCGTGTAAAGTAGACATCTTCAAATAATGAGTCCCCACCAGGGGGATTCTATATTGCCTGAGGAGTATGATGTATAGAAAACAAATGGCGCAGCTGCTAGCAGATCTTACTTGGTGTTACACACTCTTCTCGGACTCTAAAAGCAGAGGGGAGTTTAAGTGGAAAAAACACCCCAGTTTTCTGTTTAATTGTAGCAAGAATTGTCCTGGAATAAGTATAAAAATGACATTCACACCTTATGGCCAGACTCTCCTGTGAGTAGGTAAAACAAAGTTAGAAAAGACATGTCACAAAAATATTGCACTTTATAAAAAAAAGGATTTCTAAAGAAAAAGCAAGTGATGTTTTGCCCATTAGGGAAAGACGGATGTGCATGTGCATTCTGTTAGTGGATAAATGAAGATCTGACACATATATCTATCATGAAGAAAGGATGCGAATATTTATCATGTGGTTCTGCGAGGGATTATCATTGAGGTCTCATTTCCTTCTTACGTTCCTCCATTTTCGTGTTTAGTACATACACAAACATTTTTCTGTAGATGCCAGGGAGTGAACCATATCACACCTAAATTCATCATGGTGGCTTTGATGAGCATTTACACATTTTTTTTTTTTAAAGATTGGAGCTTGTTAACCCTGTATAAATGTTTTTCTAGTTTGGAGAGCAGAGTAATACCTTCATGTATAAATTGTGAATATGCCATTCTTATTTTTCTCTTGCTTTAAATCTGTCAATAAATGATGTTGGCATTGTTTTGATCTCAAACTGGTAAGGAACATCACCTCCAGATTTTACATTTTTCTAGAATTAAGACATTTTGCTTTACTGGTTTCTAACATATGTCAGAGAGGTATGTTGAAATATTTAGTGATGATGAGTTCTGGACACTGACATTAATGGTTTGATAAGCCATTTTTATTCCCATGAGGAGGAATATCAGTGTTAGTTCACAAGTAACCTAGAAGTTCTTAAAGTGATGTGATAATAATAAAAGACATAGCCACTTTGAAAGAAATGTCTTCTCAAGATCACACATGGTGCAGATGATATTAAATGAAAGTCTCCGACAGGTTCTCCTATCCAATACTTTAGACGAGTTTAGGAAACCAGGACTGGACACTTTTACCTGACAAATATAACTTGAATTTGTTGACCTTTACCCACCAAAACTAAGGTGATATATATTGTATTCATGAGAGGGCATAGGAATATTGACTAGTGTAGAAGCTTTGATTTGATTCAGGTTCATTGATAATCTGGCTTCAATTACATTTGACAATACTATAAATATTAAACATGTACTTGTTGAAGTTATTGCTTCTTTCTTTGATATTGATGGATACTGTTCTGGAAACAACTTCTTGAGTTCATCCTCTTCTTTCTAGTCCAAACACAACAAAAATGAGAGCTCAATGTAGCAAGGCAACACATTTCCACTTGAACATTGCTGAACTGGAATACAATGCCATTAATCCCCAAATGTCATGCCTGTTTCACGCCACACTATCAAGTATAAATTGTTGATTTATATTCTTCCTTTTTTTTTAATTCCTTTTTTTCTCCTATTATTTGTATGCAATAACAGCAACTGTTAAACCCATGGGAGCTTGGCTACATAGTGATTCTTTCCCAAAACTTTTTCTCATTGCTATCCTTTAGACAATTTTTTTAATAGACAGTAAAATCACATTATGTAGTCAATGCTACATTACCCAAATATTACTACACTCTACATTTGTT
The DNA here is from genome assembly GCF_031143425.1 of Pleurodeles waltl. NCBI lineage: Eukaryota > Metazoa > Chordata > Amphibia > Caudata > Salamandridae > Pleurodeles > Pleurodeles waltl. The sequence goes on from NC_090439.1 coordinate 950,387,560, forward strand.
GCTTAGTAAAAATTTATATTTATCTCCAAGCAAGGGACATTTCCAATACTCAAGGTTTTTGGGTTGCATACTGGTGGGTGGTCAATACACAGGAAGTGCGTACATGGTAATGTAGTTACCTGAATGGCCAGTAGTCTGTATGAGAATCAGTAAGACTGGACCTATTATTTGTAAGGTGACAAGGAACTCACCTAAATTTAAAACTTGATTGTACTCACTCAAGGGTATAATAATTTATTGCCTGTAAATATGAATTACATGCACCATTAATGGACCATATTACATTGCTTAAGGAGCAGTAGCAGTAGAAATAAAACTCACTCCTGAAATAGAACGTATCCCAGCGACATAATGAACTGCATTAAGAGGTCTCCCCAGGCTGCTGGGAACTGCAGTAAAGCATTTTGCTAGCAAAGTGACTCCCTCTATCACTCTTCAGCATGAGATGAAGAACAAGCTAGAAAAATATTTAACTACCTAACAAAACTGTTTGTGCATTGTAGTTTGGTGTTGAAAGGTGCTCCTTCTATTTAGTAGAATGGCAAAAGGCAAATAGCAGTCAACATGCCCTTCCCACAGATTACTGTTCTGGGAAAATCAATCTTATTTGCATGTCAACAAGAGTAGGGATAACCATATTTTCAGACAAGGGGCCCTGAGGTTTGTAGAGGTTCATTGAGATCGTGAATATAACAGGCAACCCAATAGTTTATCTCCACATTTTGTTATTTGTTGTCCGGGAGGACCTGCTCACCAACATACTTGCACCAGGCCTACTCGAAGCAGCAATAGCAAGGTGAAATGCCCCCTAAATACTGAACTGGACACACAGCCAACAGTGAAACAGAGTGGAGGGTGAACCTCCACAAGTCACCTTAACAGCCACAGCAGCCTGCACTTTATGCTGGGAGTTCACGGATTTTCACACTCCCAGATCTTCACAAACCCAGTCCAAAATTGACAAATTAATGACCTCCACATCAGAAAAACAAGGGCCTCCTGACAATGATGAGCACCAGTGCCGATCTCCAGAACCCTTGGAGTCAGGGTCAATCCTGCAAGCTACCCAGGCCTCCCGAGCCATGGAAAACAAAATCAGGAAGGTTGTTGTGAAGGTCACTTTGCTCCGCTAGGTCCTTTGCAATTTGGGTAAGCATGTGTTGGAAGCTGAGGCCAACATTTTTTAGCTTGAAGGAAAGTCGACTTAAGAGTCGGCTTAAGTCAACAGCCCTCCACTTACCCAAGACCGCTAAAACAGACATAGATACAGCAAAAGGTGCATGGAACAGGGCTCAATGTAACAATCTGCACCTGGTCAGGTTCCCAGAGAGAGTGAAGGGCTTCAATCTTGGGGGTTTTCTAAAGTGTTGGACAACATCCTGCATGCCCAAAGAACAGCTTTCTATGCTCTTTTCTCGTAGAGCGAGCCCGCATTTCACTGGCTCCCAATCCCACACTGGGTGGCCCTTCATGTCCCATGATAATTAAAATATTAAACAGAGATGGTATCTTGCGGGGCGCCCAAGAGACAGGAGACCTAATGTTCCAGTCAACACATATCATGATTTTCCCAGATTATACAATCTATGTGCAGAAACAATGGCACTCCTACTAGACAGTCAAGCAAAAACTGAGAATCATTAAATTGCAATATACGCTCCACTATTCCATGAAACTGAAGGTGATACACAACTCCAAATTGCATTTCTTTAACTCCCTGGATACCACTTGGGAGTGGACCAATGAAAGGACCCCATCATCTGCAGTCCAATTTCTAAGTGGGGTGCAGTCCTCAACCCAAAATGTGAGAAATGCATGGGCTGTTCCTACAAACCTCATAGCTGTGGAGAAGCACGGAGCATGAAAAACTCATCAAGGAACTTCTCAGATTCATCTGAATCAGAATTAGGCAGATCAAGCATCCATCCCGATCCTGTACCGAATTCAGAGGAGGGCACTGTATTAGAGCAGGAACCCAGCTAACAGGGATGGGACTGAAACTGACTCGAAGACACATGAGTTCCCATTCAGAGACATCATTTTCTTTCTTAGTTTTTCTAAAGGTCCAAAAGCATAGTATCCTAGACACATGCTTATTGTTGACATAATGGACTGGGACACAAGAGGATTGGATTGGACCTACACCTGATTTCAATTCGGTGATTGAGGGAGGGTGACAGATGCCTCCGGGATCAAAGAGTGGGGAAAGGAATGTTGGGGGGGGTTCAAACTTGTTGTTGTGTTCCTTTTCCTATTTCTTCCCACAGAGCAGCTTACATACTCTGCCACACTGTAAACTATTTTGCCACATTAAATGGCCCAAAACATACACACTACCAACTATATCTGCATACTTGCCTTGTACACTGCTGACATCCTTATTAACTCAGGCCCATATTTCCAATATATGAGTTATGGCTTATGACATGGAATGTTAATAGACTAAATAATCATATTAAGTGTGGGGTGGTCTTCCGCTTGGCAAAAGCATCATGCCCCAGCAGTTTTATTGCTTCACAAAACCCATTTATTGAGCACCAGATGCCCCATGGTAATCCAATTCATTTATAACATAGTAAATCATGCAGGACACACAAGGGGCTTTAGGGGCTGGCAATTTTGCTTGCTACATATCCCCCAAATAATATGTGATCTTGCTGGCAGATACATAGATTTAGATGGATCTCTTGAAGGCCTTCACTCCTGCCAAATCCACATTAGAGGCGCTATGAAAGACTACCCTGGTCTTTCCCCAGGGGACAATGATTATTGGAAGAGACTTTAATGATATTATGCAATCTAAAATTGATATGACCAGGGTTGAGGGCACGGACAGAGAACTGGGTCTTGGCCTCTGTGGTGCCTGGTAAGTCTGGCACCCACAATCACATGCTTACATACATTCAGCAGCAGCCCACAAAACCATGTCCCAAATAGACCTGCTTCTGCTTCTGGCAATGGAAATCAAGCAAACATCTGCTGCTTATATGCTAGACAGTGATACTTATGAGCATCCACTGTTAATGCTCCATTTTGGAATGAGACAGGGGCCTCACTGCTTGATTTGACGACCTAATGCATGGGACCTAGTGGACAAACAATTCTTTCATTTCTTGGTAGATGATTTGCAACCCTGCCTGAACATAAATAAGAACTCTGTAACTTCACCTGAGTTGAACAATCCTTTCTGAAAAGACGGAACAGAGGCAAACAAGATGAAATGGGGAAGCTCGAACACCCATATCCCCACACTAAAAATAAATAACCCCTTATTCACAAAGGCATTTGTAAGTTTCACAAACTTGCGGTAGACAGGGATTCCTTGGTGCCAGCCTTCCTTGATGAGGCATTCCAGCACTGGATGGTGTCCTCAGAAGGGTTTATGAATGGGGTGATAAATCTGAAAATCTCTTTCACTGCTTGGCTACCAAAGAGGAAGCCTCAAGATTGGTCCCAGCAATTGTTTATGTACTAGTGCAACTGCTGTTGAGGGGGTGGAATATATTGTCAAGGGTACTCCTGTGCCCCATTCATCTATCACCATGCATAACTTTTGTGGGCTTTCCGGATAAAGGGAAGACCGTACTCTGGTGGGAATGGGTGCTCTACTTGCCAAGAGGAACATTGCCAAATACTGGAACTCAAGATGGGCGCCTATCATTGTCAAGTGAGAGCCTACTATGGAAAGCTGTGAGAAAACTGAGGAACCTATCTATGAGGCAAGAGGCTGCCTCCAGAAACATTTAAGGATATGGGAGAAATGGTAGGAATTTTCTAGCTTACCTAGTTTATACATTGTGGGAAGAGACATGGCCATTTTGGAAACGGTATACATCGACTGCTATATATTGTCTTGTTTTTCTCATTACAATCCATACAATTTGGTTCATAAAACAAAACAAACAATACTGTCCTTTAGTCCCATTGATACTTCCAAAAAGAAATGTAAGCACTAACCTGACATAATTAATTGTATACATTGCAAAGCACAATATGTGTTATATTTTGAGCAAATATTTAACTCTTATTTGGGACATCATCAACATCAGTTAAAGTTCTCTTTAAGAGCCTTTGAAAAGTACACCTTGAATGTGTTACAATTCTTGACCAGAAAAAGGTGTTCACCTACAGCTATCATTCTTCAAAAAATAAAAGCTAATTTATATTGTTGGGACAAGAAAACAGACACTGATCAGTAGTATCCTCGAATGTAATCTCCTGTAGAGAACACAACAGCACCTTGAACTTGAGGTGACCTCAGACTGTGTATGGAATGGGCCATGATAAACTGTGAATTCTCCTATTCAATTCCAACAGGTTGTCACAAAGTTGATTGCCCATGTATTAATAAAATGTACTGTTAGACTATTAGACTGTGCTGTCCTTCTCTTTGCTCCTTAAGTGACAGCTGGATGTCATGACAATACTTAGTTAGCAAAGGAATAGTTGATACCATATGGTGTGGGTTTAAGGGAGCAAGGACCATATGTCTGATAGCCTTCAAGAATAGCTAATGTGTATAAATTGTGGGACATATTTACAAGGAGCTTGTGCCACTGTTCAGTCATTTCTTTGATGCTTCGGTGGTGCAAGCATTGCTTCCATTTACAAGTTGATGCATCTAGGCCAGTGCAGCACTTTTAGGAGGAATACTTCAGAATTTACCTGCACCTGAACCGGCTGCTTCACGCAAGTAGTAATATATGCAAGGTAGGCGTCCCTTCTTAAAATCCAACATCAAACCAAATCAGTGATATTTACCAATAAAGAGAAATGTGACTTATCATTGGCAAGAGGCGCACAGAGCCTGATGTGTGTAAGAAATCCTGCGCATCAGCAACCCAGGCATAAGAAATGACACACTGGCACTGGTTTATAAACAGAACATACCCAAATCACTTTAGTAAACTCAACTACTCCATGGAGGTGCTAATACTACAGCTAGGAGCAGCAAGAAGACTACCACCACCATCATCATCACAACCATCTACTCCACTGCCACCACATAGGCAGTGCAGGAGAAGGGAGCGTATATAAACCCAAAGGACTACCCTCATTGACCTCAGGGAGGAGGAGGTCATCACCTACTACAGGCTCAGGAGGGAGTCCACAATACAGATCCTGAACCAAATTGCACCAAGGCTGCACCCATCAAAAAGGTGCACCAACAACCCTCTGTAGGTCAAGTTGATGGCAGTGCTCCACAAGCTGACATATGTGTCATTCCAGACCACCACAACCCGAGTAGCACAAATCTCACAGTCATCTTTTCCAGCCTTCCAACCCTCTGTCCTGGATGCTGTCACCAGCTTGACACCCCAGTAGCTCATGTTCCCCAAAACACCACAGCAACAACTGGACACAACACAAGGCTTTTATGCCATAGCTGGCTTCCCACATGTCTTGGGGCAATAGTTTGCACTCATGTGCAACTGGTGCCTCCTGCTGCAATATCCCACCTGTACCGCAATAGAAAGCACACTTAGGGCCTTATTTATACTTTTTGGTGCAAAACTGCACTAACGCAGTTTTTCACCAAAAAGTTTTGCTCCGGCTTGCACCATTTTTTAGCACCAGCTGGGCACCATATTTATGGAATGGTGCATGCCGGTACAAAGGGTAGGCTAGCTTAAAGAAAAATGACGTTAGGCAGGTTTGAGTCAAAATAAATGATTCTGACCAGATTAGCATCAGTTTTTGATGCTAAGGGGCATATTTATACTCTGTTTGCACTTAATTAGCGTCATTTCTTTTTTACTCTAATTCAGTGCAAAACTAATTCCATATTTATACTTTGGTGCTAGACCCGTTTAGCGCCAATTTTATGGAGTTAAAGACATTTTTGGGAACTGGAAACCTATCTTGCCTTAATGAGATGCAAAGTAGGTGTTCCCGTGCAAAAAATGACTCTATGACCTTGACGCCATATTTATACTCCCATGTAAAAATGGTGCAAGGGAGGGAGGAGTGGTCAAAAAATGGGGCAAAGCTTGCTTTGCCCCATTTTTTAAGACCTGGGTCAGGGCAGGCGTTAGGGGACCTGTGGGCCTATTTCCATGGTGGAACACCATGGAATAAGCCCACAGGTGCCCTCCCCAGGCCCCAGGGGCACCCCCACCCACACTAGAGGGACTGCGAGGATGGGGGACCCCATCCCAGGTAAGTACAGGTAAGATTGCATTTTATCTTTGAAAGTGCCATAGGGTGCCCTGAAATGGGCCCCCATACATGGCACAGGGTGCAATGGCCATGCCCAGGGGACCCCTGTCCTCTGTGCTGGCCATTGGGGTGTTGGGCATGACTCCTGCCTTTTCTAAGGCAGGAGTCATGTGGCATGGTAGGTTTAGCACCATAAAATGACGCTAATCTGGTTAGAGTAATTTCTTTTACTCTAACCTGCCTAAAGCCATTTTTTGGTGCTAAACCCTCTTCTTCTATACTGCCAGCCCCACCCGACTAAAGTCATTTTTTTTTAACTCTAGCCTACCCTTTGCACCGGGTTGCACCATTCCATAAATATGGTGCCCGACTGGTGCGCAGAAATGGTGCAAGCCGGTGCTAATCTTTTTGGTGCAAAACTGAGTTAGTGCAGTTTTGCAGCAAAAAGTATAAATAAGGGCCAATAGTTTGTAAGTTTGTGCCACTTTTGCGTCAAAAAATGACGTAATTCGGTGCAAACAGAGTATAACTATGCCGCAGAGTATAAATATGCCCCTAAATATGGCGTTAAGGCCATAGAGTCATTTTTTGCACGGGAACGCTACCTTGCATCTCATTAAGGCAAGGTAGGTCTCCACTTTCAAAAAATGACTTTAACTCTATAAATTTGGTGCTAGAGGGGTCTAGCACCAAAGTATAAATATGGAGTTAGTTTTGCACCGAATTAGAGTTTAAAAAAATGACACTAATTTAGTGCAAACAGAGTATAAATATGCCCACTAGTCAATAAACATACAGGCAATAGTGGACCATCTGGGGATGTTCCTCAATGTGCTGGCCAAGTACCCTGGGAGTGCCATGATGCCTACATCTTGAGGCACTCCATAATCAATGAGCACTTCCAGAATGGGAGATATGTGAAGGGCCCATTGGTTGGGGAATACATCTGAAGTATATGACATACCTAAGAACAGTAAATAATGTATGATTAAATAGCAATCTCTGTGCTTCCTACCTGAGACAGTGAATATGCTGGAGGGGTGTGTCTCATACTGGAACCATACATCATGGCACATTTGCAGTGCAAATCTGCAAGTCACACGTTAGGACATGCTAAGCCACTGTAGGGCGTATTTACAAGCCACATTATTTTCAGGCTAGTGTGAAAAATGTATTTTTGTAAAGCGGTAAGTGTTTCGCACATGCCAGTATACATGCATGTTTATCAAAGAGTCAGGAATAATAATTAAGAAAGACCTTGTGTGCCATCCAATATCAGTGTAAGCCCCCGAAATGGGTAAATGTCTATTCAGGTTTACAAAGTGACATCAACAGTCCAAAAACAACATATCTCTCAGCCATACTGACAGTATACTTACAGACATACACTTTGGTGTATGTCTACCACTACAGGTGGAAACAATGGCCCTCATTATGACCCTGGTGGTTGGTGATAAAGTGGCGGTAATACCACCAACAGGCTGGCGGTAAGTACAGCCAAATTATGACCATGACGGTGATATACCACACTGACCACCAGGACGGAAACAACAGTCACCACGGCGGTAGCTGCCTACAGCCAGACGGAAGACAAAGTTCCGCCCACCATATTATGACTTGGCAAACCCCCACCTTTTCCGGGGCGGTACCAATGCCATCAAAAGCCTAGCGGAAACACCATTGGAGACACAGGGAAAAAACACACCTCCATGGAACCAGAACTGTAAGTCTTTCCGATGATCTTCTACGTCATGCTCCACCACGAGCACGAAAGCCGGCGAAGATGACGACGGTGAGAACAGCCACCTAGCACCCAAGGGAGGGGGGGAGGAAAATGACATTGACACATACACGCACAACACACACCCCAAACACACACACACCATACACACAACCAGCTGCACAAGAAAACAATTTATCCCCCAAAATTGGCTGAATAATGCAAGGACAACAGGGATTGACTAAAGTGATTGTAGTAAGATCAACATCAAAAATAATAAGTTGATGCGGCAATGCAACAGATATGTACAAATGCACAAAAAAGGGACACTGCCCAGTCCACAGTTCACAGGGGCCACATAGCCACAGGGCACCAATACGGAGAGAACACTGCAGGGGCATCAGTTGGCAAATAGGCAGGCACTTCAGGGGGATGGGGGCCACCTCAGCCAGATGTGGGAACAGGACCACTGGTTCTGGAGGGGGCAACATGCCCTGTGCTTGGTCCTGGAGAGTGCAAGGCCACAGTCTCTCAACTGGGTGTCTGTGCCACTGGTTCTCGAGGGGGCAAAATTCACTGTGCTTGGTCCTGGGGGAGTGCAAGGCCACAGTCTCTGAAGTGGGTGACTTGTTCACTGGTTCTGGAGGGGGAAACATGCCCTGTGCTTGGTCCTGGGGAGTGCAAGGCCACAGTATCTCAAGTGGGCGACTTGCCCACTGGTTCTGGAGGGGGCAACAGGCCCATTGCTTTGTCCTGGGAGTGCAAGGCCCCAGTCTCTCAAGTGGGTGTCTGTCCCACTGGTTCTGGAGGGGGCAACATGCCCATTGCTTTGTCCTGGGGAGTGCATGGCCACAGTCTCTCAAATGGGTGACTTGCCCACTGGTTCTGGAGGGGACAACACGTCCATTGCTTTGTCCTGGGGAGTGCAAGGCCACAGTCTCTCAAGTGAGTGACTTGCCCACTGGTTCTGAAGGGGGCAACATGCCCTGTGCTTGCTTCTGGGGAGTGATGGGCCACAGTCTCTGGAGTGGGTGTCTTGCCCACTGGTTCTGGTGGTGTCAGGCTGCACAGCAGCCCATGGAGGCTGGATCATATGTTGTCCACCAGCGGCGACAGCTACACTGTGGTGGTGGTTGTGGGAGGCTCATGGTCAGCCCCTGCACCCTCCGAAGGCTGCACTGTGGTGGTGGTTGGGGGAGGCTCCTTCTCAGCCCCTGCATCCTCCAATGGCTGCACAACCACGGCTGGTGGTGGAGGCTCTGCGAAAGTTGCTGGTGCAGGCTCCTTCATCCTCCTTACTGGCTGGTTCATTCTCCTTCCCCATCTTGCTGGCTGGTGCAGGCTCCTTCCCTTCCTTGCTGGCTGGTGTAGGCTCCTTCCCCTTCTTGCTGGCTGGTGCAGGCTCCTTCCCCTTCTTGCTGTCTGGTTCAGGCTCCTTCCCCATCAATACGTTTTGCCTGGAATCCTTTCCACCACGAGTAGGTGCTGCTGAAACTGGGCCCGTGGACTGTTTGGCTGAGATGCTTGGCTGGGTCATTGATACCCTGGCCATCTGTGCAGGATGGGTGGGGAGGGGTATGGAAGAGGTCAATCTAGGAAAGGAAAACCTTTTTAGGGACATTGGGGCAGGAAGAAGGAGATGTAATGGGAGTGGAGGATGAAGGAGTGGTTGTTGGAGGTGCTGGTCTGCTGGATTTGGGTGGAGGTGCATGGCTTGTATGCTGTTGTGAGCTTGATGGCTGTTGGGTTTCTGAGTGCTTGAGTTTGTGTACTTTAGGAGGGAGGGGCAGTCACAGTGGGAGAAGACACAGGAGACGTGTCCTCGGATGTTGTGGAGGTGTCTGCCAGTGAGGTGTGTGTTCTGCTTGGTGTGGTGATGATGCTGGGTGGACACAACTGGGTGGGAGGTGGAGGAGGGGAAGACAGTGGAAACAGTGGATGTTGTTGTGTCCAATGAATGGTGTTTGTGTGAGTGCCTGTGGGATGAAGTTTGGTGTTTGTGTTTGCCTGTGACACTCTTGGGTGTTGTCCTGTGTGCATGCATGTCTGGCTGTGTGCTTGGGATGGGTTGGAGTTGAGGAGAATGGGACTGGGAAGTGAAAGTTGGAGGGGGGATGGTTGAAACAGGGACAAGAGAGGAGGCCAGAGCCTGGATCGATCTCTGTTGGGCCGCCAATCCACTGTGAATGCCCTCCAGGAATGCATTCGATTGCTGCCTCTTGCTGCCAGCCCCTGGATGGCATTCACAATGGTTGATTGTCCTACAGAGATGGATTTCAGGAGGTCAATAGCCTCCTCACTCGGGTCAGCAGGGCTCACTGGGGCGAAGGAGATGCCCACCCTCCTGGGTGATCAGGCACGGGCAATTCGCTGAGGGGCTGCTGGTAGAGCGGTGCTGGTACAGGGTGGCGGTTGTGCCTCTAGCTGGGGTGGTCACAAAGGTGTCCGCCACCACCAGGGAGCTCCCATCGGAGGAGGTATCTGAGTCTGTATTGTCCCCTCCAGGCTCAGCCGTGGTGCTCCCCTCGCCCTCCATACCACTGGTGCCCTCAGCATCGGTGGACTCTGCCTCCTGGGTCCTGTGGGATGCAGCTCCCTCCTTCGCTGTTTCCCCTGCTCCTCCGACAAATGATGCTAATGCACACATGGACAGGATGACATAAGAAAGAGGGGGGTAGAGAGAAAGGGAGCACTGGATCAGTTACAGCACCAACACCACTGTTGGCGTACACAGCACCCTCACACACAGGGCACAGGCCTATGCACTATGCATTGCACTACCAGTGATATTGCTAGCCACCAAGGCATAAGGAGGAGCACACACTGCCAACTGCAGCACACCTGGGACCCACACAGCCCTGACCAGTAGTGGATGCTAACAAGCTAAGTAGGCAGTATTTCCCCTTCAAACCATTAGCCACCAGAGGACCTACGCTGCTATGTCTGGCCTGGCCTAGGGGCACCCACTGACACACACCCACCACCTGGATACCACCCCTCCAGCCGTTTCCTTCAATGATGGCCACTGTACTCACCCCCTTGTGGATGCTGTGATGCCCTCAAGCACCTATCCAGCCCTGGATAGACCACTGCCAGTATGTAGGCCTTAAGGGGGGGTCAGGGTCCAACAGACACGTCTTCCTTTTTGAGACGCCATCCCCAACTGGGCCTCCGCGGTCTTCCATGCCCAGCGTCTCAGGTCTTCCCACCGTTTGTGAGGCCCTGGCTGCCATATACACCATATACCCTTCTTTTGATGGGCGCTGACCTGCAGAGGAAATACAGAAAGGAGAACACTATTAGACAAACAGTCCAGCCTGTAACACGAATGACCCACCATACCCGTTTCCATCACTATTGGCACACCCATAGCCCAGTAATCAACATGTACCCAGCCAAGAGGACATCCCTCCCCCTTACATAATGCCTTCACACACGCCTCCATACATTCATGCCACATGCATTGTGCCCACAGTGTACTCATCTGTTGGTCTAGAGGCCCCTACAGCAGTCCATACTGGGGTAGGACCACATCCACCAGTCTCTCCAATTCCTCTGAAGTGAAGGCTGAGGCCCTTTCCCCATTCACACAGGCCATGGTAGGTTCCAGACACAGGTCACAGCAGCACATGCACTGTAGGTCCTCTCCTATGTAAGGTGAGAAAAGTAGTGAGGAATCAGATAGAAAATGGAGGTCACATCCACGGCGGTGCATACTGTCTCCGCCGGCGTAGATCACCCTTGGCCACTGTAACCCATAGGGGCCAATATTAACCAATGAGGAATTGCACGGCGGTTCCCGACGGCGTCCCGCCATGGCGCACATCCTCAGCAGCATTACCTCACTTCACCTGTCCATCCACACAGACAGGCGGACGCCATTTCAGGGGGGGCAGACCTATGGAATAATGCTGCGTCATAGGATAAGTAGGGACATACTTGACAAATCACACTGTCCCATAACACGTTTACAGATTGCGGACTACTGCTGTGGCTCCATTGTTCAGTTTGTGACAGCCTCCTCACTCTTTTGTCCCTTAGATGCCTACCGCTGTGGATGAATAGGAGATGGAGACATACCCCCGGGTACAGACCCCTGGGGACTTGGCTACAATGGAAGACAGGCACATTATCCTCACCTATAGACTAGACAGGGCCACAATCACAGTGCTGTGTGCCCAATTGGAGCCTGACCTGATATCTGTTATCCGTCATCCTTCTGGGATCCCCCCTCTTGTGCAAGTGCTATCAGTTATCTTTTTCCTGGCAACTGTTTTTTTCCAAATGACAGTGGGCTTGGCAGCAAGAATGTCACAGCCAATGTTCTTAATAGTGCTGACAAGAGTGTTGTCTGCCCTGATAAACCACATGTGCAGCTACATTGCATTCCTCCAGGTTGGGGATTTGGCCTCTGTGAAGGCCGGGTTTTATGCAATGGGACATATCCCCAATATAATTGGAGCGATTGACGGAACACATATTGCATTTGTCCCCCCCTGCCAGAATAAACAGGTGTTCAGGAATCGTAAGAGTTTCCTCTGTACGAATGTGCAGATGGTGTGCTTGGTGGACCAGTATATCTTCCACGTCAATGCTAAGTATCCAGGGTCGGTGCATGATGCCTTTGTCCTGAGGAATAGCAGCATCCCAAACGTGATGGACCAACTACAGAGGCACAGGGTGTGGCTAATATGTGAGCCCTGGCTCCCACCCAGTATATGTTGGTGTATGCCTATGGTGTTGGCCATATAGGATAGTGTGTGGCTAAATGTTGTCCCTCAATATTTGCAGTTGACTCTGGTTACCCAAACCTATCATGGCTGCTGACCCCTGTGAGGAATGCCAGCACAAGGGCAGAAGAACGTAATAATGAGGCACATGGGGGAACCAGAAGGATAATTGAAAGGACCTCTGGCCTCCTGAAGGCGAGGTTCCGTCGCCTCCATCTCACAGTTGGATACCTGTGCTACTCACCCAAGAAGGTCTGCCAGATAATGGTGGCATGCTTTATGTTGCACAACCTGTCCCTCAGACGCCATGTCCCTTTTCTACAGGAGGAGGAGACTGGAGATGCCCCTGTGGCAGCAGTGGACCCTGTGGACAGTGAGGATGAGGAGGCAGAGGATGATAATGTGGACAACAGATCATCTGTAATCCATCAGTACTTTCATGGACACACAGGTGAGACAGTGCAACTTTACATTTCAATGGCTTTGGTTGTATTCTGTGTGGCATTAGCATGCTGGTATTTCCCACTTCTATGGTCACTTACTGTGACCTCTGGCTATTCATTTTGCAGATGTTGGTGATTTGACAACTACTCCTGGTGTGATCACAACAGTAAGCTACAGTTCATTGATTCTATGCTCATTCTATGTACAGTTCATCTGCAATGGTTGTAGCTGTTTCAATCAATACATATTTGAAATACCTGACATACTCGAAATCGATTTTTATCCAAGGGTGTTTATTGTATTGCTAATATATAGAGGGGGAAAGTGCAATGGGATGGGGTGATGATGGAGAAAAGTCCAGGGTATTGTTTCAGTCTGTTTGTAGCACAGGTGCATTGTCCAAGGGGACATAGGAAGGGGAGCAATGGCAGTTCAAGGTGGACAGGGTGACTGAGTGGGACACAAGGGTGACAATCAGGCGAGTCTCATGTCCTGGCAGGGGTCTTGGTAAGTGTCTCTGGCTTCTGTCTGGATCACAGGGAACATTTGCAGGTTGGTTCACCTTCTGCAGGGGGAGGGGTGCTGGTGGCCTGTGAGTCGTGTGGTGGGGCCTCCTGGCCACTGGCTGCAGCAGAAGTGGAAAGCTGTTCAGATGACTGGCTAGTGGCAGGGGCCCGCTGGTGCGAGACTGCCTCTCTCATAATGTTGGCCATGTCTGCCAGCACTCCTGCTATGGAGATCATGGTGTTGTTGATGGCCTACAAGTTCTCCCTGATCCCCTTATACTGTCCCTCCTGCAGCCACCTGTTCTCCTGCATGTTGTCTAGGATCGAGCCCATCATGTCCTGGAAATGTTGATAGGCTCCCAGGATCTCAGAGCGTGCCTCCTGGAGAGTCGGTTCCCTGGTCTTGTCTTCCCCCTGGTGCACATCAGTCCTCCCAGGGTCCCGGTTGGCTTTGCCTCTGTCCCCTGAACGGTGTGCCCACTGCCACTGACCCCAGGTCCCTGACTGTCTTGTGTGCGAGGTGTGGCCTGGAGTCCCTGTACAGGTGGACACACTGCTGATAGACTTGTTCTGGGGACAGAGGTTTGGGTACCCTAGGTGGGTGCTGTGGTGTTGTTTCCTGATGTGGGAGGCTCTGTGGTGGTCTGTGACTGGGCTTTGGTAACCTGCTGTCCAGTGGTCCCTGATGGGCCAGGTGGATCATCCAGATCCTGAAGACAAGAGTTACTGTCATCACTGTGGACCGCTTCAGTTGCGGGACTGGATAGTGCTGGCACTTTCTCTCCGGTGTCATTGGCTGGAGTACCTGTGGGGATGTAAATGATGTGTTATGGTTAATGTGTATGACATATTGTACATTCCTGACTTCCTCTCTATGGTTGGTGTTGCCCTGCCAGCTTTTACTTGTGTATGTTGGTGTATGGTGGGATTGTTAGTTCTCTATGGTGTGCATGCTTTAGTGATGAGAGTCTATGCAGGGCTGTGAGGGGTGTCCACGCATTGGTACAGCATGCAGGGCATGGCATTGGGATTAGAGAGATGTGATTGTGGAGTATGTGGGATGTAGTGGAGTGATGGGAGTGAGGGTGAGAGTATATGATGGCAAGCAGGTAGGGAGTGATAATTGTAGAAAGTTGACTTACCAGAGTCCAGTCCTCCTCCAACTCCGGCCAGGCCCTCAGGATGAAGTATTGCCAAGACTTGCTCCTCCCATGCTGTGAGTTGTGGGGGAGACAGTGGCGGTCCACCGCCATTCTTCTGGATAGCGAGCTAGTGTCTTGCTGCTATGGACCGTACCTTCCCCCGTAGTTCGTTCCACCTCTTCCAGATGTCATCCCTTGTTCTGAGGTGCTATCCCATGGCGTTGATCCTGTCCATGATTCCCCGCCAAAGCTCCATCTTCCTTGCTATTGATATCTACTGCACATGTGCTCCAAAGAGCTGTGGCTCTACCCTGACAATTTCTTCCACCATGACCCCTACTCCTCCTCAATGAAACAGGGGTGCCTTTGTGGTGCAATGGGTGTTGTGTGATGTGTGTTGGTGAGGGTGTGTGAAGTGGGGTGCATGAGGGATGTATGGGTGCCTTTGTGGTGCAATGGGTGTTGTGTGATGTGTGTTGGTGAGGGTGTGTGAAGTGGGGTGCATGAGGGATGTATGGGTGTAAGTGGTTGTAGGAGGCTGATCTGGCTTATAGTGGGTACCTGATGGTAATTTCACCTTGTGCCAGGTCCAGTTATCCCTTATTAGTAGATCAGTAGTGTTCTAGCAGCTTAGGCTAATAGAGGTAGCTATAGCAGAGCAGCTTAGGCTGAATTAGGAGACATGCAAAGCTCCTACCATACCACTTATATCATATAGTTACTATATCATAAGAAACACAATACTCAGAGTTACTAAAAATAAAGGTACTTTATTTTAGTGAAAATGTGCCAATTTTTTTTTAGAGTATATACTCCCTTAGGAGGTAAGTAAAATACACAAAATATACACACAAACCAAAATCAAGTAAGTAAACAGTTAGAAAAGTAATGCAAACACTGTAGAATACAATAGGATGCAATAGGCCTAGGGGCAACACAAACCATATATTAAGAAAGTGGAATGCGAACCACTTAGGGACCCGTGGCCTAGTGTAGTGTGTAGAGGGTCACTGGGAGTGTTAGAAAACACTATGGGTGTCCAGGATACCCCACCCCAAGACACTAACGTCGTGATAGGAGATTCTGCAAAGACCACAACAGACTGCAAAGCACTGAAGACAGATTCCTGGACCTGAAGACCTGTAAAGGAAGGGGACCAAGTCCAAGAGTCGTGAAAATGTCCATGGGGGGCAGGTGCCCACTAAACCCCGGATGAAGGTGCAATATTTCTGCCTCTGGGTAGAAGAAGCTGAAGATTCTGCAACAACTGAAGGTGCCAGGAACTTCTTTGCACAGAAGATGTCCCACGGCGTGCTGGAGGATGCAGAGTTGCTTCTTTGGAGAAAGACCACAAACAAGCCTTGTTAGCAGCAAAGGTCGTGGTTGAAGAAAAAGGGTGCTGCCTGGGCCCAGGAAGGACCAGGAGGTCGCCACTTGAAAGAGGAGACAGAGAGGGCCCTCAGCAACACAGAGAGCCCATGCAGAAGAAGGCAGTACCGGCAGAAGTACTTGAACATGGGCTCAAGAAAACTGAGCAAGGCGGTTGTCTCAGCACTACAAAAGAGGGTCCCAAGAAGCCGGTGGTCAACTCAGCGAGTTGAGCAATGCAGGATGGAGTGCTGGGGACCTGGGCTAGGCTGTGCATGAAGGATCCATGCAAAAGTGCACAGAAGCCCTAGCAGCTTCAGTTCACGCAGCACACAGGATTACTGTCTGGCGAGGGGAGGCAAGGACTTACCTCCTCCAAATTTGAACAGTTGAACCACTGGACAGTCTGGGTCACTTGGGTCTTCCATCTGTGTTCCAGGGGCCATGCTTGTCAAAATGAGAGGAGTCCCAGAGTACCGGTGATGCTGAAGTGTGGTGCCTGCTGGGGCGATTTCTTCGTGGCTTCCAGTTCAGGGTGAAGGCAGACAGTCCCCCGAGCATGCACCACCAGGAAACAGTATAGAAAGCCATCAGGATTAGGCACTACAATGTCGCTGGCAGTCTTCTTGCTACTTTGTTGCAGTTTTACAGGCATCCTGGAGCAGTCAGCGGTCAGTCCTTGGCAGAAGTCAAAGAGGGAGATGCAGAGGAACACTGATGAATTCTTGTACATCGTTATCTGAGGAAAAGCCCACAGGAGAGACCCTAAATAGCCCTCAGAGGAGGATTGACCACCTAGTGAGGTAAGAACCTATCAGAAGGGGTCTCTGACGTCACCTGCTGGCACTGGCCACTCAGAGGCCTCCATTGTGCCCTCACATCTCTGGATTCAAGATGCCAGAGGTCTGGGACACACTGGAGGAGCTCTGGGCACCACCCCTGGGGTGGTGATGGACAAGAGAGTTGTCACTCCCCTTTCCTTTGTCCAGTTTCGTGCCAGAGCAGGGGCTGGGGGTTCCCTGAACCGGTGTAGACTGGTTTATATAAGGAGGGCACCATCTGTGCCCTTCAAAGCATTTCCAGAGGCTGGGAGAGGCTACTCCTCCCAAGCCCTTTACACCTATTTCCAAAGGTAGAGGGTTTAACACCCTTTCTCCGAGGAAATCCTTTGTTCTGCCTTCCTGGAACTGGGCTGTCCAGACCCCAGGAGGGTAGAACCCTGTCTGAGGGTTGGCAGCAGCGGTAGCTGCAGAGAAAACCCCAGAGAGCTGGTTTAGCAGTACCCGGGGTCCATGGTGGAGCCCCGGGGATGCATGGGATTGGCACCCCAATACCAGATTTGGCATGGGGTGACAATTCCATGATCTTAGACATGTTACATGGCCATATTCAGAGTTACCATTGTGAAGCTACATATAGGTATTGACCTATATGTAGTGCACGTGTGTAATGGTGTCCTGGCACTCACAAAGTCTGGGGAAATTGCCCTGAGCTGTGTGGGGGCACCTTGGCTAGTGCCAGGGCACCCTTACACTTAGTAACTTTGCACCTAACCTTCACCAAGTGAGGTTTAGACATATAGGTGACTTATAAGTTACTTAAGTGCAGTGTAAAATGGCTGTGAAATAACGTGGACGTTATTTCACTCAGGCTGCAGTGGCAGTCGTGTGTAAGATTTGTCTGAGCTCCCTATGGGTGGCAAAAGAAATGCTGCAGCCCATAGGGATCTCCTGGAACCCCAATACCCTGGGTACCTAGCTACCATCCTAGGGAATTATAAGGGAGTTCCAGTGTGCCAATTAGAATTGGTGAAAATGGTCACTAGCCTATACTGACAATTTTAAAGGCAGAGCATAAGCACTGAGCTTCTGGTTAGCAGAGCCTCAGTGACACAGTTAGGCACTACACAGGGACACATACAGGCCACAAACTATGAGCACTGGGGTCCTGGCTAGCAGGGTCCCAGTGAGACATATAAAACATACTGACAAATGTGGTTTTCACTATGAGCACTGGGGTCCTGCATTGCAGGACCCCAGGGAGACAGTAAAAACACCCTGATATATACTCACAAACAGGCTAAAAGTCGGGTAACAATGCTAGAAAGAGGCTACCTTCCTACAGTGGTGTGTGTATGTAGTTGTCTTGGTGTCAGTCTTGTGCCAATGATTTGTAATCGTCAAGGGTTGTGGGTAATGTGAGTGTGCGTTTTATAGTGGTGCGGGTTTGTGGGTATGGTGTGTGTATGGGTATCAGGTGTGTGTTGTTTGAATTGTCCAATGTGGTGTTGTTTTGTCTGTGGGTGTCCATTGTGAGCGCAGCAGTATGAACCGCCAATGGTTTACCGCTGTTGAGTGTCCACCGTGGTGATTCATGGGACATTGTTCTGTTGGCATAACGGTGTGGGTTTTGATACCACTGCTTTATCACTGACCTTTGGGCTGGCAGATTGAATTCTATTGGATTGGTGTGTTTGTGTCATAATATGGTGAACGGATATCAGCCACCGCCGCGGTAAGTTGGCGGCTGTCAGCGTAGCAGTAAGTGGGATTTACCACCAATGTCATAATGAGGGCCAATGTTTTGGTACACCTGTTCTGGTGGTAAATATACCAAAGGAAAACCATAGTAAATCGGCAATGTGCAAGTCACAAACACTAAAACAACATAGGCAAATATGTCATTCAACAATCATCAACCTAGATTGTAATGCAACCTAGACAAAGCACACAGTGTACTCTGGATACCAATCTCTACATTACTTTGCCACAGCAATGATGGTAAAATCTTTACAAATAGGCACATAACCCACATAAATGTACAGTAAAACTCATACATGTGAAGACCAATGTATTGTGTACAGGTCTGAGGTAGACAGGTATACCTTAAACAGAAGTGTGTCCTGCCTAAAGGTGTCCCACATTGCATACTCATGTGTCAATCCCAGTGACATACTGACTGATAGAGTCAAGGCTCCGTCATTGGCAGGTAGTGCAGCAACAGCATCAGTGGTTCCACAGGGACATGTATGTATGTGTTTGCGTGAAAATGTTTAGTACTGGTACAGCCTACCTTGGGGTGACAAAAATCTCCATTTTGTGAACAATGTGCTGTCAGTCACAGTGGTAATGGACCTACAAAACACCTATCACATTAAGCTACTGACCAAAAGTGATTGTCGGATTGTGGTACTGTCAAAAGACAGCAGGCCAGGCACATATTTCGATATGACACAGAGAGCAGGAATATACATGTGGAATTAAAATTGCTAATCTAACTCTAACTAATAGTGTCCAAAACTCATAGAAATGTGCTTGAGTCCACACATAGCAGACATGTACTTGTATGTGGGTTGATTAATCACCATGATCACTGAGTGACCTTTCTCTCTTTCTCTTTTCAGCTGACCAAGGATATGGTCTGTCGCCATGGGTTATGACCCCATTTGCACATCCCCAGAGAAGGGCAGAGCGTACATACAATAATGCGCTGGGCAAGACCAGGAGTGTTGTGGAGTGGACTTTTGGGGTACTGAAGACTCGCTTCGGCTGTCTGGACATGTCTGGTGGAGACTGCTATACTCCCCCTGAAGGTCTGAAAAATGATTGAAAGTCTGCAAAATGATCCTAGTGTGCTGTATATGGCACAACTTACGTGTGTGGACAAATGTCCTATGGGACATGGGCCATGAGGACCAGGAAACACTGGACGGAAATGAGGATCAAGATGAGAGAAAATGGGAAAATGTAGCTAAAATTGCCAGGACCCAGCGAAGAAACAACATTGTTCAAAACTTTTTAATTGAAGCCTGAAGTAGCTTGATGGCCATAATTATATTTTATGTTTAGAAAGAGTGTTCATAAATGTGAATAAATGAATGAGCACTACCTTTGTGTGCACAATTTCATTTCACAGTAACTGGAAACATTAAGACACTCATCTCTCACCTAATAGTTTCTGGTCTATCACAAAGGTATTTAGCTAGGTGTTACAATCACCCCAGAACAACATCATGTGAACCAAAATAAGTGTGCATATCAACAACAAGTGCCAAAGGCATGTGCCTGGGGAAGACATACACCAAACAAAGGTAGCAATGTGGAACAGTGTGCCTGTGTTGTGAGCATGTGTGCTGCTACAGTGCACTGACCATCAGAGATACTACCATAATCCAAAGGGAGTGTAATTGTTAACAATGTGCAATGATTGCAGGTGGGTGTTGTGCATCTAGACATCTTTTGGCTTACACTTGTGGAGGCCAGTATAGTGACCTCCTAGTCCTATGCCTGTGAACAGAGGCCCATATGATGTGCATGGGCACAGTACAACCCAGATATTCAACATATGCTACATGAATGTTTGAAAGCACATAGCAAAATCAGTGTGGTATTTCACATCTCACCTCTACTTCTGATGTTTACGTCAGGAAGTAGAGGTGGCCTCCAATACCTGCCAAATCAGCATGTGGTGACCTTACCTTGTTTCTAATATCATTAAGACACCTCATATATACATCAATACTCTGCAAAATCTGTATTATAGAGACTGACATTAGTTCTTGTGCCGTCCTGTTATTACTTTGTCCTGATGAAGACCCCAGACAATTTATTCCATTAGGGGTTGAAACGTTGACTTACATACCACCATCCCCTGTTGATCTAAAGTGGACATTCAAACGATTTATGGATTTCTTTAAATAATTCACATGAAGTTCCTTTTTTGGGCTTGCCTTTCCTTTTTTGTACATATTGTATATACTTGTTTCACTTTTCACTTACTTTGTTTTGGCACATTGGTTTTCATTATTGACTGCACCACCACTTGGAGCACCATTTTGTTTGACAGATTTGAATACATTCACTTGCTGATTTTCCTGGCAGCACATATTTCTATGTTTAGATGTGGCACATGTCACCAGTCCACACATGGTAATGCACTTAAAGGCTTGACTAATGCCCTCATATACACAATGTCCGAAAATTGACTCGTGGTCATACCTCTATAGTGTTTTGTGAAGTAAAAGGCCAATGTGTAAAGTAACACATGCATGTCCGGACTGTGTTGTCAGCATGCAGCCCATTACACAGTCCACCTACTGGTGGTGGTATTCATACTGTCATCCCTGATTCATGTTTTGCAAATACCTGCAAGGTCCAGCACAAACTACTCATGCATATGAGAACTACAGCATTCATGCACACCCTCACTATATGGATATGGTTTGAGGTGATGTGCCTCAAGATAACATTCAAAACTTACATGTGTGGACAGACACTAGTACATGATATTGCTTGAATTTCATTACAAGAACTATGTAATAGGGTTCTAAGTATTTCCATGAGTCAATATTTGGCAAGTGCCCAACAGGCTAGTTTAATTGGAGGTAGCTACACTATGTTCAGCTACCTGGCACACAGTCAGTCTATCCGGCAATGTGTGTGGCCTTGTGTATTTGCCATGGCAGTTACGCAACGCTGAGGTACAATACCTGTACTTGCTAGATATCATTTCACATAGGTTATTGGCCACAGAATATACCCTTGTGCATGCTGCATGAAAACCTTAGGGAGGATGTAGGTGGACCATGTGCATCGTTCGATGTGTACACAACATCACAGTTTCTAATCAGTCTTATTATTAGTATGGGTGTACATTTATTTGGGCATACAATGCTATTTCATTCTCCTACAATGCAGACACATGAGTACATTTGTTTTGTTAC
The DNA here is from genome assembly GCF_031143425.1 of Pleurodeles waltl. Lineage (NCBI taxonomy): Eukaryota > Metazoa > Chordata > Amphibia > Caudata > Salamandridae > Pleurodeles > Pleurodeles waltl. The sequence continues at coordinate 950,409,351 of NC_090439.1, forward strand.
ATTAGGAGAAGTATATGTTTCTTATGATGGCTTGTATTTTATATTAAAAAAACAAAATTGGCAGGAGATTCTGCATGTGATGTTTTGGTAACCTAAGCCTATTATTGATGAAAACATGTACATGTTCTGCTTCGTCTGAAACATATTTCCTTTCTCTCCAACAGACAATATGACGCCTGCCCAGGAAAAAGCCTATGGTATCCATCTGGAAAGATCCTGCCACCTAAGACGTGTTACCCAGGGTTACTGACACATGGGACGCATGTCTGTTAATGTGAAGGTGCCTGAGACATGGAAGTCAGGACCAAGGGCCGGACATGGCAGGCACTATCCAGACTATAGAAGTGTCTCATGAAGCATAGCAGTCACTGTTCTGGGAACCTCTGCAGCACAGCCAGCACAAGCATCACAGCCCCAGACCACAAACCCAGGATAGCCCTCAGCTTTTGATTAACAGGCCCTTAAATACCTTTCTGTCAGTCAGTGGACCAGATTGCTTACCAGAATTAGTCCTCCCTGTCTGCTCTTCCCCTCTTTGTTATGTATTACTTTTATAGTTGAGTATTTTGGGATAGATTAGGATAGGTTGTAGCACAGGAATAGGTTTGTTTAGTAAAAGTAATTTTACTATTTTAGTTGTAATTTGTTGTCAGGTGGGGATATGGGTGGGTAGGTTGTTAAGTGGGTCAGGTGTTGATGTTTAGGATGTTCAAAAATATTTTTTAAAACGAAATACAAAAAATATATATTTGTTTAGGTTTCAATGTTTAGGTATTTTGTGCGTAGGTGCAGTTTATGTTGGTACCATGTGAAAATGTATATTAAGGGGGGTTGAGGTTGATGTTTAACTTGTCTGTTGTGATATATGTGTAAAGTGGTATATGGTAAGGTTAGGTAGGTTAAGCTTGATTTTAGTTAAATTAGTGTAGGTTACTTAGCATAGGTGAGTTTAGGCATAATTGACATAGGATAGCTAAGGTAATATAGTAGTTAGTTTTAGATTTTATAAGTTTCACATTGATAATAATAAGCAATGTTTTCTAGTTTCATGACTGTTTTCTAGTTTCATGACTGATTCATGATTTACTGTGAAGGGGTTGTCATATACGCTTAGGTTGTGTTATGCACAAGCTGTGAGATTTCCGGGCAGTGGTTGTATATATGTTTAACTAGGTGAAACACTTACGAAGAAGATCCTGTCAAGTTTGCAATGGAGTCACTTAAGAGATCTTCAAACATTATTGTGCACTGTAAGTGGCACTCTTGGTATGAATGGGCACACACCCAAAAACAGGTAATCACATACTGTCACACTGTGTGTGTAAATTATGCTACATGTATTGTATGGATGATTATGACAAACCATTGTCACTTATCAAGGATGTTTAGGGTCACACACTGATGCCAGCCACTTACACACTCACCCGTGCACCATTCAATTGTCACAGCAGTGTTGTTTACTGGCTAGTGTGCACAAACTTCATTCACTTCATTGACTGATTGCTAATTGTTGCACTTCATGCTTGTGACCTTGGGTAACTACTTGCTAGGTTAGATGAACATCGGGCTGACACAAACTATTCCTCTTCACCTGTATAGCATTGTCCATGGCTCTATGAAACCCAATTTCCTTTAGATAGTGAGTTCTGTCTTTAGGGTCAGCACACCCACCATGGTTTACTTAGTCCAGTGATCAACAGATATACAACACACAGGCTGAAGATAGTGCATTTATTTACATCAGTTTATATATGAAGGATCACAGTAGCTGTTGTTTCAGAAACAGCCCGGCATTGTTTTAGAGTTTAAGGATGTCCAGACAGAGTCCAAGGGGGATACATGTCATGTGATATGTGGAGGAGCAGAGTATTAGAGTGATCAGGAGATTCATAGTGCTATTAGAGAAGGGGAGCCACATTGTCAGTCCACAAATGGATAAGAGAAACAGGTGGACAAACACTAATTACACAGTATCAGATGACAAGGGCGATAGAATGTTAGTTAACACATATCCAATGGGAAACTGGCCAAGGGCCACAGAAAAATGTAACTGGGAAGTTTTCTGCCTGAAAGTGGGAAAGTCTACATCTTCTTCCTCTGATGTATGGTATGCCTCTCCTCTTTGTGCAGGATGCATCTGAGGCACATACACATCAGGGTACAACAAGGAAGCCAGAACTGTGCTGAGAAGAGCCTGCCGGCTTGTCAGCACAGCAAAATTATCACAGTGAAAGGCAACTATTGTTCTTATAAAGGAGTCCTACTTCTGCTACATAGATTGAGGGATGGTACGTATAGCCCCCGGCAGGGTGGCAACCTCACTGTTGTCACATTGGCAGGGCTGTTGTTGCCTCTGCCTCATGACGCCAGCGATGTCAGCCAAGAATTGTTCCAATTTCTGGAGAAGAGTGTAGGTGTCTCTTACTGCATCAGAGGTGTCCTTATTGGAACTGAGTGACCTACGGACTCCATCTAGGGTGCCCACAATGGTCTCCATTCCCATCTTCACCTCATCCAACATCTATTCCTGGGCTCCTACTGCTTGGCATGGAAATACAACCTTTGAGTTCGGAGCTGGCCAGGGGCTTGCTGGTGGGGTAGGTTGGGTTGTAGGCAGTTCCTCTGGAGACCTGATGATGCTGTCAGTGCCTCCCACTCTTAGAGAAGGTAAGACAATATAGTCCAGGATTTGCTGGTCTTTTCATCCTTGGGGAACAGGATGTAATTGGCAGCAGATTGCTCTACATGGACAGGCAACTGGTCAGGAGGAGTTGTTTCTCCCTCTGCACTCAAATAGTGGCACTCTTGGTATTAATGCACTCAAATAGATATATTGCAATGTTGATCAATGCTAGATGTTGACTGGCTGACATACAATATTTATTTTCATTCACTTTCATCTCAACATTGATGTGTGTTGCTTATGTGACTAGTATGTATTGAGGGGAAGTGACACTGTTGTTGCTTTGTGGATGGCAGTATCTGCCAGTTTTCCATTGCCACTGTGTGACAAGGGTGTTTGTTTGTGTCACACAGTTACACAGCTTGCTTGCTGATGAACCCTGCCAGTGTGGATATGTTGAGGTAAGCTAGACATTGAGCTTGGAGCATGGGACTTCTTTTCTGGATGGCTATGCCTAATGTTTGTTCATGTATTTACAGCACCTCTGTGCACATTGCACCAACATTGTCCAAAGTCATCAGTGTACCTAGCGTTCCCTGTGGCCACTACTCAGGTCACAGCTCCTGTGAAAGTAGACAGGATTTGCTGATATATTCAATTTGATCCTCCTGTCAGCCTTACACATGGTGCATCATAGCGGTCTGCCTTGTTGTGCTGTCTGGCATGCATACTGTGCATTCATGTGGCCCAGGTTCATATTGGTTACGCATCAACACTACTCGATAAAGCTAGCAACCTGCTATATTTCAGGAATGTGTAAGGGCATGTAATTACTATGAGTGTCCATTCTGTGAAAACAGTGGCAAGTGTGTGGTAAATCTGAAGGTATATAAACATTCAAACTAGGTAGATAGCTAGTACTGACGCTCACCCCATATCATCATTGCCAAAGTTGGTTATCTGTGGATTATCGCACATTGTTAGACTACGATCCACTCACTTAAGTGTGTACATTACTCCTCTGGCAATATTCATTTAGGATCAGCGACTCCACTTACTGTCACACAGATGGAAGCCTGATCATAAATTGACTCACATGTGACGCCAAAGGCTACATTTACATTCACCATTTCCAATTGCCTCACATTGCTATGTGTATTTTTGAGTTATGTATCAGGCTGGACCCACACATGCTAGTAGTTTTAATAATGCATGACATGTACCTGGTTTGCCACACAAAGTTACCCATACTTCTCAGCCCCAACCCACTTTAGATTTCTGCCTTTAGTTATTGCAACCTAGCTCATCCTGTCACTTCTGCATTCCCTGTTTGTCATCCTCCTGCTTTGACATATGTATCCTAGTATGAGATTTCTTCATCCATCTCCCTCCTGACATATGCTACATCTTCCCCCTGATGCACATCACATGTAGAATGTGCCCTCTTCAATGTCATACCTTCCCAGCTGCAACAGATGTGTAACACTATCAAACATAGGAGTGTCTGTGTATAGCTCAGGCTACCTTGCAGTACACATGTCACTTCTCACCTCCTCGCTATGCAATGTGACCCCATTCAAACACAGCAACAGTTCAATGTGCTCCGCCACACCTATATTAAACAGCACTACCCTATGTTAACCTGTCTCAAACACCATCTATTGTTTGACAAAACACAAAGCTCTCTATTTTATGCATGACTTGCATCACATCCTATGATATTTTTTACATATCAGAATTTAGGGTGTTGGCTACCATGGCAGGCTCCACCTGTGTGCTTACACACCACAAATCAGTGCAGCTGTGTGCAATGTAGTTTAATGCTAGGGAGTAAGGGGCATATTTACAAGCCCCATGTATCACCAGTGAGACACTTGTTTTGACGCACCAGCGGCGCAGAGGACAGACCCATATCCACGAGGCCATACAAAGGCTATACATGGAGTAAGGCAAGGCAGGGAAAATGGCTGTGTTGCCGTAGTCTGCATCAGGGGGTATTCCATGGGTGTAGTGGTGGGTTTTCCAATGCACCTTCTTGGGCTTTACCTCATTTTCACATTTATAAGGACAGATAAACCTGGAAATGTGTGAAAACCAAATGCCTCCCCTGCCCGGGCATTACGAGTAGCAATATTTTTGTTTCTTCTCTTTTTTGACAATGTCCATGTGTGCTGCAGTCTACTGCACAGATGTGAAGAGATTAGTGCTTCCATGGATTGTTGGGGTTGAGGTGAATGGGATTGGGTAGAGGAAGTTGGAGGGTGGAAACAGGAACAGTGCCTGCCATCAGAGAGGAGGCCAGAGCCTGGATTGATCTCTGTTGGGCCGCCAAGCCAGTGTGAATGCCCTCCAGAAATGCATTGGTCTGTTGCATTTGGGCTTCAAGCCCCTGGATGGCATTCACAATGGTTGACTGCCCTACAGAGATGGATTGCAGGATGTCAATAGCCTCCTCACTCAAGGCAGCAGGGCTCACTGGGGCAGGGCCTGAGTGGCCTGGGGCAAAGGAGATGCCACCCTCCTGGGTGAGCGGGCAAGAGCAACTCAATGAGGAGCTGCTGGGAGGGCGGTGCTGATACAGGGGGTGTCAGCTGTACCTGTAGCTGGGGTGGGCACAGAGGTGTCCGCCACCACCAGCAAGCTTCCATCGAGGAGGTATCCGTGTCCAAACTGTCCCCTCCAGTCTCCGCCTTGGTCGTCCCCTCGCCCTCCGTCCCACTGGTGCCCTCACCGTCGGTGGACTCTGCCTCCTGGGTCCTGTGGGATGCAGCTTTTCCCTCGCCAGTGTCTCTGCTCCTCCGCCAGATGAAGCTAATGCACATAAGGACAGGATGACAAAACAAAAAGAGAGGGAAGGGACAAAAGATACACTAGTTCAATGGCTGCACCTACACAATCGTTGGCGTACACAGAACCCTCACACACAGGTCACAGCCCTACGCACTATGTAATGTACTATCAGTAACAATGCTAGTCACCAGGGCATTGGGAGAGACACATACTGCCAACTGCAGCATACTTGGAACCCACACAGCCCTGCCCAGTAGTGGATGCCTACTAGCTTGGTTGGAAGAATTTCACATCAGATCCATGCCCCACATGGAACTTACTCTGCAATGTCAGGCCTGGCATAGGGGCACACAAAGACACACATCCCCCACTCGGATATCACCCCACCATGGGTAAGAAGTAATGATGGGCACTGTACTCTCCCCCTTGTGGCTGCTTTGATGTCTTCAAGTGCCCATCCAGCTCCAGATAGGCCACCGCCAGTATGCAGGCCATCAGTGGGTCAGGGTTCGACGGGGACCTAGTTGGGAGGCCATCCCCAGCTGGGCTTCCGCCGTCTTCTGTGCCCAGAGTCTCAGGTCCTCCACTGTTTCCGACAGTGGGTGCTCCGCCTGCAGTAGACCCCCTTGTTCCGCACATCCTTGGCAATGGCATGCCATATACCCTTCTTTTGATGGGCGCTGACCTGCAGAGGAAATACACACAGGGAAAGGTATTAGTCAGACCTCAGACCGTCCTCCCTGTTACACTCATGGCTCACCATAGCCCTTCCCATCCCCTTACGCACAGACAATCCCGAGCATACATGCTGCACGCTACCCAGCGCCCATTCACCAACCCTCCCACACAAGGCCTTCACACACTGCACTCCATGCATTCATGCCCCATGCATCGTGCTCACAGTGTACTCTCCTGTTGTTCTGGAGGCCCATACAGCGGTCCGTACTGGGGTAGGACCCGATCCACTAGTCTCTCCAACTCCACCGAAGTGGAGGCAGGGGCCCTTTCCCCAGTCACATGGGCCATGGTCGGTTCCAGACACAGGTCACAGCAGCACAGCAGCATTTGCAGTGTAGGTCCTCTCCTGTTGAAGGTCAGGTAGCAAGTGAGTGAACAGAAAGAAAATGGTGGTGATGTCCGTGGCTGTGCATACCGTCACCGCTGGCGTACATCACCATTGTCCACTGTACCCCATTGAACTCAATATTATCCAATGAGGCGTTGGACGGCAGATCCTGACCGCCTCCCACTACGGCGCTCAACCTCAGCGGCATTACCTCACTTCCACATGTTCCTCCATACAGGACAGGAGGACACCATTTCAGTGGGGGACAGTGCATGGATCATAACTGCGTCACAGATCACAATTGTACCTACAGGTCATATGCCACTAATACACTTATAATTCATATCATGCATTGAACTGTAGTGGCTACAAAGTACAGTTTATGACAGGCTCCTCACTCTTTTTCCCTTAGATTGGAATTGCTACAGATGAATAGGAGATGGAGACATATTCTTGTGTACAGACCCCTGGTGGACTTGGCAACAATATAGGACAAGCACATTATCCTCACCTACAGACTTGGCAGGGCTACAATCACAGAGCGGTGTGCCCAATGGGAGCCTGACCTGAGATCTGCTATCTGTCACCCCACTGGGATCCCCCCTCTTGTGGAAGTCCTATCTGTGCTTCATTTCTTGGCAACTGGTTCTTTCCAAGTGGCAGTGGGCTTGGCAGCAGGAATGTCACAGGCAGTGTTCTCAATAGTGCTGACCAGAGTGTTGTCTGCCCTGATTAAACACACGTGCAGCTACATTGTTTTCCCCCAGGTGGAGGATTTGGCCACAGTGAAGGCTCACTTCCATGCAATTAGACATATCCCCAACATCATTGGGGCGACTGATGGAACACATATTGCATTTGTCGTCCCCCCCGGCAAAATGAACAGGTCTTCAGAAATTGAAAACGTTTTCACTCGATGAATGTGCAGATGGTGTGTTTGGTGGACCAGTACATCTCCCATGTTAATGCTAAGTATCCTGGGTCGGTGTATAATGCCTTTATCCTGAGGAATAGCAGCATCCCAAATGTGATGACCCAACTACAGAGGGACAGGGTGTGGCTAATAGGTGAGCCCTGGTTCCCACCCACTGGATGTTGATCTATGGGTATGGTGTGGGCCATAAGGGATAGTGTGTGGCTAACAGTTGTCCAACAACATTTGCAGGTGACTCAGGTTAACCCAGCCTATCATGGCTACTGACCCCTGTGAGGAATCCCGGGACAAGGGCTGAGGAACGTTACAATGAGGCACATGGGTGAACAAGAAGGATCATTGAATGTACATTTCGCCTCCTGAAGGCCAGGTTTCCGTGCCTCCATCTGACTGGTGGATCCCTGTGCTACTCACTCAAGACGGTCTGCCAGATAACCTTGCCTTCAGACGCCATGTGCCTTTTCTGCAGGAGGAGGAGGCTGGAGATGGCCGTGTGGCATCAGTGGACTCTGTGGACAGATAAGATGAGGAGGCAGAGGATGAGGATGAGGACAACAGAACTGCAGTGATATGTCAATGCTTCCAATGACACACAGGTAAGACAGTGTAACTTCCAATTCATTGTCAGTTTTTTGTTTCACATTGTAACTGGCAGGCTGTAATTTCCCACTTCTATGGCCACTCACTGTACCCTTTGGCAACTCTTTTTGCAGATGTTTGTGCCCCACTATCGCTCCTGGTGTATTTCAGGTATTTCCTATGTAAACATTACTGTACAGTTGAATTGAAATGTTTAAACCATGTCAAACGAATACGTACTGAAATCATTAGACAGACTCCATACTTGTTTTTTTTTAAAGTGTGTTTATTGCTGTGCTATGAAGTGTGATAGGAGTGAGGGTGAGGGCGGGGGTATGTGATGGCATGCAGGTAGGGGGGTGAAAGTAGTAAAAGGTTGACTTACCAGAGTCCAGTCCCCCTGCTACTTCTGTAAGGCCCTCAGGATGCATGATTGCCAAGACTTGCTCCTCCCCTGTTGTTAGTTGTGGGGGAGGATGTTAGGGTCCACCGCCAGTCCTCTGTACTGCGAGCTGGTTCCTGCTTTATCTGTTTAAATGTTCTGTCTCCTGTTGTTTGTGAATAGTCTTGCTAGGGAAGTATCCTGTGGGAGTTTGCTCGGTACACTATGTCCAAGGTCACCAGTGTGCAAAATCAAGGAGCCCAGGCTTCAGCCTTTTATCTTCCCTACTTATGCCTTTGCTTAGATACAAAGCCCAGTGTTACAGGCTAAAGCAGTATTGACTGGTCCTAGTAGCTTGTGAATTGTAGATGAAACACAGTTCTTCATTTGGTACCACAATAATACTGGAAGTTGTGGAAGGATGGATTGATTTTATTCAGGTATTATGGTACCAGAAAACTGTAAACAAATACTGTAGGACAGAAATATTGATTCCTAAGTATGGTTTACCAACATATTGTCTAAGAGTTTAAAACAGCAAATTTACACCTGATGGCACAATATGTTTGTAGGGTATTAAGACATGCTATTTTTGTCTGATTATATTTTTAGGAATTATATTATGACCTGCTACTTAGAGCAACGCAGCAGTGCCTTCCACAATCCTGCTGTTAGAACAGGCTCTGGGGAAGCTGGCCTGTGAGGAACATGTGTAAGTCAGGAAAATACCAAGGGCCTCATTTACAAGGGCCAAGCACCACCAGAGCATCACTTTTTGTGACACTCTGGTGGCACTGTAGTATTTTCCATATTTACAAGCTGGCATTAAGTATTTGCGTAGCTTAAAGCTGCCATGTATATATGGGGCCCCAACACAGTTTTCTGCAATGGAGGGGAGTACAATGGGTGTTGCTGTAGGCATTCCACTGCTATATCATCCTGGTCACTAACACCCCCAGGTAGTGCCAGTAAAGTGCCAACATCATGTTATCACAAAATATGATGTATGTCCCTCAAGATGTAAGTTATAAAATACCAGCTAAGCTACCTACCTGATATCTACAATACCATGAACAAAGTTGACCAATCACACTGACCATACCATGACAATGCGACTTTGCCGCATGATACAGGTTCTCTATTCACATCTACATAGTCAAGCACCAATCAACCAATAGTTTAGGAATTTCAAATTGCTTATCACTAATCTAAAGCACATACTCTACACACACAAATATTTCACTCTAATGTCATGTACCAGGCTATGACACATGTTGTAAAGTAAAGGAAAGCATGCCTAGTGTAGACAAGCCATACCTTCTTCATGTCACATACTTACAAACACATACAAGGGACATTTACAAACCTGTAGCAACTCAAATTGACATACATTCCAATTTTAGGTTAAGGAGTCAGAAAAAATGTCACACACACATGCACCTATGGAGATGTATCAATGACTAGAAATAAAATGTGGACCAATTAATCCATGTCATTGATCTTTTGAAAACAAACTTTATCAGTCAAGTAAGGGTCAAGTAAGCTCAGACCTATATCCCACACACAACCACAAGATGTCAAAAAGAGTGTACCTTACATATAGACTAACATACTGTTCAGAAATGTGGCAATGAGACCCACGTGTTCATGGTATATCACTACACACATATCAGACATGGCAAGCCTTACATCTGTCTGTGGAGGATTCTCACAGTCAAAGCACATGTGTTGCTAACATTACGGGTACACCTACCATGATGCAAGCCACCAGCCTACATACACTTTTAGTACCACTTACATGTGTATGTGAACTACCATACCTGTACCACATAGCTGTCATTGCCAACATTAGGTTCCCAAACAGCCAGGATCCATTTGCCATATCTCTCATAGCAACAGCAGGTAGACATAACTATTTCCAATGTTGATACAGTAATGAACCTTTCAGTTGATACATGATGTTGATGTATATCTGTCAAGAATCTATCTGTGAATGGGCTACCTTTACCTATGTGTCATGTCTACAACAGTGTGCCCAACAACAATGCTTTGTGGCCACTTTCCACTAAGAGAAAATTAGCAAGGTAGTAACATTCCTAGCCTCTAATGCCAATATATGGGTGCCCATAGAAATGTTGCCACACCTCAATGTTATCCAACATGCATGTTGTCTTCTCTGATCACAATTCACAATTGTCAATGTACATCCCTCACTTACCGAGGGGGATTGCCTTGTAACAGGTGTGAAGATGTTAGCCTTGTATGTCATGTGACATTTCAGATGGACTGTGATGTCCAGCCTCACATGCTGCTGTCACGTATCAGATAGCATTAGATAACAAGAGATGACTTGAATATGTCTGACTCTATATTGCACATAAACAGGAATCATGAGACATTGCAGACAACAGAAAATGAGGACCTACACACCTTCCAGCATGCCATTGGGAGGATTGATTTGTTAGTGGGTAATAACAATTACCACAGTTGAAAATACTGTGTATGGGTACACATATGACACAGTCCAATTTGCACTATAATATGCAATTGTACTGAGGGGACAACATGGTTGAGTAACATGCCTCTAAATACATTTGTATGTGCACACCAGTATGCTACAGATGGATTAGAACATCAATGTGTGCACGGGAGATCTGTCACACTTTGCACTTACCACATTTTCAGATCCAACATTTGATTCCCTCACTCAATCACCTGATGAAGGGACAAACATGAGTTAGATCTGTCCTTACCCCCTGGTGACTGCTGTACTGCCTTCAAACACCCATCCAACTCGGGTTAGGCCATCCTCCAAAATGCTGACCATTAGGGGGGGGCATGGTCCAACGGGCACCCCGTCCTCATTGGAGGACATCCTCAGCTGGGTCTCTGCGGTCTTCTGGGACCAGTATCCCAGGTCCTCCCACCTCTTCCGACAATAGGTGCTCCGCTGGCTGTGGACCAACCTAGGGTCTGTACTTTCTTGGCGATGACACGCCAGATCCCCTTCTTCTGATGAAAAGTATGTCATGTCCACATGTAAAATGCTAAAACAGGCAGGGTAACTAAGTAGTCACAAGCAAGTAGTCACTATGCTAAAACAGGCAGGGTAACTAAGTAGTTAGTCCAACAAGCCAAACACAGGCTGTCTTTACCATCCCCTCCACTGATTGATGATCAGATGCAGTCAAGCCGGAAGTGAGGTGGAAACAGGCAAACAACATGCATCTCCAGCACCAGCTGTCATGTTACCACACATGACCAGACAGCAAACACATTTGCAAATATGGTATTTCAGGGGGAGTCTGGTACCGCACCTCCACTAATCTTGTGCAACAGTCACAGGGTGGGTCCGAGAACATACATAAAACACTCTAAACAATGTCTCAGGACTCAAACTCTGTCACTAAACATAAGTACATTTCCAGGAGCTCATCCCATTCTTTTCCAAATTGGCACTCCACAGACTTTGAGCACACAATCTGAAACATTGGCCATCATTCTTTGCTTAGTAAAACAAAGAATAGTTGAGTTAATACACATTTGTGCAAATGGTGCACTTACCTGCTCATCTGGTGCACTGTGGAGCGGTCCATACAGGGGTATGGCCTCCTCCACCAGCTTCTCAAGCTCCTCTGGTGAGAAGGCAGGGGCCCCATGACCTGTAGGACGTGTCTTGATTGATCCCAGAGGCAGTACGTAGCAGCTCAAGTCGTTGAGGTCTTGCTGGCAGCAGTATCCGGAGTTAAGTGAGAGATGAAGTATGAAATGGTGGTCCAGTCTACCACGTAAGACATCATCACAGCCAGTGGTCATCGCCATTGGCCCAAGACCACCAATGGCAACTATGTGTTCCAATGGCAATATCCACTGGGGTAGTATCCGCCTACTGCCATGATTCTGCCGCTATAGATGTAGGCCATTTCTTGATGTCTAGTACAGTAGGTCAGGCAGCTGCCATTTTAAGTTCCTTATATGGTCGGGAAAGTTAAAATAAAGATGCTTCACGGGGTTAGAGACATATCTATGCCATAATTTTCAGTGCTGGCTATGAGAAACCATGTTTTTGAAATCTGATTTAAATACATGTTGTAATATTCATAATATGTGAGCAATGTGTCATTAGGACATAGTCTTCACCCTCATGGCAATTGGATAGATGATTTGTGTGTCTATAATATGTGAAACATGGTTAGAGTGTCATTATCACTGAGACTTCCAGTGACATGCATACCCATTTTTAAGTCACTATAGAGGAAAGATGATGACAATGCAGCAATAACCCATCATTTCCCTATGTATGTCCTGTCCACAATGTTTTTAGTATTTCAAATGGCATGTCCAAGCATCATGTGTGACATATGTATTTTCACACTTACAATGAACACAATGGCTGATAGACCCACCTTCTCATTTTCCTTCATCTAGACCCTGGAATGAGAAGGGTCAGACAACCTGCAGTGTACAGTCCACTAGCAGACCTAGAGACCATAGAGGATCGACATGTCATCCAGATCTACCGCCTGGATAGGCAGACAATCATGGATCTCTGTCATCAGTTGGAGCCAGATCTGATGCCTGCCATTTATCATACCAATAACATTCCACCAATTGTACACGTCAAATCAGTGCTGCACTTCCTGGCCACAGGGTCCTTTCAAAATACTGTAGCACTAACTGCAGGAATGTCATAGCCTATATTCAGTTTGGTCTTGAAGTATGTCTTCTCAGCCCTTTTGAAACACTTGGACAGCTACATCCGATTTCCACAGCATGAGGATTTGGTACATGTGAAGGCAGGTTTTTATGCTTTGGCACACATCACACATATGGTAGAATGTTTTGATGGTACCCATGTAGCCTTGGTTCCCCCAAGTGGCAATGAACATGTGTATCGGAACATGAAGAACTTCCACTCCATAAATGTCCAAGCAGTCTGTTTGGTGGACCTCTACATTTCCCAAGTATGTGCAAAGTACCCGGTAATGCCTTCATCATGCTGAATAGGAACATGACACAACCACAACACAGAGTGGTCCTGGCTGGTTGGTAAGTCATATAGGAAGATAAGTGTCAGTATCTTATGGCTGCTGCCAAATTTAAGGATGTTCAATATTTATGTTTGCACGCGTAACAATTCCTTACAAGGGATTCTGGCTACCCAAACTGTCCCTGGTTATTGACACCAGTGAGGTACCCAACCAAGCCAGGGGAAGTTCACTTCAGTTAGGCCCACCAGACATGTCATGGAGCGGACGTTTGGGCTCCTAAAGGCGAGATTTTGTTGCGTTGATAAGTCTGGTGGAGCCCTCCTCTAGTCACCCGCCAAAGAGTGTCAAATCATTGTCGCCTGCTGCATGCTCCACGACCTTGCCCTGAGACGTCAGATTCCCATATATACCAGATGAGGTGGAGCCAGCAGTTCCAGTGGGTGAGAATGCAGAATTGCCAAGTGAGGATGACAGTGATGAGGATGAAGGTGGAGACAGCCATGTAGATCTCATCAATCAGTACTTCAACTGACTGTAGATATGTGTTTTTCTGTAATATAGTTGACTCACTGGGTATTTGAGGGCTTAGACATGTTTGTGAAGGGTCTTTGTATGACCATCAGACAGCTCATTAGTTGCTTAGCAGTACACTGCTTAGGTGTGCATGTACAATTGTATATGGAGTTGGATTATCGTGATGTGCTCCTTTGTTAATATTTGTCACAAAGCACAATCAGTGTAACTATTGTATTCAGGACATGTCTTTATGGGTCTTCAGAACCATTACCTGCCAATACCTTTGTATTACATTTTTACTTTACAGATTTCTTCACAAGGTAGTCCTCATGTGGTCCGTTCTGAATCACAGGCAGGTGGGATTTGCAGGCCTGACATGTGGAGTGAACATGGATAGATCCAGGTTCTGTATGGCATCATATTGGTGGTGTCTGAGATCCATGCCCAGACTGTCAGGACAGTGGGATGGTAGGGTACTGTTCAACACATTAGACCTGAGTGCCATGTTCTCTAGGTCCAATGGTGTCATATGTGTCGTTTTATGTCTCTGACACATGTCATCCTGTGAACTACATAACCTCAACCTTCTCATTCGTTTGATAAAGATACTATTTAATTTGTATGTGGCTGTCACTGTGATTACTCATCGCAGGCCAATGTGAATGTGTGTCAAGACTGACATAGGTGAGTAGCATGCATACAGTCATTTAATAGGTATGGTATGGGTATTTGATAAGGCTTTAGCTGATGAAACATTGAATCAATCTGTTTGCCTTTTTGGAAAGACAAACACTGATATGACCCTAACTTCAGTAGTCTGTGGGGTGCTTGTTATTCACACCTATGCTGTGGCATTACATTGTGAAGTTGTACTGCACTGTGTGATATTTGGCATCTTGTCAACCTAAGTGCTGGAAAGTGCACTAAATGGCAATAGGAGTGTGTCCATTAGTATAATTGTACATGTATCAGACCCAGATTCAACAGTACATGTAGATGGAACTTAACAGGTTTGAAACATGTGTCACTATCATGTGCATACAACCTATTTCACAATTAACTGTTCAATATAGCTAAGAAATGACTCACACCCATGACATGTGGTTTAGTTGTGTTTATTTACAAGTGCACAGGTAAGTTTAGGGAATGGGATCAAATCATATTGTGCAAACAGTGAAGGGTTCAGTCATGGTAGATGTAATTGTTAGGGGGGCTGCTACAATATTTGGAGTCTCAAGTTCAGTGCCTTTGGAAAATGGAGAGTGGTTGAAAAACAGTCAACATCTGTTTCCTATTGGAGTAGGTGGCACGTATATTGACCAGCCTGTAAAAATTCCAGTAGCAGAATACAGATCAACTAGACTTTATTCAGAAGACCCTAGATTTCACCAATATATTCCTTATTTATTTCACCTTCTATTTGACATTGACTTATCTGGATTATCTTCTGCAGTAAATCGCATTCTCAAAATAGGAGTAAATCTACAGAATTTGTTGTCAAAGTTCATGGAAAATCCATCCATAAATCTGGAACACAACGTGATTCATTTAATGGCTTGTCAATGTGGTACAAATTAATATTGTTATCTCAGTCATGGTGAGTTGGAATGCATGCTTGAACTCTTATGAAAAGCAAACTCAGATATAAAATATATTAGTCTAAAGATGACAGGAGAACTCTGTTCATTGGGCCCTGCAAAAGTTTGGAGTTATTTTAACCACAGATTCCAAGCAATGATGGCTTTTAGTTCCAACAAAACTAATCCTCCTCTTGGGGAAGTGACTGATTTCTTTTGGCGGAAAGAGTACCAAGCTTGAGGTGTTTGGAACAGACAGTGATGAATCTATGTTGTCTTTCTTATAACAGTATGTGAGATGTCCAATACCAAAAGAAACTTCTGGCAAGGGATTAAGTTAACAAATTGGATGATTTCAAACACATATGTGTGGTAAACACTGTCAGAAAAAATACAGATCAAAAGCCCAATTTTACACAAGATGTCTTTTTGGATTCCCATGACCTGTAATCTCAGAAGGAAGAGTGGACAGCTTTTTGGCTGCAGTGAGGCCCACCCTGACACAAAAATCACTGAAAAATACATACAAACTCAGAAGAACAGAAGCTTTGAAATATATGAATGACTACAACCCTGTTATTCTGAAGATGTGGAATTCAAATATAGATTTACAATGTGTTGCAGTATCTTGCTACGTGACTTCTTATATAACAAAGTCAGAGAAGACAGAGATGAAAAAGCTGTGGGAGGAGATTTCAGCAGAAAAGAGTCTTACCAAGAAATTGTACAGGTTTTGTTTGAAAATGCTTTCACACAGGAATATTGGATCTAATGAATGTACAGATAGGCTGAGCTCAGCAAGTTTGCTTTTGAAGTCTAGAGGAATTGTGTGGGTAAGTCTGTGTCTTACAATCAGTCTTAATAGAGTATTGAAGTCTTTCTCAGAAATACAGTACCTTGCAGAATTTGGTCCTAAGAGTACAGACATTCTAAAGAATAGCATGCTTGATACATACAAGTAGGAATCCACATCTTGAAAACATGTATCTTTATGAAATACTTCAGCATTATACCTATAGAACTAATATAGCTAAAAACATAGAAGAATGAACATTTGCAGCAATTGGATGTGATGGTTGTTTGGCAAGACACAACAGTAGAAATCTTATTAATCACAGAAAGCTTAGTTGCCAAACTCCAGATAGAAGAGACTTTTTCTACTTGGCACTTTTGCAACTGTTCAAACCATGGCGAGTTGAAACAGATCTACTTGGATACTATGACTGTTATGAAGACTCATTCAACATTGTAAAAGACAGTGTTCAGTGTTCTGTTTTTACAACATACTTGCAGATGTTGAAAGATGAGGTTGAACAGGAAGAAACCATTGCAGCTGAGATAGCCAGGGAGTGTTAACAAAGCAGCTAAAGGTCTGGACCAGCAAGTCAAGACCCTCTTGGAGAACCAGTAATTCAAAATGAAGCAGTTATAGTTATGAATGAGGTGAAGATTGCCATTCAGCTGGCAAGAGAGGAAACAGTTAGTGAAACAACTGAACAATGAACAAAGAGAAATTTACATCAAAGTTAGAACTAAAATAGACATTAGTGGACAAGTTGGCACTGGCAAACGCTTCCTAATTAACGTTCTCACCAGTTATCTGCAGAGGACTGCAGATTCTAATTTGTCATGTGCAGAAACAATACAAAACAGAATTAGCTGCACATAACATTAAAGGAATTACTCTGCAGTGACTACTAATGCTACCTGTTTAGCATGACAATAAACTGAAATATCAGAAGTTATCTGGTGACGCTTGTCATGAGGTATCAAAAGAACTGAAAAAAATGAAGCTTCTAATCACTGATAAAGTGAGAGGGGTATTGAACATAATGCTTGCTTTCATACATTTAAAGATGCAGCAGATTTTAAGAACAAGCTATAATGTACTCTTGGAGGAAAGAATGTAATTGTCTTTGGTGACCTATTCCAACTTACCCCTGCAAAAGGACAAACTGTTTTCAAAATACTTTTGCATACCAAAACAAGGATTTCCCTAGGCAGTATTGGCAATGTGAATATTTAGTTAAACTTTGAAAACAAATAATTAGTTTAACACATTTACCAAGCCTCTGATATGGAATCTCTACTTAAAAACATTACAGTGGGACTCCTGACAAAACAGGGGACACATGATTTGGGAACACGCCTTATCAAGAGTTTATTCCTATCTGACATTATTGCATCAGTACTAATGTTCAATTTCATTAACAAAGGAAAATCCATAGTTTATTTTAATGCAGTAGAGTGCTCACACATTAAAGAGAAATAACTACAAGTGAAAAAAGAAGATATTTTGGAAATTACAGCTATTGATAAAACGAAACATCAGGGAGTCATATCACTAATGACAGATAAACTAGAAGCAAAAATAGATTTTTTGGATAAATCAGTATACAAAACACCAGGATTAGAAAAGCGTTTAAGTCTCTGAAAAAATTGTCGAGCTATGTTATGACACAATTTCAATGTTCACAAAGGCTTAGTAAATGGTGCAATGGGTAAAGTTATTGATTTCATGAATTTTCTATATAGAGACAAGGAAGAATATTTGGCTATAAAATTTGATCAGATAGATGATGTGAAGAAGACTTGCCGGTATGTTGTACATTTTTTGCTTGTAAAAGACTTATATATCTGAAGGCAACAGTTTCCTCTCTCTTTACCATATGCTTTAACCATCCATAAATCACCAGGTTTAAATGTAGATGCAACTTTGGTTAATGTTGGAAGTTCTGTATTCAAAGAAGGAATGTCACATGTAGCCTTGTCCATTTTGTTTTGATTGACTTTGATGAGAGCAAAGTTAGTGCTGATGTAAGTTGTGTAAGAGAGTACAATCGGTTAGGAACTCTATGCACTGCTCATTTAGGTGAGTACCCTAGTTTTGAGAAACAATGCTGTGCCCAAAGCAGAAGATTACAAAACAGTATACAGACCCTCAAGGAATATAAGGACAAAAGGACAGCACAGAGACTGCTAGGAGAAGAGAACTGTAAAATGATGGTGAAATTGTAGGTTACCAATTGGAAAACTGTTGGGTCTCCACTTACAAAGCTAAATGTACTCTTGTAGCCTGTGTTTAGGCCAAAAGTGTAAGTTTACGATTTTTAGATATTCACAAAAGTAAGTTAAGAGTATAAACTTTAAGTGTGCATTTGGGGCGGATCATCTGCACTCAGGCTGGATAAGGGAAACATGCATACTTACACACACCTGTAAGGGCCTAGCATCCCCCCACCCAGCTGAACATCCTCAGCACAAACTCATTCCCTCCTTGCTGCACACATATAAGCTAAGCTGCTACAAACAAACCCTTTCAGTCCTTTCAACATGTTGCTGAATGTATTTGTTGGTTTGCCCCTTGCTATGCTACAGAATGATTTGAGGAGAAAAAAAAGGAGGCGAGTAGAGAGAATCTTCAGTCAAAGGCTAAACCTCTTTGGGATGCCCAGCTACGATGTGATGGCCAGATACCGTTTTCGCTCTAATACCATCTTAGAAATGGTTTGTGAGTGGGAGCAGGATCTTGACTCACACACCATCCCAGCCTATATCAAGATCTTAGAAGCTCTCAATTCCTTTGCTAAGGGGTCATTCCAGAGGGCCTCTGGTGACCTTGTGGCCATCTCCCAGGCAAGCCAGTGCTGATGCCTCCATCAGGTACTGAGCTGCATCAATAGGAGAGCCCATCACCACATGTGAATGCTCCATGTACTGACCAGAAGGCAAGGGGTGGTTAGGAATTTCTACCTCACTTCCCACTTCCCAAATGTGATGGGTGCACTTGATTGCAGTCAGGTGGTTCTACAGCCACCTTGCCACAATACGTACATCTTTTGCAACAGACATCGCTGGTACTCCATCCCCATGAATGGTTTCTGTGATGCCAGTGAAAGCCCCATTGATGTTTATGCAGTGTTTCCAGGTAGTACCCTTGACAGCTATGTATTCCGCACATCACCTCTTGTGCTGTGGATCTCAGCTGGAGAATTAAACAACATGTGGCTACTGGGTAAGTATCAAGCACAATACAAGTATAAGATGTATAATTGTGTTTGAACATGTGCACAACCATTAGACAATACCAATCCTCATGCCTCACACATGCCCCCAACAGACATAGGCCCTCATTTAGTCATTGGTGGTAAAATCCGCCTACCGCTGTGGTGATGGCCGCCAAAATACCGTCACCGTGGCTACTATCCGTCCTCCATTTTATGATCACTGCCGGACTTCTGCCACAAGAAGGGCTGATATCTGGCAGTGATCATACTGGTGGACAGTGGTAAGCTGGTGCAGCTACCACCAGCAACACCATGCCAGTTGAACGCCGCCAACCATATCATGACCTGTGTGTAGCAGCGCCCCTTCCCGTTCCCTCCCGGAAGACCTCCTCGACAAGGGTAAGTCGGGCTTCTGACAGGGGAGGAGGGTGGGAGGTAGGGGGGTGTTGTGTGAGTGTGTGTCTGGTTGTTTGCATGAATGTGTGAGTGTGTGTGTGAATGCGTATGTGTGTGTTGTGCTGTTTGCGTTGGTGTATGCATGTGAGTGAATGCATGTCTGCATGTCAGTGTGATTGTGTGTAAGAATATGTGCAAGCATGTCTGGAAGTATGCGTGTATGAATGCAAGCATGCCAGTGTGTGTGATTGGGTGTATACGTGGTTCATGTCTGTGGGTGTGTGCTTGTATGAGGGTGGGGAGGAGTGAGAGGATCGGAAGGGGTGGGGTGGGTGAGAGGATCAGAGGGGGTGGGGGAGTGAGAGGTTTGGGGAGGTGGGGGGAGTGTTGATGGAGGGGTGTCAGGTGTGTGTTGGGCGTGGGGGAGCCGCCTACCCATGACAAGGAAGGAATTACCTGTCACCGGTATGGCCTTCCGCCATGGTTTCCGTGGTGTTGTTAACGCCATGAAAACCATGGTGGTAGGCAGGCTCAAAATGCCGCCTGCTGTTGTATGCCGGCTGCCGGGCTGGAGATTGACATTTTAGGCCCAGCGGCTGATACCTCCATGGCAGTATGAGTGGAGAAGTGGCGGGTTGGCTATATCCAACCAGCCATTCTCAAAATGTGGCAGTATGTACCACCAGCTTGTTGGTGGTACTACCGCCACATTAAAACTCACCGCTGGGGTCATAATGACCCTCAAAGTTTGTACAAGTGTACCTCAGCAGAGATACAATAGGGCACACAGACGTACACTAGCCATCATTAAGTGCAGTAGTACAGTGAAAACACTACAAAATTGACACCACATCAGTTTAGAACAATAGGTCCTATTTATCCAAATCAAACAAGACCAACATGACAGAAATCCAACATACACAAGTCAAGATATGAGTTTTCAAACAAATAAGAGTCTTTGTCCATACAAAACAGTGAGAATGCTGTTGTTACACAAAGTACCTGGTTAGTGTAAAAAATAAAGCCGCACAGGTGAGCTTGCATTGTTGATTCCCTGCTTGCATGTGAGTCTGTGCCTCCTTTTCTTCTCCGGTCAGGTCGGCAATTTGTTGTTTTTCTTCCTTGCGAGGGAACAATGTGCTGATTTCTGGGCAGGGCACCTAGGATCCACGGAGAGTCGGGTTGACTTGGACATCCAGGGACAATGCGTGGAAAATCCAGTCGCACAGTATCAGAAAACCGTGCTGCGTGGGGTTTGTGTTGTTATCAGCCTCCATAAGCGGGTGTTGTGCATCGTTTTTCCAGCTGCGATGCGTCAATCTCCCAGGTGTGATGCAGATGGAGCATCTATTTCAGCCGAAAAGCCGGCGGTGCATCATTTATCAGCTGCGTTGCGGAAGGTGCGTCAAACATTTCCACACATGGCATTCTGTGCATGGATTTTCAGTTCTTGTCTGCCAACTTCACCTTTCAAGAGCCAAGGGGCTGAATAGGGCACCACTTGGCAAGGCAGGTGTCTCAGCAGAGAGTCCAGGTGCTGGCAGAGGAGGTCTTTGATGTCCTGGAGACTTCAACAACAGGAGGCAAGCTCAATTCAAGCCCAGGGAGATTCTTCTCAAGCAGAAATACACAACAAAGTCCAGTCTTTGTCCCCTTTCACAGGCAGAAACAGCAACTGCAGGATAGCCCAACAAAGCACAGGCAGGGGCAACACTTATCAGCTCTTCCGCTCTTCTCCTTGGCAAAGATTCCTCTTGATTGCAGAAGTGATCTAGATTTCAGGGGTTTTGGGTCCACTACTTATTTCCCTTTCTGCCTTTGAAGTAGACAAACTTTCAAAGAAAAGTTTCTCTTGTTTGTAAGATCCTGCTTTGGACAGGCCATGCCCCAGACACACACCAGGGAGTTGGAGACTGCATTGTGTGAGAGCAGACACAGCCCTTTCAGGTGTGAGTGACCACTCCTCCCCTCCTTCCCAGAACAGATGGCTCATCATGATATGCAGGCTACACTCCAGCTCCCTTTGTGTCACTGTCTAGAGAGAGGTGCAAACAATCCAACTGTCAAACTGACCCAGACAGGGAATCCACAAACAGGCAGAGTCACAGAATGGTTTAAGCAAAAAAATGCCTACTTTCTAAAAGTGGCATTTTCAATCACACATCCTAAAAACAACCTTCACCAAAAGATGTATTTTTAAATTGTGAGCTCAGAGATCCTAAACTCCATATTTGTATCTGCTCCCAAAGTGATTTTGCACTTTAATAATATTTAAAGGCAGCCCCCATGTTAGCCTGTGAGGGAGATAGGCCTTGCACAGTGAAACCGAATTTGGCAGTATTTCACTGTTAGGACATATAAAGCACATTATTATATGTGCTAACTTGAACATACACTGCACCCTGCCCAAGGGGCTATCTAGGGCCTACCTCAAGGGTGCCTTACATGTATGAAAAGGGAAAGTGTAGGCCTGGCAAGTGGGTACACTTGCCAAGTCAACAGATACTGCAGTGGCAGGTCTGAGCCATGTTTACATGGCTACTCATGTGGGTGACACAACCAGTGCTGCAGGCCTACTAATAGTATTTCATTTACAGGCCCTGGGCACCTCTAGTGTACTTCACTAGGGACTTACTAATAAACCAAATATTCCAATCATGGAAAGCCAATCACATATACATTTTACATAGGAGCACTTGCACTTTAGCACTGGATAGCAGTGGTAAAGTGTGCAGAGTATCAAAAACAGCAAAAACAAAGTCCAGCATACATCAACAAACTGGGAAACAGAGGCAAAAAGTTAGGGGAGACCACGGCAAGGATGCCAAGTCTAACAGAGTGGTTGCCACTGTCTGTGCAGGTAATGTTAATACATACTCTTCTCCAAAGGTACACCTTGGACTATTGTAGGTAACAAGATACACTACACTGCAGCATGCAGTGATTAAACTTCATTGACTGTCTCCTACAAAGTGCCAAGGTGTGCATCATGAATGTGTATCCTCTCTGTGCACCCCCAAGGCACATTTGTAGTGCATGCCCTGCTGGGAACCCTTCTGGGAGACAGGTGGTCCTACAGATCCCACAGACATACCTTTGCAGGTGGGTCTAGTCACCCACTTTACGTGCCTGCAGTGACATCTCCAATTTCCCCTCAAATGTGAATGTGGGTTGATAGCTACACCGTGCTACTTTGAGTGGCCGCTGTAGGACAGTTCATTTGTCAACCTGACTCTGCTCCACTCAGGGCAGTATGAGTGTGTGGCTGCCCCGGGGGTACTGCATTCATGGTAATTTGGCTCACTTTCCCACACTGTACCTTTTTTAAGCTCCATGATGGTGCAGGTAAAGTGTGTCCCATGTACAATCATGTCCCAGTCATCAATGTGTACAGCAGCATGTATCTGTTTTCCTGGGCCCACATAATACTAGGGCTACTTAGCAAATACCCTCTCAGTGTGTATGTCCATATCAGTATCACTGAATTTGTGGGTGCCTCAACCACAGATCCCTATACAATATTGGGTAAGGTTGATTCAGTAGGGTAGCAGGATGGCAGAAGATCCTGCTTGGAGGTGGGGCTGACTCTGAATGGACACGAAATGGATGTTCACCCCTCCAAATATTGAATGGGATTTTAAGTTCTGTCCACTATTGAAGGTCTGAGCCTGAGTCACAATGGGCCACCGCATTTGCATGTCACATTGTGGAGATTATGCCCCAAGAGCAAGGACTGAAGGGTCTCTGCACTAGTGGCCATGGCCAGACTGGCCAGGGGGGTCATTGTGGGTTTACCAGGAGACCTAGATGGGTGTGGCCAGGTATCTCTACTGTGTTTCACTTCAAAACTGGTGCAGCAGTATGTGCCCCTAGTTACAAAGCAGTAATCCTGCATGATCCACACACTTGCATTTACTGTCTCTGTGTTTGGGCTGGTATGATAAACTTGCCAGTGTTGCTATAAGTTCCCAGTCTTGCTCAGTACCACTGGCCCTGGTGTGCTTGGGACTATGGCCCTCATTCTGACCTTGGCGGGCGGCGGAGGCCGCCCGCCAAAGTCCCGCCGTCAGGTTACCGTTCCGCGGTCGAAAGACCGCGGCGGTAATTCTGACTTTCCCGCTGGGCTGGCGGGCGGTCTCCTTCAGACCGCCAGCCAGCCCAGCGGGAAAGAGGCTTCCACGATGAAGCCGGCTCGGAATCGAGCCGGCGGAGTGGAAGCTGTGCGACGGGTGCAGTTGCACCCGTCGCGTATTTCACTGTCTGCGCAGCAGACAGTGAAATACATTTAGGGGCCCTCTTACGGGGGCCCCTGCAATGCCCATGCCAGTGGCATGGGCACTGCAGGGGCCCCCAGGGGCCCCGCGACCCCCCCCTACCGCCATCCGGATCTCGGCGGTCCGACCGCCGGGATCTGGATGGCGGTAGGGGGGGTCAGAATCCCCGCGGCGGTGCAGCAAGCTGCGCCGCCGCGGAGGATTCAATGGGGCCGCGGTACACTGGCGGGACCCCGCCAGTGGTGCCGGTCCGACCGCGGCTTTACCGCCGCGGTCGGAATCCCCATTGAAGCACCGCCGGCTTGTCGGCGGTGCTCCCGCGGTCCTCCGCCCTGGCGGTCTTTGACCGCCAGGGTCAGAATGAGGGCCTATATGTCCAGGGTTTGACATCACCAGCCAGTGCCTACTTTGGTGATACAGTACAGTCTACTTAGACAGATATATTGACCACATGTACCATAATGCAATGCGAAGGGCCAAACTGTGCTAGGAACTGCCGTATTGTGGAGTGTATGTACAAAACCTTCATTTTCTCCCTTAGTATTCCTTACCTTCTTACACATGTTTGCAGATGTCAGATGTCTTTCATTTTTGTTCCGCTATGATTGCAGATCCTACACCCCACATGCGGATCCTATGCTCTGAATGCATAGCATACGCTCCAGGTTCAGATGATCTGCACTCGGCAGGAAGTTGATGACAGGAAGTTGCAGGCAGCCATTTTGTTGTCATTCTGAGTCACCTCCAACTACAGACAGGATCATTTGCCACCCTGCTGCTCTATTTACCCCAACTGCCCACAACATGGCTGAGGGACTTAATGAGAGGGCAACCCTCTTTAGCAAATGTGAATTGGACATTTTAGCTGCGGAGTGCTGAACAATTACTCTCAGCCTTATGGAGGGCTAGAGGACCAGCTAAGCAATGCAGTGCACACCCGACTCTGGGAGGAACTTGCACAGAGCTGCAGTGCAATGGGCATCTACCACCAGTAGGCCAGGACTTGCCGGTGAGGACCTGAAATGTTTTGCCCGATTGAGGGCCCAAGAACTATTGGGCCAGTCCTCCCATCCCCACGTGCACTGGCCCCGCCTCACACTACTGCACAGGAGGGTCATGAGGACAGATTGTACGAACCTTTATGCCCAGCTGGAGGAGTTTGAGCAGCAGAGACCTGGTAAGTGCATTGGCTGCATACTGTGCATAATATAATGATGTGAGTGGTGAATGAACTGTGCCACCATGTGTCACATGGTGCCATGTACACATTCTGGTCAATTGATGCCGAAGTTATAAGACCGATGTCCCATTGAAGCACATTGGAAGCACTAATCAGAGTGCATCCTGCGGCTTGTAATGTACTGACCACTACAGGTCAAATAGACATCACTCTTGCAATTATATGAAAAAATGTAATGCTAACACCACGACTGGTGAACCAAGGGCCTTATCACTGTTGGTTGCAATGGCAAAGGGATAGTACAGGCAGTGTCCAATGTAGAGTCAAGATGTGCATTCTTGGTGTTGGATGCCGTATCATTCATGCTTTTTGTGTGAAGTATAACTTCATGTATCATGGAATAAAGGCTGACTTTGGAATACCTGTCTCATACAAAATGGTACCAACATTTCCAAAAGGAAACAAATGCACATGTCTTCACATTAGTGGCTCGAAAGTCCTATGTAACATCTAGCTAGCTGAGCCAACTTGCATATGTGCCAACTGGTGTACAGCACCGACAGGCAGTCTTGAGATGCCAAATGTTGCACATGGCATATAGATTGGCTGATATTTACAGGATCTCCCAATACATAGACTTGCAGCTTAGCAAAGGTCAGAACCAAGACCTATTTTTTACATGCACACCCATTCAAGCATTTATGCAGAATCACACCATGCTACAATTCAAATGACGTGCAATATTTTGAGACTATCAAGTCTGCACTTGACAGTGTGCTCATGGACACATGCTTTGGGGTGGACAGCTCCATCCAGACTGTGTCACAACCCAACTTTTATAATGACTAAGTACCAAGGACAGGAAACCCTTGGAACACTTTACTAAGGGGTGTGTTGGGAATAGGCAATCCTTTGGGCTGCAGGAGGAGACACCATGCCAACCACAGAAGTTGTGTTTTTTTTTGGTAAGCTGCATGGGCCAACAAGAGGGGTACGTGGATTGGCCTCCACATCTCCCGAAAATCATCCCCTGATCTTTCTCATCCTCTACTTCCTCCTCCTCCTGTGTATTACAGGCAGATGATAAAATAGCTTGGAAGACAAAAGGGGTTCTCCCTTTGGATTGCTCATCACGGACCACTGGTGTGTGGCCTTTCATCCAGACTGGATTCATCCTCCTCACCATCTGTAAGACAGAGGTTACAACAGTCTATGGGCCATATTTATACTTTTTGACGCAAAACTGCGCTAACGCAGTTTTGCGCCAAAAAAATTAGCGCCGGCTAACGCCATTCTGAAGCGCCATGCGGGCGCCGTATTTATTGAATGGCGTTAGCCGGCGTTAGCCGACCGGCGCTGCCTGGTGTGCGTGAAAAAAAAACACGTACACCAGGCAGCGCCGGCATAGGGAAAAATGGCGTTTGGGCGTCCAAAAATGGGGCAAGTCAGGCTGAGGCTAAAAAATCGTCTTAACCCGATTTGCGCCATTTTTTTTGGGCGCCCAGACGCCATTAACATGACTCCTGTCTTAGCAAAGACAGGAGTCATGCCCCCTTGCCCAATGGCCATGCCCAGGGGACTTCGGTCCCCTGGGCATGGTCATTGGGCATAGTGGCATGGAGGGGGGGCACAAATCAGGCCCCCCTATGCCACACAAAAAAATAAAAAAAAATACTTACCACAACTTACCTTTTGTTCCCTGGGATGTGTCCCTCCATCCTTGGGTGTCCTCCTGGGGTGGGCAAGGGTGGCAGGGGGTGCCCCTGGGGGCTTGGGAGGGCACCTCTGGGCTCATTCTGAGCCCACAGGTCCATTAACGCCTGCCCTGACCCAGGCGCTAAAATCCGGCGCAAATGTGGGTTTTTTAGTCCCGCCCACTCCCGGGCGTCATTTTTGCCCGGGAGTATAAATACGACGCATATGCATCGCAGTCATTTTTTAAGACGGGAACGCCTACCTTGCATATCATTAACGCAAGGAAGGTGTTCACGCAAAAAAATGACGCTAACTCCATGAACTTTGGCGCTAGACGCGTCTAACGCCAAAGTATAAATATGGAGTTAGTTTTGCGTCGAATTTGCGTCGAAAAAAACGACGCAAATTCGGCGCAAACGGAGTATAAATATGCCCCTAAGTTTTTGCCTTACAATATCATGCACTGTAATAAAAGGATTGAGTAAAATTATCTTCACATGATCGGATGTTACACATATGACCTGCTCTGTGTAAACCTCCATGTGGCAATTGACACTGTGGCATTGAGGTGTTTGATGCAAATGTACGATGCAAAAGTAAACTCACCAATTGCAACCACGGGTCTGTTTGGTATTGAGATCCCCTTAGATGTCAGCTGCAGGACTGGACTTCTTGAGTGTTTAGCAGAAGAACTGGTCTGTAAACCAGCAGCTTTGGAAAGAAGTGACACCATGGTTAATGTTCTGGATGAATAATATATGAATATGCACACCTGACACACACATCACTGATTTTGTTGGGTAAATTTTTCATACTAACTTCAGATGTAATGCTAAAATGGCAATGTCTGCTCATCCCCTTCCACATGGATTTGGTTGTTGTTTAGGGGTAGGGTATCAATAAGCTACAACACTATATGGCACACTTATATGATGGACGGATGGCAGTGGGTTTGACTACTGCAGCCAGGATGTCACCTAAACCCTTGGATGATGTCATCCATATCAATGAAGTAGTCCTGGTAGCAGCTGTCATGTGATACATGTATCAATTACTAAGTGCAAGGGTTAATGGTGATGAATTTACATGCACATGTCAGAGGTATGGACCAGTGATATATAAGTTACAGGCAGCCCTCATATCAACCAGGTTTCACATTTACTGGCAAACATGTATTTGGTGGTTACTCAGAGCTATGTGTCAGAAATAACTAGGGTGTCTCACACTGGCTACCTTTGTACACACCTACATTTTTATTGGCATCATGCATCATAAGTTTGGTGTAGTATCTAATGTGTAAAGGAGCCTTCCTGAACATGCAGAGCTGGTTCATTTTTGCACATCAGATTTTGTCAGTACGGTGATGAATATATGTTTGATATACACAATTATCAACCAAGGTATGGCTAGCATTTATTCTAGCCCCCCCCCCTCCCCAACAGGGCAAAATTGCTAATTTTGAACTGTCAGGTTGCCATTACTGCTGTGCACTTTTCCTCTGACCTGTGTTTCCAATGTGCGTGTACAACATTATGGTCTATTTCACCTGATACTGGATGTGTTTATGCACGACACACATCCTGTAGCCCTCTATTCAGAGGTTCACTCATTTGTGATCATGGTGGTAAAGTGAAATGAACATTATCTTATGATCCCATTATTTGGTCAAGTAGAAAAGTTGGGCTGATCCCCACTTTACTGTTTTCACATTGTGCAGTTCAACCACTAGATGTCTAGGCTTCGTCTCCTCTACACCCACTGTGCCAGCCACTACCAAACTTCCATAATGCAAGCCTGCTGGTGTTAGTACACCCCTCATCCACATCTGTACTTTAGCTGTTGTTTGCTGGAATTTTGTCAGCAAGAATCCATGTCATGAACTTAGGAACCAGTTGTGACCCCTCCTCTCTATGATGCACTTGAACACAAATGTATGGGCCCCTAAAGGCACCAGAACATCCCTCTTTGCGCAAATCCAGATGCACACTCCAGCAAATCATGTCTATGTGGCCACAACAAGCCACTTTGCATGTTTTGAAATGGCCTCCTGGGGTGTGTTGAAGCTGAACAAATCACTGTGTTGCCTCACTGCACTTGAGTGACGTTCCATGAACATTGGGGACACTTGTGATACTTCCCCAGAGTGACAGGACTATGTACTTCTGGGGAGAGGCAAAAACACCTTACACCTCCTGAGGTGAGGCGGAATGACTTGTAACATGTAGACTTGCTGCACTGACCTACGCAAAATCCTCCTACATGAAGGCCAGTATAAACACTTAGGAAGGGACAGTACACATACTTTTTTAGTTGATCTATCATTAGCAAACATGTCATAGTGTGGTAGATTGTTATGAGCCACAGATGAGCATATAGGGATGAGTGACATTAGACACACCCCACATACTGATGACATTTACACCACAGTTTAGGAGCATAAGCATTTAATAAGGTCATTTTTATGCGTCCTTACCAGTGTCTGACATCTGCCCAGTGTGTGGTACCTGACTAGATTTCACACCCATACATGTTGCAGAGGTCACTGCAGGCTGGGTCTTACTGGACAATGTCACAAGGCATACAATTATATATGTGTGTTCAGTTAACATACTAGTTGACACACGTGATACACAACATTACCCAGGTTTGGCACAGTTTATAAACTCCATGAGATATATCTGTGAGTTAACTCATACAAATGTAAGATAAAATGCCCTCCCCTGGCCATATTTATGTACCAGTTGATGCTCATGGCATGGTTTGTTGTGCACTGTGACGTTGCCTCCCTGATGGTGCAGAGACCCGTGCTCCAGTGTGTGACTGTATTCTGGCTGTATGTGGCAACAACATTGAAAGGTCATTGACTCGACCACAATATTTGATTATGTGCAACCTGTCACATACCTTCCCATTTGCATCTACATGCCAACAGCAGTGGTAAATAAATGAAATTAATCACCGATTGCCATGCACCATTGTTAGGTGGATGAGGCAGCAGTGATGGGTCACTGATTGAGATGAGTGTTTGTAATTTGCAATTTACATCACAAAGGATTCTGGTACTTGAGTTGTAATGGACTAGCTGAAGCACATTAAGGTCTGAGTCACCATGCAGATTCCACTTACTTGGGACAACATTCATGGTCACATTGTTTGAGTATCACAAACATTAGTCATTTGGTGTCATTGTTTGTATCATTGCATATTAGCTGACACCACATTGCCGTCATCACTCACAGGCAGCCCATGGAGCGGGTGTGGGTCTATGATGGAGAGGTAATCCCTCTTAAGTGGTTTGAGTCAGAGATGGTCTCCAGTTTGTACACTAGGGAGAGTTCTGGCAACCTTTATCCTGGTGTACTTCTCTTTCACCCTCCTCTTCTCCTTCACCCACTTCTTCTTGATGTCATTCATGGTCTGGATGTCCTCTCCCTGTTCAGTGACTGCCGAGGCCAACTGCTACCGTAAGGCTACCTTCTCTGAGGAACTGCTGCTGGAGGATGGGATTTCAGGCAGTGTCTTGTAGTTCCTCACAATACATTTCAGTATCATAGTGATTTCCTCCTCTGTATAGTTTCTTTTCCTTCTAGTGGGCATCACAGCTTCATGATTTCCAGAGCAGGGAGGAACAGTGTGGTTGTGGAAAAGGCAGTCCCTTCCTTGTGTGCTGCTTTTATCTGTTTTTTTTTAGCTGGGTTGCATGTGGGATTGATAATGTGCAGGTGCATGTAAATACACTGATTCCAGTCCAGAGTCATATGATCCAGCTCGAGTGCAGCTGATCTACCCTGAGTACGAATGATCCGCCCCAAGTGTGGATGATCCTCCACGAGTGCTTCAGTAAATATACTACTCATAACTTGCCTTTGTGAATATCTGAAAATTGTAAATTTACACTTTTGGTCTAAACCTATGTCAAAAGTTTAAGTTTCCCTTTGTGAATTGGGCACTTCAGGTGTCAGCTGCTATGCAAATGTTGTGCTTGTTCCAATTTTCCCATGTAGTAAACCAAACTGAACAAAAATTAGATAAGAGAATGTGCTCTGCAGTATATAATTTGCTGCAACGTTTAATAAGTGACAGAACTGTAATAAATTCTGCTTCAGGGATCTGAGACCTTTGAGATATATGTACAAGATCAGAATGTTTACTTTCAACACTCAACAAGACGCACAATAATTTATTATGGTCACCCTTGGAGTCCTCAAACAAGAACAAGTAAATATTGATGATCTATTTGGACTCAGATACAAATTGAACCATGATAGGGAAGACTGCTCTTTTACATTTAGTACTTAAATCAATTCTGAACAATGTCTTTACTTAACAATACCAGATTCTAAAACTGTGCCTTTTGACAAATTGTGCAGAAATGCTAACCAAACTATGACTTACCCAAACTACAGGTCATCCCTTATCTCTGCATTGTTTCTACAAAGAGCAGGAACATAACGTATAGTAATGCTACAATGATGCAGACCAGATAGCTCCAAATTGGAAACTCAAATTACGAACTTCAAAGTTGAACAAATACTTTGGCTATCATCTTTCATGAAGGTGGTACTACAACCTCTGGACACTACACTGTATATTTAAAGACAAAACTGGATGGACAGAATGCAATGAAGTCAAACTGAAATTCAAATCAAAACTTTCCTTCAAACTAACATGCTCATATCTTCTCTTTCTTCAAACAAAGTTCTCTGGAAAAATTATGGTTAAAATGTGGCATACAGTGTTTCTTCTTTGTGGTCCATGTGTTTTTTAAACATTATTCAGCATATTAAGGGTAATGTCTTTGAAAAAGATCCTCAAATGTTAAAGTCCTTTTAATGTTCCAGAAAGTAATTAGTATATCAAGCATATAGAACGCACTCTAGTTAAAGTTGGAAATGGGTCGAACATACTCTAGTTACAGCAGTTTGAACTTGAAAGAATAAAATTCCCTTTGTTTCTCCAACCAAACTTTTACAATCTAATTGATAAACAAGCTACTGCATGGGATTCTGTGTACATGGATTATCAATTGCCCTGCAAGGAAAGCTTTTTTCCAGAAAGATCTCTAAAATTGAAAGGTTCTCCACTTTTACTTCTGATAAATTATTCAAGAAAAATTGTAAAATCTGTTATTTTTCCCCCCACTGTTCGAAGATGATGCTTTATACAAACAATTGAAGAAGTATAAAAGCTAAGAACAGTAAAACAATCAAAACGATATTTTACCACAGTGTAATATAATCTTACTGTATAAGGAATTACTATTTTTATATTTGTGTGACTATGAAGATTAAATACTAGCATATCTGTATCTTTTTTCCCAACAGTGGCTGCAGTTGAACAATGTTAGATGTCTCAAAACAGTTCTTGAAGCACAGATATATTGCTCAGAAATACCATGGAGAGTGTTTCTAAACATAAACTGGTCTTGCAATACCTTTTCATAAGTTTCTTTGTCTCATTTCCTAATTCTCTGATGGAGATACTCCCACTCCCACTCACTCAGCTATTGAGCCACTGACACTAGTGCTCACTCACCCATTGAGCCAGTGACATACACACTCACTCTGTCATACAGACACTCACGTCACCATTCAGTCACCCATACAGCCCCTCAAGCACCTACTTGTGCACTCATATACTCATTCATATAACTACTCACTCTCCCATTCAGTCACTAACAAATCGGCCTACTCAACAATAAAACTACTTACATACCCACTCACTCAACCTTACACTACTCATGCACTCTCTCATTTACTGATTCAGCCACTCATACTCCTTTCACTCATCTATGCTCTAATCACATACCCTCTCACTCACTGTTAGAGCCACTCACACACCCACTCTCACAATAATGCAGCCACTCATACAGCAATCACTAACTCATACAAATATTCACAGTCCCTCACTCAACCAAACACTTGCAGATACACCCTCTAACTCAGCCGTACAACTACTTACAGAGCCACTAAGTCAACCATACAGCCCATCACTGTAGTACTGACAGATTTACATAGCCACTCATACTAGTACTCGCTCACCCATACCGCCACTCATACTGCCACTCACTCTACCATATAGCAAGTCACACAACTACTTACCCTCCCATGCATGCAGTCACATATCCACTCACTCTCCCATACAGCCACTCACACAGCCACTCATGCAACCAAGCAGTCACTCACACAGGCACTAACTCACCCATACAGCCGCTCATACACCCTCTTACTGACTCATACAAGCACTCACACAGACACTCACTAACCCATACACACATGCACTCTGTCAATCAGTCATACACAACTCATGCACTTATTCAGTCACCCATACATCACTCATACATTCATTCACTCAACCACACACCACTCATACGCTCACTCTCTCACCCATATACCACTCTCACAACACAACTTACTCATACAAGCACTCATGCATTCCCTCACTCACCCACACATACATTTACTCAATTACTCATACATTCACTTATACACTTACATAATCACCTGTACACTACTTATTCACTCACTCATACATGTACTTATACACCTAGTCAAACACTGATACACCACTCATACACTCACTCATTCATACAAATACTCATGCATTCACTCACTCACACACATACACCAATCACACACTCACTCACTCACACACAAACTCAGGCACTAACTCACTCACCTATAAATGCATGTGGGAAACTTGCACCTTGTTGCAATACCCCCTCCACTTTTTTCCTGGTTTCTGAATGCAACTTGGACTGGAGTGCACTAGCATCCTTCTAACCAGGTTCCCAGTGCCAGTGTTCTTTCCCTAAAACATAGTAATGGTAATCAAATACACCTCTCGCTACCACTGTTAGCCCCTAGTAAAAGGTACGTTGGTACCCAGGGCATGGGGTGCTAAGGGTAAGCCCCTGAAGACAGCAGCACTGATTGTGCCACCCTCTAGGGCCATGCATCCAGATGCACCCAACCCTGCCATTGCAGGCTGGGTGTCCTGTGCAAACCTAAAACACAAACCCGACTTGGCACACTACCTGTGTGCTCTGTCCACCATACACTGCATTTACCATGGGTAAGACACCCCTCTAGCAGGCCTTACATTCCTAAGACAGGGAGCTCCACATATTGAATGAGAGGGGATAGCTGCATCAGTAACATGCCCCACAGTGTCCCTGCCAAACATGGGACATAGTTAGTGAACAGAGCAGCCATTATAATATATATGGTCAGCACAAGTTTTCCATCTACATAATGGCTACTCTGAACCCTGGGTTGTTTAGTATCAAACAAATCAGAATGATAAATCCAAACTGGTACCAGTACTGGATTTATTATAAAATGTACTCAGGGGTCATCTTAGAGATGCTCCCTGCCAAAGCTAACTAACTTGGCATGATTGCTGACTGGTTCCAGCCACCCTGCCAACTTCAGACAGCCAATATACAAACCTGGGGGAAGAGACCTGTCTATCTGGTTTGTAAAACAATGCCCTTTCTGGGTGGAGGACCTAACACCCCTCCATCACAAATGTGCACTGCCCTGGCAGTGAGCTTCAAAGGCCTACCACCTTTGAAACTCGACCCTCAGGCCTGGTGATAGCAGCAGATGGCCTCCCCCTTTGCAAACCCCATCTTTTGGAGGGAGCAAAGGCAGGAAACTACACAAAGGGTAGGAAGAGTGGCCCCACCTGACATGCACCACCCCTAAGGTGTTGCCTGCGAGGTGGACCCTCTTTTTTTATTTTCCTTCATACTGAATGGAGAGAAAGTACCCAATTAGGTTTAGGGCAGTGACCTCTCCAACAGGAAGTGGTCAATATAGTGGTGGTAGCCACCCAAGGGTAAGTGTCCCATTGGACACTATCAGATCCCCCAAAACACCCACTAAATTCAGTTTTTAGTGGGCATCCATAGACCAAGAAAACAGATTCAAAAGGACAAAGAAGACCAGCAACAAAGAAGAACCAAAGCAAGAGAAGTGTTTTACATGCTGCATCAAGAAAAGGTGCCAAACTATGCCTGCTGCACCCAGAACCCGACATAGGCTGCTGAGGAGGAGCTGGACACTGGACTGACCTCAAGAAACGCAGAGGACCTCCAGGCTTCAACGATCGCCCCAGATCTCTCTTCTGAGTGGAGGTACCACTCTGTAAACCAACAAAGACCAACAAGGCAGTGAAGGTCACTACACTGACCGGCTGACATCTCCTGAACCAAAAGATGCAGCTAGACCTGATGACAAACTGATAACCACCAGGACAAACACCGCAAGTGTGCCATGTTTGGTGGAACTCTGCCCTCCAGTGGCCGAGTCATGCCGGTACCTCAGGTACTGGTCAGTGGGCGTTGGTCACCAAGAAAATCAGCTCCCCTGTAGCTGAAAAAAGGACCAGGTGGAAGCTCCAACCAAGGGACTTCAAGAGCACCCTGGACCTCCCACCAGAGTGCCCCTGTTGTCCTGTAAGCTGCCCTCCAGGAGACTAACCTCCAGCTCCAAGGGACTCCGTTGTGTACAGCTCCTGGATCAAAAACTCGCCCTGCACCCGGCCGCCCAGCGCCCTGCAGCAAGGAACCTGCTGTACCCACAGGGTTCCACATCCTTTGCAACCTCAACACCCGAAAGGGACCCCAAGGCACCACCTTTAAATCTGCAAGAACCACCCTTTTCCAAGTGGTCCCCCTGAGTAGACCTGTACCTGCTCCAAGAGACTTTCCAACGCTGCTCCCGCTGGAACCGGGAACCACTCAAGTCTCTCCAGATGGCATTGTGTGCCCACCAATGGCCTCATCCAACCTGCAAAATCAGAACCTGATAAAATAATTGTGCAATTTTATAGGAATAGTTAACAGTGATTTCCCATTGATTCCTATGGTGAGTAATTACACACAGAAAGACTGCATTTATTAAAACTTTAAAAAGTCATAACTTCAAAAGTACTTAACCAATCTTAATGATTGTGGTCTTAAAAATTATATAAAAATCTGAAGTATTTTTATAAATTGGTCTTGAGTTATTCCTTTGAGTGTGTGTGGTGCATGATTGATACTGTGAGTACAACAAATGCTTTGAATGTCTCCAAGATTAGCCTAACTGCTCGACTAAGCTACCTCAAAATGTAGAGCATTGGGTGATCTAGTGACCACTTCCTTTCGGAATGGATTGCATCCCTTATCCTGATTGGCTATTTTTCTGCCATCCAACTTGGAGGAAAATGAAATGGAGTAGTAACCTTGCCTCCCACACCTGAGGGATGGGGTAGGCTAAGGATGGCCACTCCTCCTATCCTTGCTAGTTCTCCTGCCTAAAGTGGGGGCAAAACAATCGGGCAGCCATCTGCTAATAGCAGCAAAGGTGGGGGGGTCAGATTTAAAAGGTGGTAAAGGTTTTGAAACTATCCGCTGGTGCAGGGTGCCAGCCTAGGGGAGGAGGTGTAACACCTCCGCCAAGGAAAGACTTTGTTTTCCGGTTCTTGAGAGCAAAAGACTCTCTCTTCAGGAGTCCAGAGTCATTTCTTGTGGTGACAGGCTGGTTAAGACCATTCAGCAACCATGCAGAGGGCTGTTAGGTTTCGTAGGGGGCACCTCTAAGGTGCCCTTTTGGCACATTTTATAACAAGCCCAACACTGGCAACAGTGTGGGTTAATTATTCTGAGTTGTTTGATACCAGACAACCCAGGGTTCAGAGAGGCCATCATGTAGCTGGGGAACTCATAATGATCAGTGTCAGCACATGCATTTGCTAGGGCTCCCCTGTGTACTTACTAAGTCTTAAGGTTTAGCAAATCACAGTAGGGGCATATTTGCTCATGCACACATATGCCCTCACATGCATTCTAATGCACCTTCCTCAGGGTTTTAGGGCCTGCCAGAGGGGTGAATTACCTATATTACTTGCAGTGTTCATGAGCATTAGATTTGCAGCATTAGACTCAACTTGTCATTGTTGGACCTGGCTTTTTGAGAGGGTCATCCCCAAACTTTTTGCTTCCTTCCTCCTATTTTTTCTGACCTGTTGTTGTTGGCTTTTGACCTCTGGGCACTTTACCACTGCTAACCAGTGCTAAAGTGCATATTCTCTCTGTGTAAATTGTACTACTGATTGGTTTATCCATGATTGGCTATTTAATTTACTTGTAAGTCCCTAGTAGAGTGCACTATATGTGCCTAGGGCCTGTAGATTAAATGCTACTAGTGGGCCTGAAGCACTGGTTGTGCCACCCACTTCAGTAGCCTCTTAACCTTGTCTCAGGCCTGCCATTGTAAGGGCTGTGTGCGCAGTTTCACTGCCACTTCGACTTGGCATTTAAATTACTTGCCAAGCCTAGAACTCTCCTTTTTCTACATATAAGTCACCCCTAATGTGTGCCCTAGGTAACCCCTAGAGCAGGGTGCTGTGTGGTAAAAAGGCAGGGCATGTACCTGTGTAGTTATATGTCCTGGTAGTGTAAAACTCCTAAATTTGTTTTTACACTCCTGTGAGGCCTGCTCCCTTCACAGGCTAACATTGGGGCTGCCCTCATACATTGTTGAAATGGCAGCTGCTGATCTGAAAGGAGCAGGAAGGTCATATTTAGTATGGAAAGAATGGTAATGCAAAATCCTGCTGACTGGTGAAGTTGGATTTAATATTACTATTCTAGAAATACCACTTTTAGAAAGTGAGCATTTCTTTGCACTTAAATCTTTCTGTGCCCTTCAATCCACGTCTGGCTAGGTTTAGTTGACATTGTGCATTCACTCAGACACACCCCAAACACAGGGTACTCAGCCTCACTTGCATACATCTGCATTTTGAATGGGTCTTCCGGGGCTGGGAGGGTGGAGGGCCTGCCCTCACACAAAGGACTGCCACACCCCCTACTGGGACCCTGGCAGACAGGACTGAACTGAAAGGGGACCTTGTGCATTTCTTAAACACTCATTGAAGTCACCCCCACTTCAAAGGCACAATTTAGTGTAAAACAGGGCCTCTGCCCTACCTCATCAGACACTTGCTGGAGAAGAAACCTGAACCAGAAACTACATCCTGCCAAGAAGAACTGCCTGGCTGCTCAAAGGACTCACCTGTCTGCTTTTCTACAAAGGACTGCTGCCTTGCTGTTGGCCTGCTGCCTTGCTGAACTCTTGCCTGGCTTTAAAAGTGCTCTCCAAGGGCTTGGATAGAGCTTGCCTCCTGTTCCCTGAAGTCTCAGGACCAAAAAGACTTCTCTTTTTCATTTGGACTCTTAGTGCGCTGAAAAGTTTGACGCACAGCTTGTTCCGCGGCGAGAAAAACGCCTCCCAACTTCCAGAGGGGAAATCGATCTGACGCCTGCCGTGAAAGTGAAACTTCGACGCACAGCCCCGCGGAACGACGCGCAGCCGGAAAACAAGCAGGAGAATCCATGCACAGACCGCGGGACATCTGGTAATTCCCGCGACCACAGAAAGAGACTGTCTGCGCGCCGGAAAACGACGCACGACTTCCCCGCGTGAAAAATAACGACGCAAGTCCATGTGTGCAGGGGAGAAATCGACGCACACACCATTTTTCCACGTATCTCTTCTTCTGCAGCCCTTTGCGGAGAGTTTCCACCAGAAAAAAAGTACTTTGTGCTTGAAAGAGACTTTGTTTGCTTTTTAAAAACTTAAGACACTTTGGCCCTCATTCTGACCTCGGCGGTCTTTTCGCAAGACCGCCGAGTTACCGCCGCGGTGAAGACCGCCGACCCCGGCGGTATTCCGCTGTGCGCATTCCGACCGCTGGGAGCGTTCCGCCGGGAAACCGCCGGCAGCCAGACTGGCGGTCGCGGGAAAGTGGAGACTGGTCAACCTCCACCGCCACGCCAGCAGAACACCGCCCCCAGAATTACGACCCACATTTCTGTGTGGCGGTCTTCTGTTGGCGGTGTGCTGTCGGCGGTCACGTCCCTATGGCTCCCGGCGCCTCCTGGAGGACCAACGCACAAGGTAAGTTGATCGTCCGTGAGGGGAGGGGGTGGGGGGGTGTTGTGTGATGTGTGCGTGCATGGGGGTATGCAGATGTGCATGTTGGGGTGCGTGCATGTCGGGGTGCGTGTATGTGCATTTCGGGGTGGGGGTGGGGAGGGGGTTCGTACTACCTCTGGGGGTGTCAGGGGGGTGGAGGGGGTGGGAGGAGGACTCGGGGGGCAGTGGGTGGTGGGGGGGGACCCCTATCAGTGCCAGGGAAGGAATTCCTGGGGCCCGATAGTGCCTACCGCCATGGTTCGCATGGCGGTTCCCTACCGCCAGAAACCGCGGCGGTAAGCAGGGTCATGATACGGGTGGCGGTCTTGGGGCGACCGCCGGGCCGGAGTGCGCAAACTCCAGCCCGTCGGTCATGACCGCCGTGGCGGTCGGAGTGGGGAAGTGGCAGTCGATCGCGGCGGTGACCGCCGCGGTCAGAATGCCATTTTTTGGACCGCCGGTCTGTTCGCGGTCCGACCGCCGCCTCTCCGCCGACCGCCAAGGTCAGAATGAGGGCCTTTATATCACTTTTCAGTGATATCTTTACAAATTCATATTGCATCTTTAATCGTTTTGACCTGCAAATACCCAGATAAATATTATATATTTTTCTAAACACTGTATGGTGTATTTTTTGTGGTGCTATATTATGGTATTGTATGATTAATTGCACAAATGCTTTACACATTGCCTTCTAAGTTAAGCCTGACTGCTCGTGCCAAGCTACCAGAGGGTGGGCACAGGCTAATTTTGGATTGTGTGTGACTTACCCTGACTAGAGTGAGGGTTCTTGCTTGGACAGAGGGTAACCTGACTGCCAACCAAAAACCCAATTTCTAACAGTCATGCACTTGCAATGGCAGTCTGCATGAGGCTGGTGTGGGCCTCTGAGGGTGGCACAATTGGTGCTGCAGATCTGAGGGGCCCTCTTCAGTCCCAATGCCCTAGGTACCAGGGTTACCATTTACTAAGGACTCACAAAAATGGCTGGAGTGCCAAACATAGTGCAGGGTTGGGGAAAGAGATCTGGCCCTGGGAACCTGTTTAGCAGGGGCCCAGGGCCCTTACAGTTTGAAACCACATCATTTTCCAGGCAAAACATGTGGGGCTACCATGTCAAAAGTGGCCCTTTCTCACAGTGCATCCATGCACTCACTGACTCACACATACATGTACTCATGCACTCACTCACTCACTCATACATGGATTCATACACTCTTTCAGTCACCCACAGACCAGTCACGCACTCACTCACTCATACAGTCACTCATAGATCCACTCACTCACCTATTAAGCCATTCATGCACCCACTCACTCTCCCACACATGCACTCATGCACTCATGCACTCACCCATCCATGCACTCATACAGTCAATCACCCATAAATATTCTCATGCACTCAGTCACTCCCTCATACATGCGCTCATACAGTCTTTCCAACACCCATACATCACTCATTCACTCACTCACTCACCCATACACCCACTCATGTACCCACTCACCTATTGAGTCGTACATGCACTAACTCACACACCCATACATGCACTCATGCACCCACTTACTTATACATACACGAACTCCTACAATCAGTCACCCATACACCACTCATACACTTACTCACTTGCACATACATGCACTCATGCACTTAGTCAATCACTCATACATGCACTCAGTGACCCATACGTTCACTCATGCATTCAGTCAGTCACTCATCACTCCTTTTTATATATAAACACAGCCATATAGTTTATCCTTTTTTTTAACCATGAAAGAGGTTCTCATAAGAACCTTTTTTCTTTAACTGTTTTTACATTTTTTAAAATTTTCTTACAATTTTGTACTTTTTGTGTTTTTCTTCAAGCAAAATGAACAAAATGACAACAACAGGAGAAATAACTCTAACAACAAAAAAAGGGTAGAAAAACTGGAGTATACTTAAAAAAAAAAATAGCAAGTGTGTTTCCTTGCTGCCTCCAGAATTACTTCAAAAGACTGGTCTCCAGTTGTTAGATTAGTGCTGCACTCTAAACAAAATGTTCCAAGATGCCACAGTTCTGGGTGAGTCTTCGGGCATCATCTCTGCACTCCTGTAATGACTTTCTCTCCAAGAACAGCTGCTGGACGGCTGGAGGTAGATGGTCGTTCTCCAGCTCTGTTCTTCTGTGCCCTCTTAAGATGCTTCCTTGTGGCAGTGCTTCATCATCAATCTTCATCATCTACCTCTACCTGCTGATCTTCCCGTTGCTGTGGATGCACATGTGCCTGCTGTTTTGTCCTTGCTGTCTATGCATCTCTACCTGCGTCTTTTCTCCTTCTTGCAGCATCTGATGTTGCTCTGATCTCACTGTTGCCATTTCCGTTGAAAAAAATGACAAAAAAAGTTTTGGCAAGTAAGCTTTGTACATAACAGTACAGCACATCTCAAAGACCCACGTGAAATGCTCTGGAATCTTCAACAAAAAACAAACAGGTGGAAACTTACTATTGAGGTACATGAAAAGCTTCTCTTCCAATCATATCCCTTTGTTTCTAGCCACATGATCTTCGTGCATACAGATGTCATTATGATGACTAGCGACATTGCAAACATGGAAAAAATTGTTTACAAGTGGACACTAGTAAAAATGATTACAGAAAGGCAACTTTTAATACTATATTAGTAAACAGCTAATCTCAAACATCATTCACAATGTGTAAATATATGTTTTTTACACTTTTTGAAAAACATGAAATCATTGTGACATTCATGATGATCGCAATGATTTTGAGACAGCCAAAATGTTTAGAAAAAAAAAAAAAAAGGTTATGTATTCACTGAAACAAATCACAAGCAGGTGAGGAGTTCTTGATGCCAAATAATATGAGAACATTTCCAGCAAACAAAAAAGCACTTCACATATTCAAGAGGAATTTTCTGCTTCCTTAGACAATTCTGTCTTTGAAGACTGGTTGTCTTCTCAATAGCAGCACTCATGTTATGAAATACTTTTGAGTAAACCTGCACTGAGAACAATTATATTGCCAAAGAACACATAGGCCCTCATTCTGACCTTGGCGGTCGGCGGAGAGGCGGCGGTCGGACCGCGAACAGACCGGCGGTCCAAAAAATGGCATTCTGACCGCGGCGGTCACCGCCGCAATCGACCGCCACTTCCCCACTCCGACCGCCACGGCAGTCATGACCGACGGGCTGGAGTTTGCGCACTCCGGCCCGGCGGTCGCCCCAAGACCGCCACCCGTATCATGACCCTGCTTACCGCCGCGGTTTCTGGCGGTCGGGAACCGCCATGTGAACCATGGCGGTAGGCACTATCGGGGCCCGGGAATTCCTTCCCTGGCACTGATAGGGGTCCCCCCCACCCCCCACTGCCCCCCCGAGTCCTCCCCCCACCCCCTCCACCCCCCTGCCACCCCTCAGAGGTGGTACGAACCCCCTCCCCACCCCCACCCCGAAATGCACATACACGCACCCCGACATGCACGCACCCCAACATGCACATCTGCACACCCCCATGCACGCACACATCACACAACACCCCCCCACCCCCTCCCCTCACGGACGATCAACTTACCTTGTGCGTTGGTCCTCCGGGAGGCGACGGGAGCCATAGGGACGTGACCGCCGACAGCACACCGCCAACAGAAGACCGCCACACAGAAATGTGGGTCGTAATTCTGGGGGCGGTGTTCTGCTGGCGTGGCGGTGGAGGTTGACCAGTCTCCACTTTCCCGCCGACCGCCAGTCTGGCTGCCGGCGGTTTCCCGGCGGAACGCTCCCAGCGGTCGGAATGCGCACAGCGGCATACCGCCGCGGTCTTCACCGCGGCGGTAACTCGGCGGTCTTGCGAAAAGACCGCCGAGGTCAGAATGAGGGCCATAATATATATAATTCACTAAAAAAACAAAGATTGCATGGATGTTATAGTTAGGTGTGAGGTCCTGTAACCTTTGGATTGTTCAGTGAATGTCTAGGGTTTTTTCAATTTCAGTAAGATTCCCATCGCAATACACTGTAGGGGTGTTGGTCAGACCTAGGGCCTGACCAAGTCTTGTGCCCCTCTCCAAGACTGCAGCTCCTGCCTTCCCTTGCTATCCTTTATCTAAGTCAATTCCCCTACTTCCTCATTACAGCCCTGTGTGGACGTTATTCTGCCACTGCCCTTCCTGCCTGCCCTGAACAGTTATCTTGCTGGCCCATCCACCTTCTCCTTATCCTCTGTTATACGAGGCAACCCACCAACCCCCACCCTCCTACCATGCATGGTCTGATGGGCTGCCACTGCCCTCCATTTAGCTTGATATGCCTGCCCACTCCTCCTGCGCTCTGTTGCCCAAGTCCATGCCCCAACATTGCCCTCCGGCTTAGCTTCTGAGTTTTCTGTTGAGCTGACACTGCTCCTCTCATCTGTCTATCATGGGCATATGGCTGCCACCTGTCCCTGCCACCTCCATCCTGCCTGTCTGACCTCCATGCCCCTATCCCCTCCCACCTGTCCTCCATGGTCCAGTTTGCCGCCACTCACTTCCATGCTCTTTTGTACTGCAGCTACTTCTCCTGCCTGCCCTGCATGGTCTGTTGTGAGGCACTTTCATCTGCCCTCTCTTGTCTGTGCCCAGTCCCTACCCCTCCCCTCTGTCCTCCATGGCCCTTTCTGCATGCCTCTGCACACTCCCTGTTGTCCACCATGGTTGTTGTGCTGCCACTAACCCTCTGGCTGACAGAGTACAGTGTGTTTAAAAGGTTGTACATGAAAAGCTCTTAAATTTGTTTTTCACTACTGCAAGGCCTATCTCTAGCATCGGATGTGATTGCTTTATTCCATTTTATAAGTGCAATTT
Source organism: Pleurodeles waltl (assembly GCF_031143425.1). Taxonomy (NCBI): domain Eukaryota; kingdom Metazoa; phylum Chordata; class Amphibia; order Caudata; family Salamandridae; genus Pleurodeles; species Pleurodeles waltl. Next base: position 950,453,169 of record NC_090439.1, read on the forward strand.
CCATTTAGGATGAGGTGGGTCCCCGCAGTGTGGTGTCATTGAACTCACTATTTAAAATCACAATTTATGGTGAAGTATGATTTTAAATTGTAGTTCTGAAACCTTTAGACAGTTTGCATTTTTTTTTATCTTAAATCATCTAGTGCCTTCTGCTTGTATCTGAATACATTTCTGAGTAGGTGACAGCTTGGCTCTTGTGCATTCCCTCCAGACAGCTACACTCAAAGGGAGCTGAGGTGTGACTGAGTGCCCATCTGCAGGTTGCTGTGCCATCCTGAGCAGGATGGGTGGGAGCTGACACACCAGAATGGGCTGTGTCCTGAGCCCACACAAAGGGCTGCATAATCCCTTGTAGTGTGTCTGAACCAGGGCAAGAAAGGCAGTGACTTTGTGCACTTCAAAGGCTTCTCTTTGAAGTCTCCCCCACTTCAAAGTCACAACTGGCTATACGTACTGGACTTCTGACCTCACTCAATCAGTACACTTTTGGACCTTAGGGCATTTTTTCTGAAAGAAAGACAACCATTATGGGCTGTGCTGATGAAAGAACTTCTACTCTGCTGGACTCTGATTGACTTTGCTGGAGTCCTTTGCTTTTGCCTTCCCTGCTGCCCTCCTTGCCTGAAAGTGAAAAGGATTGGACCTGCATCTCTACATCCCCAGAACCAAAGTTATTCCAAGGACTTGCTGGTTTGCCTCCTATTCTGAATTCTCAGGCACATCAAAGACTTTACTCAACCCTGCTACAGACCCTGCACTCTGCCAACAATGAAGATTTCCCTGCCATGTGGTGCCAATCCAGTCCTGGTCCCTTGAAAGTGGGTTCTTCTGCAGGATATACAAAAATACATGCATCGCTGTCACTGTGCCGATTGCAATTAGCTAATTTCTCCCTGATGCATTTCCACTACAGCTGAGAATGAGGGCATCACAATACCAGCTGTGTGCTTCAGAATCCATGCATCACCCTCAGCACCAGTGGATCACCTGCTGCGTGGCTTAACAATGACTCATCACCTTCATCACCAAGGGTACGCAGATGACATATCCTCGACTACCTGGATCAGAAATGACACATCGCCTGTGCATCACCTCCTCTGCTCCTCACATCAGGACTGCCATGCTGATGTATCTTTCATCCCAAAAGTAATTTTTCAGCGGGACAAGATTAGTCCTATATTGAGCCCATGCTCTAGTGTGTTCTGCTTGACTTTTCAGATTTCATGAGACCATATGGCCCCAGTTGTCACTTTAGATTTCTAAGCACTGTTTTTGCAGATATACATTCATATCTTAACTTCCACTTTTTGGATTTTTGTAGGATTGGTATTTTTTTGTTCATTAAATTAAGCTTTATTTTTCTAACCTGGTGTGATGTCTTTTTGTGTGGTCTTTTAAGTTTTACTGTTTTAAGTGTTGCACAAATACTTTATACATTGCTTTCTAAGTTAAACCTTTCAGCTCTGTGCCAAGCTACCAGAGGGTGAGCACATAATAATTTATGGTATGTAACTGACTTAACCAGACTAGGAATGTGGTCCCTACTTGGACAGGGTGCATACCTCTGCAAACAAAAGACTCAGGGGCATATTTACAAGCCCCATGCGCCACCAGAACATCACTTTTTTTTATGCTCTGGTGGTGCTAGCTGCAGACCCATATCTATGAGTTTACACAAAGCCACTTCGAGTGGCTTTTCATGGTCTCATAGATATAGAATTAGGCAAGGCAGTGCAAAGTGCTGCGTTGCCTTACACTGTGCCAGGAAGGCGTACCATTGGGCGTTGAAGGACTTTTAAACCTGGGAATGTATCAAAATCTTATGCCTCCCCACGCATTCAGCAGCACACATAGGGCCATATTTACAAGGCCCTTTGCACCAGTGGAACCTCACTTTTAGTGACTGTGTGTTGGCGCACACTGAAGGACCATATTTACAAGGCCACGTAAAGCCACCCTACATGGCTTTTCATGGCCTTTTAACTATAAACGGAGTCAACACAGCACAAGTCTCTGCACTGACCCTCTCTGAGACAGGGAGGCATTCCATAGATGTTGCAGTGGGTGTTCCTATGCAACACCCATGGATTTTGACACATTCCCAGATTTAGAAGGATTTGTAAACCTGGGAATATATTAAAAGTCTCTGCCTCCCCAGGGGAGGGGAAAGGGAGGCACAGCAAGGAGAAATACCTTTATTTCTCCTTGTTTTTTTCTTTTTTCTATGTGTGCTGCATTCTGCAGCACACTTGGAAAGAAGAAAAAGCCGCTCATGATTGTTTTTGTGCAGGAAGATATGTCTTCCTGCACAAAAACAATCATCCCCTCTACGCAGACACCCTTGCACCGTGGTGCAAGGGTGCCTGCATTGGCGCATAGCAGCCCATTGTTTGCCAGTGCAGGGGAAAAGGACAGAAATGCACCATACTGTGTAGATATCACACAGTCCTATCCTTTTTGTGACGCAGGGCATTGCAGCAAGAAGGCTTGTGTTGCTGCCCTGTGCCAAAAGCTTGTGAATATGCCACATAGAAAGAGGAAAACATCTCCATGGATTGTTTCTTTGCAGGTAGGTGCCCGTTCCTGCACAAAAAATAAACCTGCGTACAACGGAAGCACCCTTGCACCATGGTTCAACGGTGCCTGCATTGGGGCTAGGCTGCCAAAATGACACCAACGCGCGGGAAAGGGTCAGAAATGCATCATATTTTGTAAATAAGGTGCTTTCCTGCCCATTCCCTCTGGCACAGGGCAGAACAGCAAGCTGCCCGGCACTACTACTCAAGGAAATTTGCCCCCTAATTTTTAACAAGCATAGTGAAAGGGGATACCAGCCTCCTTTGGAAATCATAAGTTATACATTATTAACAGGGATATATCTGCCAGGTTTTACCTGAGTCATTGTTCCCGCCGCAGATTACACTTTTTTGCAAATAAAAACCCACGCAAGTGCATAAATGGCGTAAATGAACCCTTTCACAGATGTACGCTATTTTAGTTTTTTGACAAACAAACAAGAATAAATGATTCCCCTTTTCTCTGCAAGAAGAAGGTTTCATTGAGCTTCATGGTGAAATTAAGTGATTCAATAGCAGGTCTAAAGCCAATGTGGCTCAAGGCAATGCTTTGCTATACTTACTTATGAGAGAAAAACACAATTTCGAAAGAAGAAACGGCAAGGGAATATTTTGTTTATCCATGACAGATTTAGGATACAAGAGGTGCAATACATTTCATGGTGCTGAATGGCTGATTCAATTTCATAGTCTTGTAATGGAGTTCTGTAAGATTGCGGAGTGTTATGAAATATAACAAAATGACTTTGTACTCAGTAAGCCTGTGTCTATTGGTTTATGACACCGGTACTGAGAACTTTGGGAAATAAAGCTTAGTCCTTGATCAGGAGAGTTTTCAAACTTGATTTGTAAAGGACAGTGCACTACGTGAGAACTGACAACAAGGACATGTAAGAAATGCTGCGATTCCTTTGTTGAGAGGGGGAGATACAATCCTACATGCCTATTTCATTAATGCTTCACATAATTACTTCCTAAGTTTAAAAAGCAGAATTTTGCAGGTAATGCTTCATTCCAGTCGTAAACTGGAATATGAAAAATCTTGATATGAGAAACGGATTCTGTCATATTGTTTCTCGTGATGAAAAACTTAGCGGCTGAAAGTTTGGAAGAAAAGTGTACAGCAGAGTCAATTAAATGATAAAAAATATCAGATAGCTTACACCAGCAAAAACAATCTGCTCTGTAAAATATTTTTAGTTCCGCCTCTCTCTCTTGACACCACACACTGGACACAGACAGCCATCTTTTTTTCCAGTGGCAGTGGGCGAGAGAGATGAGAGGGGCAGTGGGGGTGTGGGGGAGAGTTCACATGGTTGGTGGAAGTGCAAAGTAGGGATGTGTTGGTTTGCCATTGTTTGTTGTAGAAATGTGTTGCATGGAATTGTGTGGAGTGGTGTGAAATTATGTAGTGGAAATGTTCGGCATGGTGTGCTATGGAATTATGTGGATCTTAATTAAATGGTATTAAGTGTACTGAATTATGTAGAGTGAGAATGCGTGTTATGGGGTTAATTATGTGGAATGGTATTGTGTGTTGTGGAGTGGCATGTTGTGGAGTTGATTTATGTGGTATGCTGTTAAATTTAGTTACATGATGTGAAAATCTGTGGTGCGTATTGGAGGTATGTGGTGTGTTGTGGAATTGTGTTGTGTATTTGAAATACGTGGTTTGGTGTGGAATTATGTGGTGTGTATTGGAAATGCGTGGAGTTGAATTGTGTGGCATGGAACTGTGTGGCATTAAGCAAAATAATGCCTATTTAAATTATGTGTTATGGTGTGGAGTGCATTTAAGTGGATTGTTGGTATGTGGCATGGAGTGCTTTATGTGGGATTTGCTTATGTTGTATTGAGTAGAGTATAATTAAGTGTACTATAATTATGTGGTGCTGAATGGTATTATGTGGATTGTAATTATGTTGTGTGGTTCAGAATGTGGCATTGAATTGAGTGGTGTTGTGTGGATTTATATGGCATGGTTAGTAGGGTACTATGTGGCATGGTGTGGGGATAGTATTTTAAGGCGTGGCATAATCTGCAGATTAAATACAAATCTAGCTCAAACTGGTCAAAGGTATGTGGATTGTTGGTATGTGGAATGGAGTGCTTTTAGGTGGGTTGTGCTTATCTTGTATTGAGTAGAGTGTAATTAAGTGTAATATAATTATGTGGAGCTCAGTGGTATTATGTGGAGTGTAATTATGTTCTGTGGTTCAGAATTGTGTGGCATTGAATTGTGTGGTTTTGTGTGGATTTATATGGCATGGTTTGTAGGGGTACTATGTGGCATGGTGTGGGGGTAGTATTATATGGTGCTGCATAATCTGCAGAATAAAAAACAAAAATCCAACTCAAACTGGTCAAATGTTACAAAAACATGGCGACCCGGGTTCCTGTGCATTGAAGCGATTTTCACAAAGGTTGACTGATCATCTTTCAGTTGTTTATTGCTGCATTTTTGTGTTAAAACGAGGAGATGAGAGGAGAGAGGGGGCCCTGCTGGGGTGCAGTTGGCACAAGCAAGTCACACAGAAAGGGTTTGTGTGTTTAGCTTTCTCCTTGGCTGAGAAGTACCTTAAAAGCAGGGTACAATTTATAACACAAAAACAAGGGCAGAGCTGGTGCCCACATGAGTAGTATTGTTACATCAGGCAGAGATATGAGCAAAGAGACTAGGCTGGCATCCCTCTACATATGAGAACATGTAAGGCCTCAAAGTCCAGCTTATTAGAGCAACGCAGCACCAGCGCATCTGGGTTCAAGGCGCTTCTCTGCATGGAGCAATTTTTGACAGATATTCAACAACTTGAACAGTACAGAAGAGAGTGCACAATGAAGAATCTTTTAGTGAAAGAGATCTCCCTATAAAAAGAAGTTAGAGAATGGAACAGGTGTATGAGGAGATGGGAAATATCAATTCCCCCAAAAGAGAGTGAGCACATAGGTCACTCTCTCAGCAGACATGGTGGAGGCACGCTCTATAAATGAGTTTTCACAAGAGCACAAGAGTAGCATGGGTGAAGATGGCGACGTTGTGTTTTGTAGTGCAGCCGGAGATAGCCAGAGGGGGCATGTCTGCTGTTAAAGCCCACATGCCAAAGGATGACATCACTCTGAGTGCAGATGATCTGTAGCCTCTGAGTCACATAGAGACACACAAACATACACACTGAGATACAGAGGTGTGCATAAACACACAAAACATGCACATGTGCAGAAACCACCTCACTCAAACACACACCACAAAGATATGCATACAAATACACACCTACATATACACAGACACTTGCACACATGGACAGCATAAGCTTACACAAAAATACACAGACACATGCACATACACACAGATGGTGCACAAACATGCGCAGAAACATGTGCACACCATAAGCAAAAACACATATAAACACACACACACACAAACATATGCACAGACATACACACACACAGATACAAGTGCGTGCACAAATACACTCACAGAATCATGCACACACAAACATGCACAATTCCAAATGAGCAGCACAGAGCAAAGCAAAACAGAGGACAAGTCCTCAGGAGAAAGAAGAAGAAGGGGATACCGTATGTTCAGTAGCCTCCCAGTTTGTATGGCAATTTACAATAAAAAATAAGTACTTGAATGGTATGCTTGGGAAAAAAATCAACTTGAAATGTATTTTGTCTGTTTATTTTCAGAGCTTGAATTTAAGAAAAGTATTGCTTGCATGGCATTCAGGTTTATCATATTGTTCATGTGTGTTTGCATTAGGATTTACCCATCGGAAGCGAGAAAGTAACAAAGTTGCAACAGGGAAGAGAGCCAGATGACAACTGAAATGAGAAGCAAGTAAGTTTACCAACATGCACAGTTGTCAAAGACCAATTGTGAATGTAGGGTTTTATTACTGCTCTACTTACTGTGCCCCTAAATAGAAACTTGTATGCCATCTTGCTTTGGTCTTTCCCCTATTTCATGTACCAGGTACATATTCGATCTTGGAATGGGTGGAAACCAGCACTTGGTTTTCTGGCAGCCCAACCTCCATCGCTCTGGCCAGGTACAAGTACCTTGTTGACCATGGATTTCTACCTCTCTTATAAATCTGCAACCCTCTAACTACTGACATTATCCTCATCCTCATAAGCTCTCCCTGCTTAATTGTGAAAACTATGATGGAAGGCCTGCTGGTTCATACCCCACTAAGACTATTAGATACTGCAGCTGACCTCATATCCAGTGAGAAGTGAGGCTAAGATAAACTTCTAATCATGTTCTTCATGTTCAATTGCTAGTGGAGATGGAGGTGTTGAATTGAATGGTCAGGAAAGAGACTGCTTTAACAAGAAGACATGAAAGACTATGTGTATGTGGCAATGCATGGATTATAGAAAGTGTACTGTTAATGCACTGATTACTTGCAAATCTGGGAAGGGACTACAAAAGGGTCTGAACTTCACATGATATCCTGGAAGCTATTCTGATATAGAAACCATAACATTCTAAGCAGTCTCTTGTGTAATATCTCTGAATATTAGTGCCATTGTATTTACTACTTGTATTGGTTCAACTTGTTCTTTCTTTAGCAGTTTAATTCCATGTTGCAATACTGTGACCCACATTTTGTGCTAGATTTTGTCGCTGTTTTTTGATACTGTACTCTGAGACGTTTCTTCCCAATGTATGTGCTGTGATCATTAAATCATGTTTTGGGGCCCCAGTCATCTTCCCTATTCTAACTGAACTGTTAAATTCCTCACTATCCAAGAGCACCGTTCCCGATCAGTGGAAACATGCCATAGTCAAACCCCTGATGAAGAAACCCAACCTGGATGAAACAATGCTTAAGAATTATAGACTTATGTCACTATTACCATCTCCTTCCAAAATATTAGATAAACACATCAATGCTCAACTCTCGTCATTTCTCGAGGACAACAATATCCTTCATCCTACCCAGATGGGTTTCAGACCTATAAACAGCAATGAATCCGCCCTGATCGCCATCATGGAAGAGGCCAGGAAGCGTATGGATCAGGGGTACGTGACGGTGATTGTACTCCTTGACCCTAGTGCTGCCTTCGACACAGTAGATCATTATTTACTGTGTCAGAGGATGAAAGAGCTTGGAATCGAGGGAGGAGCACTAAGCTGTCTCTTTTTGTTTCTGAAGGGCAGATCATTTCAGATTCTTGATCGTTCCCATCTTTCCAGCAGGTTCAAATGTAGCTGTGGTGTGCCACAGGGCTCTTCCCTCAGCCCTACATTATTCAATATTTATATGTCCCCCCTGGCCAAGATAGTGGAACCATTTGGTCTTTCATTAGTTTCTTACGCAGATGACACCCAGCTAGTGGTTTCCTTTTAAACTAACTCAGGTTCTGATGGGCTCTCATTATTTCTATGTTTACAGGCAGTGTCAAGCTGGATGACTGAAAGCATGCTCCAGTTAAATGGAGACAAAACTGAAGTAATGATATTCGGACAATGTCCCCGCCTGGGCATGATTTCCATGCTGCCCAGTTCCCTAGGGTAGCTGCCTTCTCCTAAGAATTATATAAAAAGTCTAGGAGTCTGGCTAGATCCCCAACTTACTCTGGAACATCAAGCAAAAAAATTCTCTGCTACTTGCTGCGGTCTAATGAGGCTTTTGAGGAAGGTCTTGCCAAAAACGCCTGTTTTTGGAAAAAAGACTCATCATCCAGGCTCTCATCATTTTTCGACTGGATTATGGCAATGGATTATTTCTTGGTTCCCCCGAATATGCTAAAAGGAAATTACAAGTGGTTCAAAATGCCGCGGCCCGCCTTCTCTTAGAAATAACTAGGCATGCCTTGGTTAAAAACTGCCCTCTTCTCACTTCATTGGCTCCCAGTGGAACAGCTCATAGGGGGTCATTCTGACCCTGGCGGTAATTACCGCCATGGCGGAGGTCGGCGGTAGCACCGCCAACAGCCTGGCGGTGCACCGCTGGGCATTCTGACCGTGGCGGTTCAGCCGCGGCCAGAAACGGAAAGTCGGCGGTGTACCGCCGACTTCCCGCTGCCCTTGAGAATCCTCCATGGCGGCGGAGCGCACTCCGCCGCCATGGGGATTCTGACACCCCCTACCGCCATCCGGTTCCTGGCGGTTCTCCCGGCAGGAACAGGATGGCGGTAGGGGGTGCCGCGGGGCCCCTGGGGGCCCCTGCAGTGCCCATGCCAATGGCATGGGCACTGCAGGGGCCCCCGTAAGAGGGCCCCACGGAGAATTTCAGTGTCTGCTTTGCAGACACTGAAATTCGCGACGGGTGCAACTGCACCCGTCGCACCTTCCCACTCCGCCGGCTCCATTCTGAGCCGGCGTCCTCGTGGGAAGGGTGTTTCCCGCTGGGCTGGCGGGCGGACTTTCGGCGGTCGCCCGCCGGCCCAGTGGGAAAGCCAGAATGACCGCCGCGGTCTTTTGACCGCGGAGCGGTCTTTCGGCGGGAACCGTTTCGCGGGCGGCGACCGCCGTCCGCCGCGGTCAGAATCACCCCCATAGTGTTTAAAACCCTATGCTGTATCCATAGGTCACTACATAATAGAGGTCCTCCCCTTCTAAAGAACCTTGCATCATTCTATACACCCATCAGAGATCTTAGGTCTGGATCAGCAGCGCTGGCCATTATACCCAGAGTTAAAAAATGTAGATGGGGAGGTTCCACAATGGCTCATCTCATAGTTCAATTGTGACACTCCCTCCCCTGCAGCCATCGGTTAACCAGTCATGAACTTAATTTCCGGAAAGCATTCAAAACCTGGCTGTTTTAGGATCTTCTGTTCTGCAACTATATTTATAGAGATTTGTCCTTTAGCGCTGGGAGTCTTTAGGGTAGCCATGCGCTATATGAGCATCTTAACATAACATAATATGTTGAATTGCTATACGCCTAATTGGCATACTTAACCTTGCAGTGTAAGGTATCAACTAACTGTACCCAAGGCCTGTAAGTTAAATGTCACTATTTGAAGGAGCATTTTTTGTGCCACCACTGACGCGACAATGCCAAACATGACTGTAGACCTGCCTTTAGTAGCCTGGCTATGGAGTCTTAAACTGCAAATTCAACCTCTCAAAATAACCCAAAAAGTCACCCCTAAGTTTGCCTTATGCACCCATAAGGTAGGGTATATGGTATTTGAGAGCAGGTTATGGAAATGTTTAAAGCAAAAAGCTATTTTCAGTGTAGTATGCTTATCTGTTTTGTAGGAAAGGATTGAGGGTTAATGTTAACATTAAATAATTTAATCTCTGCCTAGGAACCAGATAAAAAGTTACATCTTTGACTTTTTTAAAATATGCATTGCAAATCTTATTGATTGGTAAAATTGGATTTGTTGCACATATTTTATAAACTATACTTTTTAAAGGTTACCTTTAGATTGTTTCAAGCCTGTAGAAGCTCATTTTCTTCAGCTTCCAACTGTCAGTCAGGAGATTAATAGATCCTACAGGGGAGGGTTTGCCCATTTATCTGGTCACACCTCTAGTACAGACACAGGAGCTCTGCACAAGGGAGGAACTGTTCTCCCCTCTTGGGTTTAGGTAGAGAGGTGTAACAATTAAATTGTTTGCAGAGGGGCACTGAGGATCCATTGCAAAAATTGGTAATGTTACCCTGGGAAATGTTTCTCTATTTGTCAGGGAGGTGTCAAGAGTCATGCCCACACACAGACTAATGCCAGGCATAACTGTGGCACTCCCAAGCTGCTTCCGCTGACCTGTGCTTGACCTGTGGAAGACAGAAAATGGACTGACCTTGAAGCTGTGACCTGTAAGGAGGACCCAAATGGGATAGGTCTGCAATCACCTGTATCCAGGACAAGGAAGTGGACTTCAAGGATCCGTTGGCTGATCTCCTGGTAAGCCTCATGGGCACAAAAAGTGCAAAAATCCCACTTTTCTGAAGAAACCAGCTAACAAGGTTCAACTGAACCTGCCCTGAACCCAGCTGGTAGCTTCTGTTGGAGTGTGTCCTGTCCCCCAGGTAGTTTTCCTGCAAAAGCTGGTATGTAAAAACTTTGTGTGAAAACGTTTTGCAATTTTTCTTCTGAAGAAACAGCAGTAGACTAGGACCACCAATGAGCTGAATCCGTCAGCATTGTTTGCCAGTCAGATTGAACTTGCTGGTTTGGCTCAAAGAAGGAGATCTGTCTTCCAGAAATGTTTCTGAGTCTGAACGTACAGGGCTTCACTGAGAGTGGCGCCAACCCAAAGTCAATCAATATCAGATGGACTTCATCTGTATGAGTTTTCCTACCTTTGTCGATGAATACACTGGAATCCGACTGTTCAGTAACCTGCCATCATGGAACCCCTGTTCAGATCCAGCTTGCAGCTTGCCTTTCCAATAACTTGTTTTAACTAGATTTTCTCCAGAAATATGACTAAGTCTGAAGGTTACTATTTGACCTACCTGAGCCTCATAACTAACCCATGCTCTGTCTTGATTACAGTGCAACCATTTGCATGTGGTTGATGTGGTTGGTGGGTTGCACATTTTAGCACTACAATTTTATTTAGACTTTACAAATTCCTATGTTTTGTTCCCCTTTTTGGATTTTTGTCATTTTGTATCAATTTGTTCAATAACATATTATCTGTTTTCATTAATTTAAGTGGGATTTTTATTGTGTTCCGTTTTCAACCTTTTAACTGTCTCAGTGTTTACACATTTTCCTAAGTTAAGATTGTCTGTTATGTGCCATAGGCAAAGGAGGTTTAGCTCAGGTTCAAATTTCTGAAATCTTTACTGTAACTTGCCTTGAGTCAAGGAAATAATCATTTCTACAAAAAAGTAATTGACTCTTTCAGCAAGTCTGTCTTATGAAACAATAGGCCCTAGCTTGCTGTTTGAGACAGAAAGTTGATATTTGTTGGCCACTGGGGACAGCAATGAACGAAATGCAAGCAATGACCACAACAAAATTTAGGGCCAGATTTACAAAAAAAGTAGTGCATCGGTCCAGATGAGCCACTTTTCTTGTGCAGCCCTTCCGCCACCTAACAACACCATGGTTGTGCTGTATTTATATTACAGAGGACAATGGTTGTTGCTAGCACAAGAGTGTCAAACGTTTTGATGCTATTCTGGTGCTTTGCTGCACTAACGTCAAACATTTTGAACCTAGTGCAGCAAAGCACAGGGAGGCCCATTGGTTAATATGGGTGCGTCATTTTAATGCCTGCTGTTAAAAATTATGAATGGCACAGTGAAATGTTGTAAATTTCACCGTGCCATTTTTCCCGGCCTTCCTGCATTGGGACGCCCCCCCCCCCCCTTGCATACATTATGCCTGACACAGGCATAATGTGACACAAGGGTTTATAAAGTGGCAAAATGCATACATTGCACCACTTTGTAAATATGGCGCGGTAGAAAGGCCTCCTCAATGCCACCTTAGCGCAAAAAAAAAATGACACAAGGGCAGTGGAAGGTGGTGCAAGGGGCTTGTAAATATGCCCCTCTGTATTTTTTTATGTTCCTTTGGCTCAGAAGCTTTCCTCAAACGGTGTCCACCTGCACTGGGTCTTTCATTGAACTGGCAGTAACTAGAGGGTGCAGAAGACTAATGGGAGTGAAGAACAGAGAACTACATACACTAGAATGCCAAGTTTATTGTCTTAAAGCTTTTCTGTCATAATCTAAGTGCTAATCGATTTGTAAATTCAAATCATTTGGAACAGTGGTAGAAGCAAGTCCATTAAGAATTACAACTATAGATACAGCATCATTAGGATCTTCACTTAGACAGGGATAGAAAGATGCAACAGTTCTATAATCTGTCCATGAAGCCTCAGAGAAATATTGCTGGAACTGAGTTATGCATGATACCAACTCCTAAGACTGTTGCTGTAGTATTAACACCTGTAAATATCCTTTTGTTTAATCTGCTGCCTTTCAAAGACCCTTTACAATTGAGTTACAAATTTTAAAAAATAGATCAGGCCCTGTGAGCATCCTCTACTATGCATACGCAGAGGCACAGAGGGGATGTCTACCTGTGGTGGATGGAGAAAGCCAATTTAGAGTGAGCAGGGCCAAACCATGTGCATAGCTCTAAATGGGGACATGGCAAGTGAGTAAAGTAAATATTAAAATTAGAAATGTTCTAGAAATGTTCTAAAAACACAGTTAAATGTTAGATACATTGGAATAAACACAGCCTTTTGAAATAAATTTGCCCACTATAGTATACAACCACACCATACCTCATGCCGCCAGATATGCTCAATACACCACATAGCAAATGGCACATGAAAAACACATTGACTACCAAGACCAAAACATGATAGGTGGCATGCACTTTGACATAGGATGTGGTGTGTGTTTGTGTTATGGTCTGTGTGACCAGGTGATCATGTGTTTGTTGTTGTATCATGTTGGATTTAATAATGTGGGGTGATGGGTGTGTGCGTGTATGATGGATGATTGTATTTGTGATTGCTGCTATTTGGATATTTTGTAGTGTGTGTGATTCTATGATGTTGAGAATGTGAGAGTCTAATAGTGGGTGCATGGGCAAATAATGGTGGTGTGTGGATGAGTGATGTGTTTATTTATTTGAATCACTTGATTTTACACTCAACTCACTCGTGAAGGACTATCTCAGTGCTGAGCTGATTGGTCAGGGTAGGGTGAAATTATAACAGCCACCTTTTTAACATCTTTTTAAAACTGTTAAATTGGACAAGTGCGTAAGTGGGAAAGGAGTTAGTTCCAATATTGTGAAGCCGTGTATGAGAAGGATCTGCCCCCACATTTTAAGGTGTTAATACGTAAGGTCTGCAGAAGCACTTTATTTGAGGATCTTAACTGTCTGGAAGCTTGGTAGGGACTTTTGTGGGTGCAGATAGTCAGGACGCACTTTGTTGAGTGCTTTATGCATCATAGAGTAAACGTTTTAAAACAGCCCATTTTCTGATGAGTAGGCAATGTAGTTTCCTTAGCACAGGAGCGGGAAAAAAACAAGTTGGGAGGTAGCAAATCAGCTGGACAGTTGTGTCTTGTATTATCTGCAACTTAGCCAACAGGGTGTCATTTGCTGCAGTCAGTAAGGCATTACCACAATCCAGGCCGCTGATGATAAGAAGTTGGAAAAGGTTTTTCTGGCAGCGTCAGGGAGCCAAAGAACATTTTTCTTCAAAAGCCTCATTGTGACAAAAGTCCTGCATGCAGCATTGACTTGATCCTTCACGGACAGTGCCTGATCAATTTTTACACCAAGATTTTTCACTACCTGCTTTGGAATCAGGGAAGAGCCAAGTTCCAGAGGCCACCAGACCACCAACCACATCTCCTAGGCGCTGCCAAAAAGCATGATCTTCGTTATTCCGCTGTTAAGTTGGAGACAGTTCTTGTTCATCCCTGTGGGGGCTTTGCTCATACATCCCAACAATTTGTCTTTCACTCTGTCTGGATCAGGGCCAAAGGAGATGAAAAGTTATGTGTCATCTGCTTATGACACAATCACCACTCTCCATTACCTCACGAATTGGGCAAGTGGCACTACATAACTATTAAGCAATGTTGAACACAGACATGATCCCTGGGGGCCTCCCACAATGTTTTTTTTTCCTTTTTGACTTAAAGGAGCCAAGAAACACATTACGTGTGTGGTTGTCCAGTAAGTCCTTGGGCCAATGTAGCACTCTACAATGGAGACCTATCTCATGTAGTCTGCGGGTTAGAATGGAATGGTAGACCATGTCAAAGGCTGCAGATAGATCCAGTAGCATTAACATGACTGGCGTTCCATTGTCTACGGAGACCCAGATGTTATCAGTGACTGCCAGGAGGATGGTCTCGGTACTATGCATCTCTCCAAACCCTGACTGTGACAAGTCTAAGATCTTGTTCTCTTCAAGGAAGACTATGGGCTGTTTGTTAGGATGACATTCTAGGCGTTTTGCAAGAAAGGATAGTAGCAAAATCATCCTGTAGTTAGAGAGAACCTTTGGGTCTGCTAAGGGTTTCTTTAGAAGCAGGGTACTTGAGCTGACTTCCATTTGCTAGGCACTTCAGCACTAGAGAAAAAGATTGAACATTTCCCTCACTGTTGGTGCCAGGAGACTGGCTAGACTGGCCAACGTCTTAGGAGGATACTGGTCCGGTGGTGAGCAAAATTTGGCATACTGGGCCACGGTGTGAGGTTCAAACTAGCTCAAGCCAGCAATAGCACTTGGGTGATGCTAGCTGAAATCCGGCTCTGTTACAAGAATAACTGAACTGGGTGGACAATTTTGATAGATTGTGCTAATTTGAGCTTCTAAAAAGTCTGCTAAATTACAGCATAGCTCTTGAGTGGAAGTATAGGTGTTAGAAATGGGGTTTTTGGTTGGCAGTCAGGTTGCCCTCTGTCCAAGCAAGAACCCTCACTCTAGTCAGGGTAAGTCACACACAATCCAAAATCAGCCTGTGCTCACCCTCCGGTAGCTTGGCACGAGCAGTCAGGCTTAACTTAGAAGGCAATGTGTAAAGCATGTGTGCAATAAATCATACAACACCATAGCATAACACCACAAAAATACACCACACAGTGTTTAGAAAAATATATAATATTTATCTGGGTATCTTCAGGTCAAAACGATCAAAGTTGCAATACAAATTTGTAAAGATATCACTGAAAAGTGATAGAAAGTGTCTTAAGTCTTTAGAAAGTAAACAAAGTCTCTTTCAAACACAAAGTACCTGGTTTGTGGTGGAAAATCTCCTCAGAGGGCCACAGGAGAAGCGGTGCGTGGAAAACTGGTGTGTGCGTCGATTTCTCCTCAGCACACACGGACTTGCGTCGTTATTTTCCACGCGGGGAGTCGTGCGTTGTTTTCCGGCGCGCGGACAGTCTCTTACTGTGTTTTGCGGGGAGTACCAGATGTCCCGGGTCTGTGCGTGGATTTTCCTGCTTGTTTTCCGGCTGCGCGTCGTTCTGCGGGGCTGCGCGTCGAAGTTTCGATCTCACGTCAGGCGTTGCGTTGATTTCTCCTGCGGAGTCGGGCGGCGTTGTCCTTGCGAGGCCGTGCGTCAAAGTTTTGATCTCACGGCAGGCATCGCGTCGATTTCTCCTGGGAAGTCGGGCGGCGTTGTCCTTGCGAGGCCGTGCGTCAAAGTTTTGATCTCACGGCAGGCGTCGCGTCGATTTCTCCTGCGGAGTCGGGCGGCGTTGTCCTTGCGAGGCCGTGCGTCAAAGTTTTGATCTCACGGCAGGCGTCGCATCGATTTCTCCTGGGAAGTCGGGCGGCATTGTCCTTGCGAGGCAGTGCGTCAAAGTTTCGATCTCACGGCAGACGTCGCGTCGATTTCTCCTGCGGAGTCGGGCGGCGTTGTCTTTGCGAGGCTGTGCGTCAAAGTTTTGATCTCACGGCAGGCGTCGCGTCGATTTCTCCCGGGAAGTCGGGCGGCGTTGTCCTTGCGAGGCCGTGCGTCAAAGTTTCGGTCGTCCCGAAGATGTCGCGTCGATCAGCATCGGTGTGCGGCGTTTTTCTTGCCGTGGAACAAGCTGTGCGTGGAAAAGTTCGGCGCACGGAGCGTCCAAGAGGAAGAGAGAAGTCTTTTTGGTCCTGAGACTTCAGGGAACAGGAGGCAAGCTCTATCCAAGCCCTTGGAGAGCACTTTTACAGCCAGACAAGAGTTCAGCAAGACAGCAGGCCAACAGCAAGGCAGCAGTCCTTTGTAGAAAAGCAGACAGGTGAGTCCTTTGAGCAGTCAGGCAGTTCTTCTTGGCAGGATGTTGTTTCTGGTTCAGGTTTCTTCTCCAGCAAGTGTCTGATGAGGTAGGGCAGAGGCCCTGTTTTATACTAAGTTGTGCCTTTGAAGTGGGGGTGACTTCAAAGAGTGTCTAAGAAATGCACCAACCCCCCTTTCAGTTCAATCCTGTCTGCCAGAGTCCCAGTAGGGGGTGTGGCAGTCCTTTGTGTGAGGGCAGGCCCTCCACCCTCCCAGCCCAGGAAGACCCATTCAAAATGCAGATGTATGCAAGTGAGGCTGAGTACCCTGTGTTTGGGGTGTGTCTGAGTGAATGCACAAGGAGCTGTCAACTAATCCTAGCCAGACGTGGATTGAAGGGCACAACAAGATTTTAGTGCAAAAAAATGCTCACTTTCTAAAAGTGGCATTTCGAGGATAGTAATATTAAATCCGACTTCACCAGTCAGCAGGACTTTATATTACCATTCTGGCCATACTAAATATGACCTTCCTGCTCCTTTCAGATCAGCAGCTGCCACTTCAACAATGTATGAGAGCAGCCCCAATGTTAGCCTATGAAGGGAGCAGGCCTCACAGTAGTGTAAAAACGAATTTAGGAGTTTTACACTACCAGGACATATAACCACACAAGTACATGTCCTGCCTTTTACCCACACCGCACCCTGCTCTAGGGGTTACCTAGGGCACACATTAGGGGTGATTTATGTATAGAAAAAGGGGAGTTCTAGGCTTGGCAAGTACCTTTAAATGCCAAGTCGAAGTGGCAGTGAAACTGCACACACAGGCCTTGCAATGGCAGGCCTGAGACAAGGTTAAGGGGCTACTGAGGTGGGTGGCACAACCAGTGCTGCAGGCCCACTAGTAGCATTTAATCTACCTGCCCTAGGCACATGTAGTGCACTCTACCAGGGACTTACAAGTAAATTAAATAGTCAATCATGGATAAACCAATCAGTAGTACAATTTACACAGAGAGCATATGCACTTTAGCACTGGTTAGCAGTGGTAAAGTGCCCAGAGGTCAAAAGCCAACAACCACAGGTCAGAAAAAATAGGAGGAAGGAGGCAAAAAGTTTGGGGATGTCCCTGTCACAAAGCCAGGTCCAACATGACCCCCTACCAGCCTAAAGCCAGGGGAGAACAATCACTATCCTGATGTACTTCCCTGTTTGAGGCGACAGAACAAGGACCCAGGCCCACAACAGCAGGGGCATGCTTCAGTTCTTCGCCTTCCTGACTCCAATTGGATCCCTCTGTCCATACTCTCAGGGCCCACTAAGCCAACCCATGGGGAACCTTTCTCCTTACCTGCGGATCCCATCTGTGCAGCACGTAACCTTACTTTGCTCACAGATGTATCCCAGGAGCAGGATAGTACCACCATGACCAACACAGTGGTGTTGCCCACTCTACCCCCGGGGTGTGACACTTGTCCCCTCCCCAGGGAGAACTCTGTCCACCCGGACAGCAAGCCACAGTGATTACTGACAGCTGCCAGGGATGAGAGCCAGGCCCCAGGCCTCTCAAAGCTCTCCAACCACTGTGGCTGTGGAGAGTGGGGGGCGGTAGCCCCAGGTGCTGGGCACCCTTTAACCACTCTCCCTTCCACCAGGTCAGGGATGACAGCCTGAACCTGGTCCTCCCCTGTGGGGCTCTGTACCCTCCCTCCTGGAGCGGTACCCCCAGAGTCCAACATGGTCAGGGTGCTTACAGAAGTCGCCCTGTACCATTCCTCCACCAGTGCAGGGCTGTTAACCTGCAACTGGCCCTCCAACCTGGGGTCTGTACCTTCAGGTTGGACTAGGGCCCGGGGTGAGGCTTCCCTCCCCCTGCCCTCCCTTCTGGGGTCCAGCACCCTCCAACTAGGAGTGGCCTCCTCAGAAGACAACATGGTAGGGGCACTGTTATCAGTAGCCCCTCCCTCCAGGTCCGGGGGGACACCCTGAACCTGGTCTTCCAGCCCAGGGTCTGTACACTCAGACTGGATCACTGCCTGGCAAACCAGGACTTCCTGGGAGGCACACCTACCCCCCACCAGGTCAGAGTTTAACCTCTGCACCTGACCATTCAACTCAGAGTCACCACCCTGAAGTTGAACAATTGCCTGGCATGCCAGGACTTCCTGGAGGGCACACTGACCCTCCACCAGGTCAGAGTTTAACCTCTGAACTGGGCCATTCAACTCAGAGTCACCACCCTGAAGTTGAACAATTGCCTGGCGCACCAGGACTTTCTGGGAGGCACACCTACCTCCCACCAGGTCAAAGTTTAACCTCTGAGCCTGGTTCCCCAACCCAGGGTCACCACCCTGAGGTTGGGCAATTGCCTGGCACGCCAGGACTTTCTGGGGGGCACACCTACCCCCCACCAGGTCAGAGTTTAACCTCTGAACCTGGTCATCCAACCTAGAGTCAACACCCTGAGGTTTGACAATTGCCTGGCACAGCAGGACTTCTTGGGAGGCACACCTACCTCCCACCAGGTCAGAGTTTAACCTCTGAACCTGGGTATCCAACCCAGAGTCACCACCCTGAGGTTGGGCAACTGCCTGGTACGCCAGGACTTTCTGGGGGGCACACCTACCCCCCACCAGGTCAGAGTTTAACCTCTGAACCCGGTTATCCAACCCAGAGTCAGCACTCTGAGGTTGGACCACTGCCTGGTACACCAGGACTTTCTGGGGGGCACACCTACCCCCCAACAGGTCAGAGTTTATCCCCTGAACCTGGTTAGCCAACCCAGAGTCACCACCCTGAGGTTGAACTATTGCCTGGCAGGCCAGGACTTCCAGGGAGGCACACCTACCTCCCACCAGGTCAGAGTTTAACCTCTGAGCCTGGTTCCCCAACCCAGGGTCACCACCCTGAGGTTGGGCAATTGCCTGGCACAGCAGGACTTCTTGGGAGGCACATCTACCTCCCACCAGGTCAGAGTTTAACCTCTGAACCTGGGTATCCAACCCAGAGTCACCACCCTGAGGTTGAATCTTTGCCTGGCATGCCAGGACTTCCTGGGGGGCACTCTCACCCCCCACAAGGGACATACCGTCCCCAAGGGCCACACAAGAGTCTGGTTGGCGCAGGTCTCCTGACCTCTGCCCATCCGGCAGAGTCTGGGTTTCCCCCAAACCAGAAACGGTTTCACCTGGGTCATTCCTGGGGGGCTCTGCTCTCAGAGCTGTCCCCTGACTTTCAAAGTCCTCCACTGGGGTCTGCAACCCCCTCTCAACCCTATGTCTGGACTTCTGCACCCCCTCACTAGGAGGGGTACTGCCAGACACCAGAACTGTTGGGATGCTGGCTACAGTCACCCCCCCAAGTTCTTCTGACACTGCGGGGCTTCCCTCAAAAGGTGGCCCTACGGTACAGGCTAGGCTTCCCTCCTGGTGTTCCCTCATGGAACCCTCTAGGACCTGGGACCTACCTGGGACACTACAATCCTTTCCCACCTCACTCGGTTGGGAACCACCTAGACCACTCCCTTCAGGAGCACCCCCAAATGCCTCTTCAGACTCTCTGGTACTCACCCAGAAGTCTGCCTCCATTGTAAGTTCCCTGGGGTCAGAGAACTCACACTCCACCTGGTGTTGGTGTAGCTCTGGCAAATAAGGACCAGACATATGCTCTCCAGCAATTACATCATTCTGCCCTTCACATGTATTAACCACAGTACCCTTCACCCAACCACCCAGTAACTCAACCTTGGAACAGCACTCTACCTCACCCTCCTGAGACTGGTGAGACAGTATCTGTCTGTCCCTGACACTCAACCCATACTCTTCTGGGATGTCTCTACACTCTATATCCAGGACGTCCACCAGGGGGGAACCCTTTTCTCTGTCACTCTCTGCTAGAGTCAGTAAAGTGTCCCTCCCCCCAGTAGGAATATGACTCCCTGTGCCAGTTCCCCAATCCTTCTCAGGGACCCTGTGCATAACGGGAACTACCTCATACCCTTGAACCGCCTGGGGTGTGTCAACTCCCTTCTTCAAGTTGGGCACCACATCTCTGGGCTTGTGCCCTTCTTCAGCAGTACTAGATGCAAGATTTGTGCTGCCACCATCTGAACTAGACTCAGCCCTTCCGGCCTCCAGTTTCAGCTCTTTACAGCTCAGCTCTCGAGCTGCAATCTTTTCTTCTTCCAGGGCTAAGAGTCTTTTTGCCTCAACCTCTGCAAGATACTCCTCTAATTGTTGCTCCTGTCGCCTTTGACCTCAGAGCCATTCATCTATTTCTGGGTCACTGTCCTCATCTGAGTAGTCTTCCTCCTCATGTGAGCAGTCTTCCTCCTCATGTGCGTAGTCCTCCTCCTCATATGAGGGGTACTTAGTCATTTGGTTTCTTGCTGCCTCTCTCTCTGCCCATCTTTCCTCCCCCCAGACTATGTGGTGATGTAGCATCTCCGCCTTAGTAGATCTCCTTGCTACAGGAAGGCCCCATTTTCTGCAAAGCTTCCTTAGGTCAGCCTTAGTGAGGTGGTCAGTACGAACAAAGAATGAGTAGGTACACAATCCCATTCTGATAAGATCTTATCAGCAAAAACCAAAATCCAAAGTCCAAAATATCAATAGTATATCCAGGAGGACATCAGAGAACCAAAAGCCAAAAAAGATGAAAAATCAAGTTGACCTTCAACTGTGGGTAGGTAGTGAAATACTTAGCTCCTGTATGTCACTGCACAAACACAAGTCCTATCCTCACCGCTGATCACCAATGTTAGAAATGGGGTTTTTGGTTAGCAGTCAGGTTGCCCTCTGTCCAAGCAAGAACCCTCACTCTAGTCAGGGTAAGTCACACACAATCCAAAATCAGCCTGTGCTCACCCTCCGTTAGCTTGGCACGAGCAGTCAGGCTTAACTTAGAAGGCAATGTGTAAAGCATTTGTGCAATAAATCATACAACACCATAGCATAACACCACAAAAATACACCACACAGTGTTTAGAAAAATATATAATATTTATCTGGGTATCTTCAGGTCAAAACGATCAAAGTTGCAATACGAATTTGTAAAGATATCACTGAAAAGTGATAGAAAGTGTCTTAAGTCTTTAGAAAGAAAACAAAGTCTCTTTCAAACACAAAGTACCTGGTTTCTGGTGGAAAATCTCCTCAGAGGGCCACAGGAGAAGCGGTGCGTGGAAAACTGGTGTGTGCTTCGATTTCTCCTCAGCACACACAGACTTGCGTCGTTATTTTCCACGCGGGGAGTCGTGCGTCGTTTTCCGGCGCGCGGACAGTCTCTTACTGTGGTTTGCGGGGAGTACCAGATGTCCCGGGTCTGTGCGTGGATTTTCCTACTTGTTTTCTGGCTGCGCGTCGTGCTGCGCGTCGAAGTTTCGATCTCACGGCAGGCGTCGCGTCGATTTCTCCTGCGGAGTCGGGCGGCGTTGTCCTTGCGAGGCTGTGCGTCAAAGTTTTGATCTCTCGGCAGGCGTCGCGTCGATTTCTCCCGGGAAGTCGGGCGGCATTGTCCTTGCGAGGCCGTGCATCAAAGTTTCGGTCGTCCCGAAGACGTCGCGTCGATCAGCATCGGTGTGCGGCGTTTTTCTTGCCGCGGAACAAGCTGTGCGTTGAAAAGTTCGGCGCACAGAGCGTCCAAGAGGAAGAGAGAAGTCTTTTTGGTCCTGAGACTTCAGGGAACAGGAGGCAAGCTCTATCCAAGCCCTTGGAGAGCACTTTTACAGCCAGACAAGAGTTCAGCAAGGCAGCAGGCCAACAGCAAGGCAGCAGTCCTTTGTAGAAAAGCAGACAGGTGAGTCCTTTGAGCAGTCAGGCAGTTCTTCTTGGCAGGATGTAGTTTCTGGTTCAGGTTTCTTCTCCAGCAAGTGTCTGATGAGGTAGGGCAGAGGCCCTGTTTTATACTAAGTTGTGCCTTTGAAGTGGGGGTGACTTCAAAGAGTGTCCAAGAAATGCACCAAGCCCCCTTTCAGTTCAATCCTGTCTGCCAGAGTCCCAGTAAGGGGTGTGGCAGTCCTTTGTGTGAGGGCAGGACCTCCACCCTCCCAGCCCAGGAAGACCCATTTAAAATGCAGATGTATGCAAGTGAGGCTGAGTACCCTGTGTTTGGGGTGTGTCTGAGTGAATGCACAAGGAGCTGTCAACTAAACCTTGCCAGACGTGGATTGAAGGGCACAACAAGATTTTAGTGCAAAGAAATGCTCACTTTCTAAAAGTGGCATTTCTAGGATAGTAATATTAAATCCGACTTCACCAGTCAGCAGGACTTTATATTACCATTCTGGCCATACTAAATATGACCTTCCTGCTCCTTTCAGATCAGCAGCTGCCACTTCAACAATGTATGAGAGCAGCCCCAATGTTAGCCTATGAAGGGAGCAGGCCTCACAGTAGTGTAAAAACGAATTTAGGAGTTTTACACTACCAGGACATATAACCACACAAGTACATGTCCTGCCTTTTACCCACACCGCACCCTGCTCTAGGGGTTACCTAGGGCACACATTAGGGGTGACTTATGTATAGAAAAAGGGGAGTTCTAGGCTTGGCAAGTACCTTTAAATGCCAAGTCGAAGTGGCAGTGAAACTGCACACACAGGCCTTGCAATGGCAGGCCTGAGACAAGGGTAAGGGGCTACTGAGGTGGGTGGCATACCCAGTGCTGCAGGCCCACTAGTAGCATTTAATCTACCTGCCCTAGGCACATGTAGTGCACTCTACCAGGGACTTACAAGTAAATTAAATAGTCAATCATGGATAAACCAATCAGTAGTACAATTTACACAGAGAGCATATGCACTTTAGCACTGGTTAGCAGTGGTAAAGTGCCCAGAGGTCAAAAGCCAACAACCACAGGTCAGAAAAAATAGGAGGAAGGAGGCAAAAAGTTTGAGGATGTCCCTGTCACAAAGCCAGGTCCAACAATAGGCATGTGGTTTTGTAAAGCTCTTTAGTGCTTTATAAAGTTATTTTGTTGAGTTACCCGCATTGGAGATTGTGGTGGTGATATGTGCTTTATGAGCCACATTGATCATGTTATGGTAATTACGTAGCATAGTCCTGTATTCTAGTTTGTCCTCCACAGATTTTGAGAGACACCATCTGAGTTCAAGCCAGTTGCATGCAGTTTTTTCCAGACACAGGGTGTCTGTATACCAGGGGCATGATTCTTGACTATAGTCAAAGTGAATTTATTAAGAGGAGCTAGGGTATCCAAAGTTGTTGTTTAAGAGTCAGGGTAGGTGGAGAGAGCAGTGTCCACGTTCACATGAGATGTTAGTGACAGGGATATAAAAGCCTCTGAAAAGGTGGCACGAGTCAAAGTTTTGCTTTCCAAGGATGTTGGTGTCTTCTGACCTCTTTCCTATGATTTTTTAGAGTATTATTCGAAGAATGGAAAACCTGATCAAGTAGTGATCCGACCACGTGAAAGGAAGTTGGGATTCACACACTACTTCCACAGTGTTCCAGAAAATTAGATCCAATGTGTGCTCTGCCCTGTGCATGGGGCCAGACACTATTTGCTTTAGTCCAAGAGTCTCTGGATCTCCTAACAGTTAGGTAACTCATGGGTTGCATCGATCTCAGCATGGTAATTGAAATCAAGCAGCAATAAAAACTTGTTGGAAGTTTTAAAAAAATGCAGGGCAATGTAGTACATTAAAGCCTGATTGAAGTCCTTCCTCGCACCAGGTGGTCTATAGAGCAAAGCACCTTTCCATATCTCTGAAGCGGAGATTATTATTTTAAAAATTCTCATCTCAACTCAACTTGAAGATAGGGTGTTGATTAACCAAATCTTCAGAGAGTCATGAAACATGATGGCAACCCCACCACCAGAACATTCTAGTCTATCTAGTTTAACCAGTGAGTAAAGTTCTGGTAGGGCCAGTAAGATGCAGTGGATGGTTTTGTCACTGAGCCAAATTTCGGTGAAAAAACTAAATGATGAAATAAGATCCCATATTTCTTCTGCATGCTTAGTCATTGACCTAATGTTGCAGTAAAGGCTGCCTAATCAATTTCTCTTGCCATTATAAATATGAGTAAGGAGTTCAGTTCTGGGAGGGAGTGTCTGCAGAGGAGCAAGAACGACATGGTGGTATCTCCAATACTGTTGGGCGACTTCCAGGCATTGATGGGAGCAAAAGGGCTTGCCTGCACCTTGCAGCTGTTTATGTGCTGTTCTTTGGTTGGGAGCCATGCAGCTAGACCTCTGACCTACCCAAAATGGTGGCAATCCAGTAGCTCACCTGAGGTGCGAGGAGGCTGAAAAGACCAGCTCTCTCTGCATCAAACTTCCCCCAGCAGCAGCAGACTAGAGGGCATCGCAATGCATTGACGAGCAGTGAAACAACACAAAAGTAAGACACACATAATTTTAAACAGCACTCCCAGTAAATATTGGTATTGTGTCAAATATGGTGTCAAGTACAGCCCTCACTGTACGGCTCACAATATGCAGCCCACACAGTGTACAGCAGTATTGAAAACAAACACTGTATGACAAAGATCAGCCAAATTAAAGAAAATAAGTGTCTCTTGCCTGAAAACAGTGCTGGGCATCTGCACCCTGTAGCTGTTTACATGCAGTTCTTTGGTCGGGAGCTGTGAATCTATACTTCTGACCTACCCAAAATGGCACCAGTCCAGTGGCTCACTAGAGGTGTGAGCAGGCTGAAATGATCAACTCTCTCCACATCAAACGGCACCCAGCCACAGCCGGCCAGAAAGTGTTGGAAGGCACTCGCAAGTAAGTCTATAATGTTGGGGTTGTGGTTATACATTGTTGGGTGTGTGAGAAGTAGATTTTGTGTCCATCTTTTTTTTTGATAAAGTAGTTTTTATTATTATTTTGCAAACAAGTAGAATAACTACGATACAAACATTTAAAATATGATACCAACAGGCACACTAAACATGGTCAATCCCCCGTTCCAGCGACACGTACTTGAACACTAAATGAAAGGAAAAAGCAAGCTGCACACAATTCTACAGGATTGGCCTTGATGGATTATGTATTGCTCAGAGAGGGTGGGATAGGCGGTGGATCTGTTTCGATCCTCTGTGACGAGGTAGTTCTTGGTGGTATAGGGGAGGCCATTGTAGCTGCTTCCCACCTTCCCCATATCTTATTATATTTATTCGGACAACCTCTGGCCTCATAAACCAATTTTTCCCGTGTCGCGTACCAATCCACTCCACGCCTCCACTTAATCAAGGCAGGAGCCCCTCTGGCCTTTCAATTCGCCACTATATCCCTCTTCGCCACCAGACAAGCCACCCCCAGAAAGGTCCTGTCTGGTCTTCTCAACCCAGTGTCTCCCATAATTCCCAGAAGGGAGGACAACGTGATTTCTCCACATCTACCTGTAGGACACTCGAGACATCGTTTAGAACCGCCCCCCAATAAGTCGCTATGACCGGACAAGTCCAGACCATGTGAAAAAAATTGGCAGAGGGATCTAGGCATCGAGGGCATTCAGCAGAGGATCGGAGGCCCGCTCTGTGAAGTTTAGTGGGTGTCAGATATGCTATGTGGAGGTAGTAGGTCTGTATTTGTCGGAATCGAGAGGCCATCGTTAGGGCGCGGGGGGCCATCAGCGCCTCGCCCCAATCCCCTTCCTCTATGGGGGCCACCCATCCCTCCCACTTTTGACGGAGCAGTTCCAGGGGGCGGGCAGTGTTGGTGACCAGGGCGCGGTATATCTGAGAGACACCTCCTTTGCCAAGACTCCCCATTAGTGTCTTTACCTCCATCGGACTGTATTCTGATATGGTGTCCCCTGCTTGTATGTGTGGTTGTAGGGCGTGTCGAAGCTGGAGATACTTATGAAATTGCGTCTTGTTTAGCGAGAAAAGTTTCTGGAGCTCCTCAAAGGATCGCATATGTGTCCCGTTCCAAATATCGCCTAGTGTTGATATACCAATGGTGTCCCATTTATGGAATCCCTCTAGGCCCGCGACCTCATGTAATTGTTTCCCATGCCACAACGGTGTCTGTTGAGTGAGGCGTCCCCACCACCCCAACACCCTTTGTGCCGCCCGCCAACCCGCAAGGACCACCTTAGTTACATCAGGAGTATCTCGGGAGATCGGGCCCCCATATAGGGCATCGAAAATCCGCGGGTAGCTCAGTGTGTGGAGCTCTAATCGGTATACCGGGTCCACCCATCCCCCTCCCATCCAATCATTGATCACTTGTAAGTGCATTGCGAGGTGGTAATAGTAAATGTTGGACATGCCCAATCCCCCATTGTAAACGTCCCTTTGGCAGGTAACGAGTGCCAGCCGTGGACGACCGCCACTCCATATGAACTGGCGTGCCAACGTGTCCAGCCCCCGAAACCATCTCTTTGGGATGGGGTGTGGGATGTTTTGTAAAAGATAAAGAAGTCTGGGGAGGACCATCATCTTATAAAGCGCTATTCTACCTAGGAGATTGAGGGGGAGGGTTCTCCAGCATTGGAGGTCAGTCCTAATTCTCCTGATTGAAGGTGTAATATTAAGTTCCCGGGCTAATTCCGGGAGTAGTGAGACGTATATTCCTAGATATTTGAAGCTGTTTCTTTTCACTGGAATGGTGTGTTGCCAGTCCACGCAGTCTCGAGAGCGGTGGAGGGGGACCAGCAAGGATTTACTATGATTTAGGGTCAGCCCGGAGGCCTCCGCGAAGAGGTTCAACATGTGTAGAACACGGGGGCCGCTCGTGGCTGGGTTGGAGATGTATAGCAAGATATCATCCGCATAGAGTGCCGCCCGGTCCTCAGCGCAGGCGGGCCAATACCAACCCTCAATCAGGGGATCCCTGCGTAATAGTATCGCCAAAGGTTCAATCATTAAGGTGAAAAGTAGGGGGGATAGGGGGCATCCCTGCCGGGTGCCCCGGCCAATAGGAAACAGGTCAGAAACCACCCCGTTCACCTGTACTCGGGCCGTCGTGTTGGAATAAAGCAGTTTTACCAGGCCGCAAAATTGTGCCCCAAGTCCATTTCTTTGCAGCACCTGGTCAAGGTAGGACCAGTCTACTGTGTCAAAGGCCTTCTCGAAGTCTAGTAGGAGTAGTGCCAAGGGATTACCTGACAGAGTCCCGCGGTGTGCTAGGGCCAGGTGCAGCCTTCTTATACAGTGCCTAGTGCCATGGGTTGGCATGAAGCCGCATTGGTCAGGGTGTACCAGCGAGGGAATAGCCTCCCTCAATCTAGTGGCCAGGATTGAGGACAGTACTTTGATCTCTGTATTCAGGAAAGAAATGGGCCGATATGCCGAACAGTGTATTGACGGGGGTTGCGTTTTAGGGATTACCACAATGGTGGCTTGATCAATCCCATCCGGAAAGCGACCTAGTTTTTTGGCATCAGTGTACATTTCAAGCAAGTAGGGGCTTAGGATGTCACTACATTTGCTATATAACTCTGCCGGGAATCCGTCTGGCCCTGGAGTTTTGCCCGAAGACAGGCCGGAGATCGCGTTAGTAATCTCAGTTAGATTGAGGGCTTCGTTGAGCCTGTTCCTTGTCTCAAGGGAAACTCTGGGGAGGGATATGTCATTTAAGAGAGGAGACTCTATCTCGGTCATGGGTCGAGGGTGTTTTGCGTAAAGGCGAGTATAGTAGGAGGCAAAGCTTTGTGCAATTTCGGTTGGTGTTTTAGAAAGGGAGCCTGAGTCTTCCCTAATTTCGGGAATGACTCTGTTAGCTCGAGGGTGAGTTGCCAGCCAATGCAAGAGTTTCCCGTTTTTATCTCCCCATCCATATATTCGGGCAGCTGAGGCCCTCCACATATGCTTTGCTGATTCTAGCACTAGGTGTTTAATTTCGTCTCTCACCAAGGTGAGGTGCCTCAAATTGGAGGCTGAATCGGAGATCCCACTTTGCCACTCCAGTCTTAAAGCCTTTGCCTCTAGAGCAGATACTTGTGAGTCCCGGGCGCGCTCGCGGACACGGAGAAGATGTTTAGCGTGTCCTCTAAGAGTGGCCTTACATGCGGCCCATAGTGTGCCTGGGGACCGAACTGATCCCTGATTCGTTTCAAAGTAGTAACTGACATGATTCCTAACCTCAAGGGTGTAGTCGTTGTCTTGTAGATACCAAGCATTAAGGCGCCACACCGGGCGTCTGGAGGGATCTGCCCCCCCGAGTCGGACCCTCACTGGTGCGTGGTCAGAAACTCCACGGGGTAGTATATCTGCGCCCGTGACGCTGGTGACGTCAAGGGCGGGCATAAATACGAGGTCAATTCTGGATTGTGTCGGGTGGGCGGCCGATGTGTGGGTGTATTGACGTTACCTAGGGTGCCCATTGTGTGTATCTTAATGTATGACCAATGTATGATCATGAGATGGTGGGTGCATTTATATAAAGTAGGTGTGTGAGTGTATAGTGATGGATGTTTGTTCTGTAATAGTAGTTGTGGCTAAATGGTACAAGATTGAGTCAGGCCATATCATGGTCGGTGAGTAGCCATCAGGCGATTTATGAATTAATCTTTAATAGTTCCTGTATAAGTGTGTGATGTTTGGTGCGGGTATGTAATTGGGCAGGAGTTGTATAGACATCTGATGGTGAGTGCAATATTGTTGCTCTAAGGACATGTGGATTGTATGGTTCTATATGATTGTGATTGTGTAGTCCATATGCTTTTGGGCGAGTTGTCATTTCTTGGTGGTTGTGTATTTGTGTGGATTTAAGAAGTTAGCTCTATGAGTGTTTGATGGTTTATGTGATGATTCTTAATGATGCTATGTGTCTGGGTGCATAATGATGGGTGAAGGGCAAAATTATGTGGATGGGTGGATGCCTGATGAGGTGAGGTGTATGGGTATCTGTAATGTCTGATGTAAATGTTTGGTCACATATGATATTGCATGTGTGGTAGGTATAATTGTGGGTGTGTTTGTCTATGATGTTGGTTATGTGGTTGTTTGATGGTGAGTGAATGGGTGTATGATGATTGGTGTGGTAGATAATGGGGTGAGATCATCTGATGTTAATATGTGGTCATGTAAAGGTGGCTATATCTTTTTATTTGGTCATATATGAGGGATGGGATGTAATCCTATATTGCTGAATGTTATAGCAGGTGAAGCATTTTGTGAAGACATAATGAAGACTGCTGTGTTGTGTGATGGTGATTGTGCTTATGGTGGATGTGTGGACATATAATAGAACAAGTGTGACTGAATGATGAAGGAAATCTCACATTTTGGTGGTGATCTGTGTGGTGTTTAGAGCTGACTATGTGGCCATTTGACTGTGTGGCTATTGAATTGTTTTTATTTTATCTGCTAGCTTTATTTGCAAGGATGTTTAACCTTATTATTAAAACTGGGCTTAGAGACAACATTTCATCCTCCACTATTTCTTTTATCTTCCGATAAATGACATTTGTATTTATGTTTGCTGGAACAGGTAAGCCATCAAAAACTTGTGGCTCCCCAAAAACTGCAGTTCACATGCCTCATTTAGAACTACATTGTCCCTACAGGTGGAGCTAAACTGGATTTACCAGTGGAACTGTTTGATCTGTGAGCCCCCTGGACTTCTTTAGGGGAGGAAAATCACAAGCTGGGACAGTTATGTGGGGTATGGTCTTACCAAAACAGTTACCCTCACATATAGAGAGAACCCTTCCTAGATGTCACAGCTAATGATTTTCCTTTTTCAAAGTATAATTCCTGCTTGCTACAATTATCCTCACATATAGGGAGAACCCTCCCTAAATGTCAAAACTATTGATTTTCCTTTTTCAAAATACTAACTCCTGCTTGTTAAACAGAACCAAAACAACAAAGCTCTCCCTTGGTAAATTCTTCTGCCTTCAGAGCAACCACTGCACCAGTGGTTGACCTGAAAGCAGGGAGATCCCACTAGGCAGGAAGGGATCCCACAGTGTGAGCTACACGATCTTAACATGAAGACCCCTGGATTCAAAGTACCTCATAAAGATGAAAAAGAAAACCCCTTATGGATACAACCAGGATTAGGAGCATTTTTTATATTTATGAATAGAAAACTGATAGACAAAGAAGAAGCATTGTGGGTGACCAGTGGACACAAATTATATTAATTATCAGGGATTCATTTTCATTAGACCCTCACTGTGTTTTGTAATTGAATCATTGGAATTACTGGACATGTGTTTTCCAGTAGAACATTTAACATCAGATATTTCAGGCATTTACCCTTATTTCCTTAAGGCACGTGATTATATTTGAATGCAAATTATTTGCTCCATGGAATTTAATTTCGTACTTGTTTTAAATATCACAGTTTTGTCAATCATTAATTTCCTTCTCATATATTACACATAGGGCATTATATGAAATAGGTGAGACTCTTTATATCCTGCTGTCAAAGAAAATGACAAATATCTGTGATCAAGACCACAGTTGAAATGTGTTGTGTCTGTTTGTCTGTTGGTTGCATCCTTTACGCAGTAATAGTTGTTTATTCATTGGGTCAGACTGCTATTCTATGTATGTGGCATACTTATACTATAGTTTCTTCAGATAAGCATAACTATAAGTATAACAATAACTGCCGAATTTCTGTGGTTTTGTTTGGGTAAAATATCAACTTAACTATATTTTCCCTGTAACCTTTGTTTTGTTCACTAAATTTCTGTGTTGTTTTGTAACATAAAGTAATATATAATCACCATATACTAATACAACCAAGATTTTGCTTTCTGACAAATTTGGTGTAGTTCTACCCAGCGGTTTGAGCTGTAGTTGTGTCTTAAATCCCTATGGGAACTTACATAGGTAAAACCCATTTTTGGACCCCTTTCCCTCAGCCTCCACTTAGTAAATCACCCCAAAACATTATAAGAAACAGTAGACATGAGTGGCAAACTAGTTTTGAACATTTCATGAAGATTTGTCAAATGGGGCCAAAGTTATAGGCAAAAGAAAAACTATTTTTCCTATGGAAATTAGGTTCTAACTATAACTACCTACTGGTTATTGCAATAGGTACTCAAGTAGAGCCCCCTTTGTGGGAGCCTGGGAAGTGGTGTTATAGGTGCTGTACCTGCCTAACTCTAAAAGTTAGGACTTAGAACATTTTTTATTGAAAAGAGTGAGAAGAATCAACAGAAGACTGAGACCTGTCAGTCGATCCGCCAGAGTGCATCACCAATTTGTTGTGGCTCGCGCTACTTTCATCTTCACAACATTAAATCCTTTTCTGTTGGGCTTCCAAGCAACAGTATCTTGCCTCATGAAACCCTCTTTGGCTATGGCTTAACCTCCCACTGGAGTTTTCAATTTCCAAAAAGTTGTATAAGTCTAAAGATAAAATCTTCACTGGGCTCTACGGTGACAGGCTCCCTATTGATGACAATAACATCAGGACCTGGAAATCCAGCTTCACCAGACCTCATCTAGGGGCTCCGCATTGACAACCACTTCTCCTCAAACTCTACCTTCTTCTAAATATTCTTCAAAGTCTGAAGCTAAGCCAAGACTTTTCCCCATCCGCCTCTTGCTTCTGAGTCACGCTCCATCACAGTCAGCATTTAGCTCCACTAACCTAAAAATCCATAGCTCTCATTCTATTGACTGGATCTAATTCATTTTGGAGTGATTTTATTTTTTTAAATATTCTCTATTTTTCTGAATTAGTTGGCAACCTTTTTTTGTTGCTTTTTCACTTTATTACTGTTTAAATGCTGCATAAATACATAATGCATTGCTTCCAAGTTAAACCTGACTGCTTTTGTGCCAAGTTACCAGAGGGTTAAGAACAGGTTCTTTTAAAGGCTTGTGATTTACCCTGAAAAGGATAGTAGTTGCTGCTTGAGCAGGATTTCACCACCCCTAAACCAATAACCTAGCTTCTTACGTTAATTTTTAGATTCCTCTGCATCTGGTACCTTCTACCTCATGATGAGAGAAGTGTCTCTGTAAAGCTATAACCAAAAGCTTTGGGGCTACAGGTACAAACGTTTTGCGAGTCACAAATTGGTCTTAGCGCTATTTGAGACCGTGCGAAAAGCAAAATGATATGTTCAAATGCCATTTCGGAGTCCCAAATAGCGATGCAACCAATTACTGACTCGCGAAATTTGCGACTTGAGATTGCAACTCGCAATTACGAAATCGCAATTTGCAAGTCGCAAACTGCATGTACAAGGTAGTCGCAAATCGCGAATAGTCGCAAAAAGCCTGTTTTGCACACCCAGACAAGCACTGATTCCAAACAGGTGGTAACCAGAAACAAAGTATAAAAGCAGACCCAGAGGGCATCTGGGTTTCTCAAAATGGCTGCACTCTACGTGATTGCATGGAGGAGGAGAGTCCAGGCTGCCCAGCAGAGGAGGAGGAGGCAGAGACAGGAGAGGATATACAGAACCAGGCAGACCATATTTCAACTGACTTAGGAGGGAATATATGACAAATACAGACTGAGCAATGCAGTTATGTTAGAGATTATTGAACTGCTGAAACCGCAACTAGAACGCCAGACTTTGCGCAGCTGCTCCTGTAGCGTATGCTCTCATTATTCTAATGAGACTATTGGATTTGAGCAGCAAGATCGTCCACGGTGTGGGAGACTGAGTCTGATCCACTGTGGGTGACACCTGTCGCTCTAAATCCGGGTTTTGCTCTGGCTAACTAGCAGTGCCTCATCTCTCCCGAAAGGTAGAGATGATTGGGCAGCCGAGCGCATGACATATCATACTTCTCAGGGAAGTCGTGGTCACTCAGGTCGCATCCGGTTCTCTCATTCACAATTCGGTCTCATATATAAATGACAATGAAAGCAGTATAGGTTTTAAAGACTGGTTTAATAAAATGACTGCATTTTAGATAGCAAAGCGTGAGCTGCAATAACCAGAACGACACAACATGACAATATTAAAATGGTGACGATGAGAGTGAAGCATAAGAATAACGCTATCATATTGGCACTAGAATCGATGGACTATTTTCTATCTGAATCATAATTTGAGCACAGCATGTTAAGCTCTAAACCTGCCTTTCAGGTTCCCCCGGGAGGACATCGACCCTCATACCTGAGCAAAGGCCTGTAGTCTGCGTTAGCATCTGTAGCAAAGTATTCAGCAATCAGCATACACTCGTGGTTCCCTGGCTGGAATCTCCTTCTTGACGTGTAATGGGACTAGGAAGTGTTTTTATAATAACACAGCTAATGTTCTGCAAAAATGTCCCTACGTAAAGATGTGTATTTTCTAAGAATGTTGGAGACTAAACTTCTACCACAGTCACCGGCAATGTACCAAACCGTAGCCTTGACTGAAGTACAAAAAGATCAAATATGTGTTGTTTGAGAACACAATGCTGGGCTAAGCAAAACAGTTAGATAGAAAAAATTAAAACACGACCATAAAACTTGGTATTGTAAAAATAACAATGCGAAGCTGAATAAAATATATCTAGGTCAAAGTGCACAGCGGCCTAGTGTATTAAACTAACATGCATGGAGCTATAACTAAAATGGCTACACAA
Organism: Pleurodeles waltl; assembly: GCF_031143425.1. Lineage (NCBI taxonomy): Eukaryota > Metazoa > Chordata > Amphibia > Caudata > Salamandridae > Pleurodeles > Pleurodeles waltl. The sequence continues at coordinate 950,486,897 of NC_090439.1, forward strand.
CACTCCATCCCCACACATGTGCAAGTGCTCTGCTCACTGCACCTCCTGGCCTCAGGTAGCTACCAGGGGGTCATTGCTGTTGCTGGTGGGGTGTCCCAAAGTGCACTGTCACGATTCTTTAGACGATTCTTAGATGCCATACTTGCACACATGTCCAGATACATATACCTTCCCAGGAATGAGGAGGAAATTCACAACACAAAGTTGGACTTCTACAGAATTGCCAACTCTCCCGATGTAATAGGGTGTGTGGACGGGACACATATACCCATTTGCCCACCTGCAAATCTGGAATATGTGTTCCGCAATAGGAAATGTACTCACTCACTCAACATCTAGGTGGTATGTGATGCCCATAATGTAATAACTGAGATAGTGGATACATTTCCAGGGAGTACACATGACGCATACATATTCAGGCACAGTGGGATACACCAACGCCTAGAACGTGTGGAGTTTGGCAAAGGATATTTATTAGGTACTGTGTAGTACATGTTTTCAATACATGTCACTGCAGAACCACGTGAAGCCATTCTCGTATCTGCTGTTTTGTTACACAGGTGACAGTGCATATGCTCTAATGCCATGGATACTCCCCCTATACCTAACTCCTGCCAATCAGAATGATAGGCACTTCAACATTGGACATCAGCGAACAAGAACCATGATTGAGAGGACCTTTGGCATGTTGAAGTCACGTTTGTGATGCCTGCACAAAAGTGGAGGGGCACTCCAGTATGCCCCAGAGACTGCATGCAAGATTGTGGCAACATGTTCCATCCTACACAACATAGCAACCAGACGTGGGCTACATCTCACCCTAGATGACACAGATTCGGAGGATGAGGAGCAAGAGCCACCACAACGACAGCCAGGGGATGGTAGCATCGCAATGGAGTGCAGACAGAGACGGGACCACATTGCAACTCACTACTTTGGGAGGTACGTGGCAACTGTTACGGCACTCACAAATGTAAGACACACATAGCCAGGTTGTGCAAGAACAAAAATTCCCTTTAATGTCAGGAGTGTAATGATGAACTGTTGATGTCCAAACAGCAATAAAAACGTAAAATGTTACAATGTCTGACACATTTACATCATGTGCCTCAGGCAATTCCCAGATTAGGAAATTCACACCCTCCTGTGACTACGGCCACCATGGCCCAATCCTGGTTGCTCACCTGATGTTTGGCGGGCACTGCTACTCCACAGGATGGGTGCATCTGAGGCAGAAACACTGCTAACGCTGGAGATGTCATCACAATCCTGAGAGGTATCACCAATGCCCCTTGCTGCCTGGGTGGTCTGTACTAGGTCCACTGCATGACTGATATGCCCTAGTCCCCTTGCTACATCACCAGCAAAATGACCAAGTTCCACCTGTAGTGTTACAGTGTGCCTGAAAAGGCAGGTAGTAGTGGTTGCGAGGCGGCCAACCGACTGTCTCAGCCGGTCCAAACGGGCAGCAGTGTTGCGCTCTCTGCACCTTGCATGGGCTCTATCTGCCACCATTTCTCTGCACAGGTCATTGATGGCGTGGTGAGGTTTGCCATGTTGTTGTTCATGGTGGTGAAATGTGAGTCCACATTGGCAAAACCCTGTGAGAGGGTCTGTTGCAGTCTGTGAAGGTTCCTATTCATTAACCGCATATGTTTATTTTGCAGGCGGTGACTGCTCAGTAAGGATGCCTCCAGTCCTAGGAACTGTTCCTTTGTGACTTCCTCCTCACCTGCTGACTGTGCTTGACGTCTCCGTCTCCACCCAGACCCAGCTGACCTATGTGGCTGACTCACACTCATCTGTGGCCCCGGTGTCAGGTTGCCTGTCTCAGTGTCCACATCTGTTTCCTCATTGGTATCACGTGCATGGTGGACAAGTGGTGTGGTCATGCACTCCCCTGCTGATACACCAGCTGCCTCGTCTGCAGTGAAGGTGACAGATTCATCTCCCTGCACAGTAGGGTCATCAGTGGGTACTTGTGGGAGACCTGTGGGACACAGGGGATACACTGTCAGTGCCTCTCATATGTGTGGTGTATCAAAACAAATATTCCTCAAAAGTTGGACTACTGTTCTACATTACCCATAATGCATTGTTCTGTAAGTTGCAATAGGCATGGAACAAATTTAGATGATGCATGCTTTTGTGTACTGTGGTTGTGTGCATGGTGCTATGAATGGTGTAAATAAGTAAGATTTGCTACTTACTTTTGGATGCTCCCAGTGCAGAACTGTCCGGGTCCGCAATTCCAACGACAGCCTCCGGCTCCAGGGTGTCTCCACCATGCTCTCAATGGCTGTAGGAGGTGGTACTGTGGATAGTCCTCCACCAGTTCGGTTTGCCTCCCTCATCAGCTCTGCCACCCTTTCTTTGGTCCTGGACCTGAGGTCGTACCACCTTTTGCGGCCTTCATCGATTGTGCGATGGCTGACTCCAATCACATTTATCTTGTTCTGAATGTCCAGCCAGATCTTTTTTTTCTGAGTGTCAGGGACACTCATCGCTGCTTTGCCAAACATGGCCTTATTGTGCAGGCAGCACTCTTCAGTCAGGACCTCCAGCTCCTTATCAGAAAACTTCAGTTTCCTCTTCCTCCCTGCACTGGGTGTCTCCTTGGTCTGGGCTGCCATGGCTGCAGTTGCTCCTCTCAGATGGGTGTGCTAGGTAGACACCTCCCGGTTCCATGAGGGTACTTCCTGGTTGTGATGTCATCACTCACAACCAGGAAGTGTGTTTTCTTCTGTTTTTTTTGGCACCCTCGAGCCCGGGCCACACCCTTGTGCAATTAACAAAATCGCAATTTACGATTTCGCAAATTACGATGCAACTCCACAGCGAATCGCAAACTGGAATTGTGAGACTTACTTGCATCCCATTTCGTGACTCGCAAAATGCGAGTCGCACTGACTAGCAAATTGAAACTCACAAATCCAGAGTTTGATACATCTAGCCCTTAATTATTTGGGCTACTGATGTGACATAAATACAGGGTTGGGCTTAGAGGCAATCATTTGAGCAATCCATTTTCAACCAGGAAAACCTCAGAATAGGCCGAGTTAATATTTAGTCTTTGGGTAAAATTCTGGATATAAAGCATATTCAAAGCAAGGCACACCCTCGAACAACTATCTCTAATTATAATGATATATAAGATAGTGATGAAGGTTGCTGATAGATCTAAATAGATACCTGACAGAACCTTCCATGGTCCAGGATCCAGCTAATCTCATTCACATTTGTGAATAGTGTTGACTCTGGTACCATGCATTGGCCTTTGCGTTACAGAGACTAGTCAGGATTGGTTCAAGTATGGTAGTAATTTGGTGTAGGATTCCAGCAGGGCATGGTTCTCAAGGACATTCCAACTTAACCGCCAGAAGATCTTGTTGTGTAGCCATTTTAGTTATGAGCTTCATGCACATTATTTTAACATAGTAGGCCTACCGCTGTGCACTTTCGCCTAGACATGTTTTATTCAGCTTCGTTTTATAATTGTTACAGAAGTCACTTTTACAGTCTTGTTTCATTTTCTTCTATTTGATTGTTTTTTCCTAGGCCAGCACTTCGTTCTCAAACAAGACATTCTTGCTCACTCTGTGCTTCTTCCAAGGCTATAGAAAGATAGGTTGCCGGTGAACGTGGTATAAGTTTAGTCTCTGATATTCGTAGAAAACATACATCCTTACGTGGGACAGTTTCTCAGAACATCAGCTGTTTTATTATAAAAAACACTTCACTGTCCTTCACACGTTAGAGGGAGATTCGAGCCAGAGAACCACGAACTGTATGCTGATTGCTGAATGCTTCACTACAGACACTAATGCAGAATTCAGGCCTTTGTTCAGGTATGGGGGATGATGTCTTCCCGGGGGATTTAGAGCTTAACACGCTGTGCTCTATTATAGCCTAGGTAGGAATTAGTGTATTAACTATAGTGACAACACGGTAGCGTTATTTTTATTCTTTACTCTCTTCGTCACCATTCTAATCCTATTATGTTGGGTCATCCTGGTTATTGCAGCTCACGCTTTGCTAAATAAGATTCAGTTGCATCATTAAACTTTTATTGAAACATACACTGCCTCTGTTTGTCATTATGTATAAAAGACTAATGTAACTGAGAGAAACAGATGTGACCTGAGTGACCACGGCTTCCCTGAGAAACCATTAATGTCATGCGCTCGGCTTCCCAATCATCTCTACCCTTGGGTAGAGATGAGGAACTGCTAGTTAGCTGGAGCAAAACCCAAATTGGAGTGACAGGTATAACCTGCAGTGGGTCGGACTCAGCCTCCCACACCGCTGGTGATTCTGCCACTCTAAACCTAGTAGTCTCGTTAGAATAATGAGACCCTACACCACAATATTTTACATCATCCTGTGTAAGGGGTTTAAAATCCATAAATACCACCTCCTTAATTAATTTTGGACATTATCCAAGTTTTGCCATTAAATCTGCTGCATTATCAAAATTATTAAAGGTGGCATATATCATCTGCATTTTAACAGAGAAAAAGACAACTAGGCTACCATGTATTTCTTGTGCATTACAGGTAATCAATTTTATACAGGTGTGGTTAAAAATCTCCTTCATGGAATTGGTGGACTGATGCATCAGCCTGGTAAGAAACACTTTAGATGGTCTAATTAGCTAATTATATATGTGGCAAACCTTTGTGAATACTTCTTTGCACTATAATCTTCAAATCAAACTTTTTCCAATCTCTTGCAGTCCTTCTTGGCTTTTCCTGAAGCCATGATGCTGAGACCTTATTGTGTGTTTGATGCATTTTCTTTATAGGTCCTACTTCATTGAGGGCTTTAGTAATCCATCCATTCACTGAGTCATTACATGTCTCAACACAAGCCTCATAAAAATCTAAATTGCCAGCCATTTTTCCAAGTGCATCTGACAGAATGTCTGGTATGACATATGACATATTCCAGTCATATGTCTAATATCTTATTTGATCTATCACGACCCGTGGTGCTTCACGTCCTAAAAAACAACTTTAAACAGTGGTCAGTAAGAGTAACATATTGTAATGGGCACATAATCATTCCTGTTGAAAATATTAATTCAAGACTATGGAATTTTATATGTGTTGGCTCCAAGCTGAATTGGCAAACAAGTTTCTGAAAACTCACTAGTACCCTCTTGCAATCGGCAATTCAGCTAAAAGTTCAAATTGATCAGTGCTATTAGGTTTGCTGAGGTTAAAATGACTGAGGATTCTTAGACCTGGCATCCTTTACATACTCTCCCTCTGCTTCCTATGTTTTGACTGTGTGCTGGACTTTGTTTTTGCTGGCTTTGGTACTTTGGGCACTTTACCACTGCTGACCAGTGTTAAAGTGCAAGTGCTCCCTGTGTAAATTGTATGTCTAATTGGCTTTACCATGATTGGCATATTTGATTTACTAGTTGGAGGGAGGAGTGGTCACTTACACCTAAATGGACTGTGCCTGCCCTCACACAATGCAGTCTCCAACACCCTGGTATGAGTTTGGAGCCAGACCTGGGCAAGGCAGGATCTTGTGAACAACAGAGACTTTCCTTTGAAGTTTGTCTACTTCAAAGGCAGAAAAGTGGTATAAGTAGTAAACCCAAAGCCCCTGATTTTCAGATTACTTCTGGAACCAAGAGGATCCTCTGCCAAGGAAAAGAGCTGAAGAGCTGGAGGAGGAGTACTGCCCCTTTGCCTGTGACTGTGCTTTGCTGGGTTGTCCTGCAGCTACTGCTTCTGCCCTAAAGAGGACAAAGACAGGATATTGTGGAATATTCCTGCTTGTGAAGTGTCCCTCCAAGGGCTTGAACTGAGCTTGCCTCAATCAATCAATAGTTTATTCGGTCCAGATTTGGACCATTTGAGAAGTTAAAAGTAATCATACATACGAAAAGATAGAAGCCATAAACCATTGCATAATAAAAAAATAAAAAAGACATTGGCAATTAATACAGAAAAAAAAAAAAAAAAAAGTTCATAGAACTACATAAAAAGTTTCATAAATAATTAAGACAAGACTCTCAAAATAGTCTCTGGATCTTACCCTATGCAAGACGCTGAATGCTAAAATGATACTAATCAGTTGTTAAAAGCATAAAAACCATTCTAAAACGGGTTTATACATAAAATAAGACATAAAAACTACATACAATAGCTCCTATTAGGAAAAGTTAGAAGTCAACCAGTGGAAAATGATGCCCTAAGTTAATCAGTTCTATTGAATAAGTTGATCAAATAAATTGCATCTTGCCATTTATAAAATTATATATGCTGAGGAGCTATAGGTCGCTTCAGTTGGGGTAACCCACTAGACAGCATGCTCGGGGATACAGTCTTTTATCCTCGATAGGTCGCACTAATAGTTTTATTTAAAATCCCAGACTAATATAACAGGGTACTAGTTCGCTAACTTCTAGACCGTTCTTCAACCGGTGGATTAAGATCTATAGTGATCCTACTGCGGATTTTCCATGCTGCTGCCAGATATTTAGAAACAGAACTCACTATCAGCATGGAAGTATCATATTTGCATATTCTATATACACTGTTACGGTTTTGTGATAACAGTGTTTTGCACAGAGGGGTAATCCACTTCCGTCGAGGGCATTTGTACAGAGGACAGAAAAATAGGACATGCTCAGAAGTTTCCTTGCATAGATGGCAGTTTATGCATTTGTCAGATAAGGAACTATTAGTCGACCAGCAAGCCGTGAAGCTGTTGACTGCCAATGTTCCATATCTGAACTGAAGTAATAAAGAGTGAGCACGGGCTGGTATAGGGAGATCCAGGAAGCTTTCAGGCAGAGGTTCGTGCTTAACCAGCAGAAACTCTGCTGTCAGCCGACCTAACCCATTTGAGCCGAGAGATTCCTCATAGATCTTTTCCCAATAACGGTCTTTGATCAGGCGTTTAGCGTTACCAGGAATCATCTCGGGATTCTCCCAATAATGCGATAAATTCAGTTTAACCCAAGCCGCTTTCATCTCCCTTATCCACCGTACTTTTTCCCATCCATAGCAAGGTGTCAATAGTTCTTTAACTGCGGACCTGAAGGGTTCGAGTTCATCCGTTTTCCATAGTCTGACCCAGTACAGAAGTGGTCTTAAGTATGCTGTATCTTTAATACTATTTAGACCCAGGTCCAGTCTTAGGGGGAGCATTGGCGTGCCCTTCCCCAGTCTGGATATGTGTCTAAGGAAATAATTTTCTTTGATTTGAAGAGTGTCCATTTGTCTGTGAGATCCCCAAAGTTCCGCTCCATATAGGGCCGCGGCACGGATTTGGGCTTTGTATATTTCAGAGATGAGGGTCAGAGGGGGGCTTGTTGCAGTGCTAGCTTTACGTCCTATCACTCCACATGTTTGGCTGATTGTTAATGCCCCTTTCCTTATAGCTGGATCCCAGCTGCCCTTATCAGATAGTCTGATGCCCAAATAATCGTATTCCATTACCCTATCCAAAAGAATTGAATCCATCTTTATATTTGCTCTAAGCTTCTTGTTCGGGGCACTGTATATCATGAGTTTAGTTTTTTAAAGATTTATGTCTAACCCGTAATCTCTGCAGAATATACCGAACTGGTTAACCAGATTCTGGATTCCCATAAGTGATTTGGACAGGAGAATAGTGTCATCTGCATAAAGTAAGCATGGAACTTTGGTCCCGGCCAGCTTTGGGGAATCATTAGTGCAATTTGCTAAATACTTAATACAATTATTTATGTATAAAAGAAAAAGGGTTGGGGCCAAAACACACCCCTGTCTGACTCCCCTCTCAATAGCCACTGATTCTGTTAGATGACCATTCTTGCCGGTCCTAATTTGAGCATAAGTATTCTTGTGTAGTCGGGTGATAAGTTTCAAAAGGCCATGTGGGACGACATATTGGCTAGTGTCAGCCATAACTGGTTTCTACGGACCAAATCAAACGCGGCTCTGAGATCAATTAAAACTACAAAAAGGTTGCTCCCTCCTACTTCCACAGTCTTCCATTTTATTGTTAAAAATCTTAGCACCTGATCTATGGTACTAACTGCTGGCCTGAACCCTGCTTGCAAATCAGAAATGGCATTGGTTTCCAGAATCCATTCTTCTAGACGGGACAAAATTTGCTTTGCAAAAGGTTTTTGGAAGTTGTCGAGTAAGGAGATTGGGCGGTAGTTAACAGGGTTAGAGGGGTTACCTTTCTTAAAGATGGGAACTATCTCTGCTCCCATCCAGGAGCTCGGGACAGGTGTTCCTGCAGTTACCGCATTGGAAATGAGGTTCAGATATGGGGCCCATATATCTGGGTTTGTCTTGTATAAATCGCCTGGTATTTTATCAAGGCCGGGGGCCTTTCCCCATTTCAATGAAGCGATCGCAGCCTTAGTTTCTGCCAGGGTAAATTCAATTTTGGGGGTCTCAGTAATCATGGTATGGGTCAATTCCCTGGAAGTAACACCAGTGATCCCAGAATATAATCGGGAAAAATGATCTATCCACTCTGCAGGGAGTATTGAGGCACCAGGCGAACAGTTAGGTTCTTCGCTGGCATCAGCCACCAATTTCCAAACTTTCGAGGTGTCATTTATTTTAGCAGACTCCAGGAGGGAGACCCATCTAGATTCATCCCATGTCCTACGGGCTCTACCTTGTTCCTGTTTATAATCTTTCCTGGCTTCCCTTATATGATCTGACTGGCCTCCTCTTAAAGCTCGCAGCAGTTTGTGCTGTGCTTCCCTGCATGCGGTGTTGAACCACCTTGCGTTACACTTCTTTTTAACTTCTTTTGCAGACTCTTTAGTAAAAAGATTTTTTAGAGAATTAAAAAATTGTGTGTGGGCTGCTATAAGCCCACCACTGTCTTCTAAAGACTGAGATATACGATCCATGTGATCAGCCAACTGCCTGTACGCAGATGCCAAGGTGGCTGTGTCGGTGTTCAGGGATTCCCATCTAACATTTCGTCTATTGTTGGTCAGTGCGAGCTGTTGTTCGTGGGTCTTGGAACAGGAGACTTCAAGTAGGGGTAATAGGTTCCTAAGAGATAAAATCAATGGTTCGTGGTCACTTTCCTCATGTTCTACAATGTTTATGTCAGCCATATAGCCCCACAGGCGGATAACTGAGCTAGCCTCCTGTTTTGAAGTCTCAGAGCCATCAAACACTTCCTCTGCCAGCACCTGGTCTCTGCTGGGACTCCTTCCCTGACAAGTTGTGCCCTATTAAGTCCTTGGGCTCTTGAAAGGTGAAGCTGGTAGAACAAGGACTGAAATCCATGCACAGGAAACCATGCAAGGAAACCTTTGATGCAACACTCACTTGCAGCTGTTAAGATCGGTTTCGCATCAACGTGTGACCGGATTTCTTATGTATTGTTGCTGGGCGTCAAAATCACAGTCCGATGTGCCCTGTCCAGAAACCGAAGCATTGCTCTCTTGCAGGAGAGAAAAATAATGCATTGCCTACCTGACCGAAGAAGAAACGACGCACAGCCTCACTTGCAAGTAGAGAATCAACGCATCACTGACTTTTTTGATGCAAGCTCACCCGCATGTCTTCATTTTTTATGCAAACCAGGTACTTTGTGCAAAAACAACATTTCCGTTATTTTCTATGGAGTAAGATGCTTTTTCCTTTAAAAAATCATAACTTGACTTGTGTATGTTGGCTTTTTTTATCATTTTGGTCTTATTTGATTTATATAAATATTGCCCATTTTTCTAAACTGGTGTGGTGTCCATTGTGTAATGTTTTCACTATTACTGTTTGTGTTGGGTAAAAATACTTTACACATTACCTTTGAGATAAGCCTGACTGCTTGTGCCAAGCTACCAAGGGGGTGAGCAAGGTTATTTAAGTGTGCATCTCTATTGTCCTGACTACAGTGAGGGTCCCTCCTTGGACAGAGTTAAAACTGACTGCCAACCAGAGACCCCATTTCTAACAAGAATACAAAGTTAATAGTCATAAAATGAGAATCAGTCCCTGGAAGTCGATTTGCAAAAACTATAGTCTATGAAGATGTAAGAGATAGAAGCTTTCACAACTTAAATTCCTCTAGGGTACCTGATTGTAACTTTTACTTTACTTCTTTGTCTGTTGATATGTTCCAAACTAATGATAGTAAATAAAGAAGGGACTGCCAATGCAAAGTTAGGATTAAGTGATTCTTGGACCCAAGACCCAGGTTCCAGTTAAAATAAGAAATGTATCCCAGAACTGAAGTGAAGCACAGACATACTAACATTGGTGCAATACAACACAGCAAGTCTCCTTGCTGTGCTATGTCAAACGGAGAAAGGAGGAATGTTCCATATTTACTAATGTGTGGTGCATTCCTGCTTTCTCTCTGTGCTGGCACACTGAGTACTGCGTAGTGCCTAAACAAGCACCTTTTCTCCATTGTGCAGGGGTGCCTGCATAACAGAAATTACAGGACTGTTTTCCCTTCCTTCACAAAAACAATCCTCAGAGGCATTTCCACTCTATGTGCTATAGGATGCACCACATGTACAAAGAGTAAATAACAAGAAATAAATATATTTTTCCTCATTATGCTTCTTTTGGGATGTTGTACCATTTTGTTGCATTTTTAGTTTACTATTCTCAATAAATCAGGGAATGTGCCAAAATCCATGGGTGGATGCATGAGAATGCCCACACTAAACCCAGGGAATGCAGAGTAAAATCAATTGAGCGATCTGCGCTTCTTTATGTTATTATAGATTTGCTGAGTCACATTTTTGGAGAGACCTTGCATTTAATAAAAATGGTCTCATGAACAGTTGTTGGCTCCTAGAATAAGCGATGTACACCTTATTGTTCAAATAGGCAGCATGTCTGGCTCTGGTTGCTAAGGGATTGCTGATGTACGCAGACATGCCTGTCTTTGTCACACCTTTGGCGGGCGAGCAGTGTACGCGGTGTGCATGCCTGCTGGGTAAATGTAATCCAATCCAATTTAAATGTCGTAGCCTGGTGTCTTTGTACATGCTTATTATTACCCCAAGAGAATAGGTCGCTAATCCGAATTACTTATAAACAGAGAATACAATTTAGATCACACTCATTTCAAATTAGCAACAGTATTAAGCTAAATCTCCAATTTGGTAAAAATGTCCCTTCCCATACGCAAATTAATGTGTGCGAAACTCAGGCAAACGTAATGAGTAACTGTGTGATGAGATCCAATGTTGCCAGTGAGGGGTTCTGGTGACATCGCAAAAATGTACTTTTCAAATTCAACAGAAGTCCGATAGAACAATACTACGTGTTACCCATCTGTATGTGTTTCTTTTGAGGGATTTAGCTTTAAGAATGTGTTTTCCTTAGATGGCAACGAACCAACAGCATGTAGTGGAATACCATTGTTTTTGTTTTTTTTAGCTTTCATTAACAATGTGTTATTAACACAATAGACAATGCTTAGGGCCCGAGGATTTATGTGTTGTTTTTATGTTTTTCTCCGACTGCAAGATTTACTGACTATTAGTAGATTGACAGCATCCGTCAAATAATTTGCCACTCATTGTGAATAATTTTGCAGAGTTAAAAAAATGCTTCTAGATGAAATGGATAAAATTTTTACTGACAGAGAAAGACGCATAATTTGATTTTTTGCTACATAATTTCTATACCATGCAAAGTGGCAAAGTCATTATTAAGATGAAATCTATATTTCTCAGAGAACTGTGAAATACTCTCCATATTCTGATGTCCCCTGTCATATACTGGTTTGTATAATCCTGCACTTTATATATGTACTTTACTGATCCAGCAATAGTCACTCTGTAGTTATCGTTAGGCCAGACTTCCCTTTGCAAACCTGTTTTTTTATTTTTATTTTGCCTATAATTTTAGCACCGTTTAACAAAGGTGTCTGAATCTGAAATGTTTTTTTAAAAGTAATTTTGTTCCCCTGTTCAGAGCTTGTGAACTCAAGGACCGATACTGGCTGCCCTGCTCTTGTTTTTCAAACTCTAGGCAGTGTGTGGGCTAAATAACAGTGTTGGACATCTGTTAGAGTTTGCAAACTATGGGTAGATTTCAAGGGCTATAAATGCCACCTTAGTGAGTCAGAATTATGTGGGCTCAAATTACATTCTGCAAACTCTAGATACAGGTAGGCACATTTTAAGAGATGATGAATGCATTCTCATTATACTTTTTGTATTGGAGTTGGCTGGGATGAGATTATCTTTTAGCAGGTGCGATTACAATGAACGTCCACTTTTTAATGCACACGGACTCAGCAGGGCTTTATGGGCAGGATTTCTTCTGAAGGCTTCAGACTACCAGTCAGGTCCGTGAGCTTTCTGGCAAGTTTAAAAGCAAAGAAAAGATGCAAGAAAGAAGAAAGAGATAGGTCAAAGAAAAGTGTGATACACATAAATGTACCGACGATTAAGAAAATGAAGGTTTACTGCATTTCTTCATGTTACGAAGAGTAATTATTTACAGTAAGATCATAGTTTGCTGAGATGATCTATGTGTAAGCTACACACCACAGATTTAAATGGGAAAAATTGATAACAAAACATTTTATCAGTTGGGAGTCAATACTTTAGGAATTATTATGTCAGTCATTTTTTTCTGACCCGTGCGTTTTATCAGTTGGGAGTCAATACTTTAGGAATTATTATGTTAGTCATTTTTTTCTGACCCGTGCGGACACTAGGGGTGGGTAGATTTTTAAATCCGATGGCAGAAATGGAGAAATTGAGTAATTCCGTGTTCCTCTTGTAATACAGAATTACTAATAAATTCCACAGCTCTGCCCTGTCGGCAGAATTAATCAGCTTAAATTGGTTTGTAAAGATAGCAGCTGCATCCCGATTCCTGGCTCAGCTCCTGAAAGGTAGTGGTGTTGCACATAAACGTTTGCCCTCCATTGTTAAACCCGGTTGTATCATTTCCAGAGCCTTCCAGAGCCTTGCATATTTTGGGTGTCTTTACACAGGTGTGTTGCCTGCATTAGCAGGCCTCGGATACAGACGGGGATGGAGGTGGGGGAGTGGCTCTTCCCTCTTCAAAAGCTTGGGACAAACCTTCCCTGACACTCTGCTCTTGTCTCTCTTTCTGGCTTATTCAGGATTTTCTGGAGACTCCCCAGGCCTGCCTGAGGACTCCTTGCTCCTGTAAGAAGCCTCCCTGTTCCCTGCTGTTTACCAGGTGCGATAAATAGCACCAACACCTATAATTAGGCCAAATGAGTATTGTCAGAGTAGGAAATTGAGCAATTTCACAACTCAGAATTAGATGCAGGTAAAATGTTTTTATGTGCATGAAATTGATGACATTTCAGTGGAATTTGCACTGGAGACTGCTTTGAATAGAAACTATGTGGCTGAATAAATGTTTTCCTCAAATAATCTTCTGCCGGTATCTCAATTGACTTTTGGACATGTTTAACTATCACAAACAATACCAACAAGAAATACCGCATAATTTCACATAATTTATGGAACTTTCATATGAACAAATTGTACGTTTTCATATTCCTATTCAAGTAGTCTTCATCATGCATTCTTTTATTGTCTCTTGTTTGCTTTATTTTAGACTACAGCAAAAGTCTTGATGTGCTTGTCCCTTGAAAAAAATATTTTCAAAAGTAGCACGCACCCTGTCCGGCACACTCACCCAATCCTGGCCATTTGAGTAGCCAGGTTGAATTCCAATCTATGATTAAAAAGTCCTTATCCAAAAGTAAATACACAACTAGTTTGTACAGACTTTTTGTTATTAAAGCAAGGGCTGGACAAAAATGTAACTGATTGTAGTGCAGCTTGCCAGCTATATTAATATGGTGTACTCAGGTCTCTGAAGCAGGTGCTTTGTTTGAAGAATATGTTTTTGCCAGGTAGAGACAAATGGTTAATCATGGGAGCTTCACCTGCTTCTAAAAAGGATATTTGGGGCATATGCTTGTTTTGTGACTGGATCTGTTACTTTGTTATAGAGGTGGAAGAAACAAGGGTGGTAATTGTGCTGGAGGAGTCACCTGTTTCTAGAAAATATATTTGGGGCTTGGACTGATATTGCTGTGTGTTTTTTATAGTTAGTGAGCTTTTTCGTACCAACATTTTTCCCTCAGGCATTGGCTCTTTTTCCAACCGCCATCCTGGTCAGCCTGCTAGTTTCAGTCACAGGCAAGACCTTATCTATTTAAGGCTACTGCTGCAATGCCGGATTTCTTATGGTCAGTGTAATTTTTAAAAACATGTTTGTTTCGTGATCGCATCTGTTAATTATAATAGCGGGTGGAGAAACAAAGTTGATAATTGAGCTGGGGACATCATCTTTTTCTAAAAATGATACTTAGGCCTTGGACTTATCTTTTTTTTTTTGATAAACAAATTTTTATTGTTTTAAGAAACATAGAAAACTCCAGGTAAAGCAAATAGGCAGAGCAGCGGACATTTACAGTGCAATACATTTTAGTGACAGGCCACCATAGACGACAATGTTTGGACGTAAGCATGGCCCAAAAGGTGACATTCAGTGTAAGTTCCATTACCACAGCCATGCTTGTGTTCTCTGTCCATTTTATGGTCATACAACCATCCATCCTCTCCAGATTTTCTCAAATTTCTGGGGGCAGCCTCTGGATTCATATACCACTCTTCTCTTGGTTTGCGCACCAGTCAACACCTTTCCTCCATTTTCGAAATGACGGGCCTTCAGGGGAGATCCAGGCAGCAGCAATGTCTCTTTTGGCTACCAGCATGGCTGTGGCGGCCAGGGCTTCTTTCGCCCATGATCCTCCCATCTGTTCCATCACCCCTAGTAGGGGCAGCTTCGCGGACCTTTGTACCTCCTGTCCCAAGGCAGTCCCAACCTCTCTGAACACCCCGCCCCAAAATATCTGTATCACGTGACAGGACCAGACCATATGGAAGAAATCAGCTGGCCCACTCGCACATCATGGGCATTGAGTGGTGGGGCCCAGACCTGCACGGTGTGGTCTGGAGGGTGTTAGGTAAGCTCCATGTAGGTAATAGAATTGAACTGTGCGGACTCTAACCGATACTGCCAGTTCCCTACGTGCTATCAGGGCCTCCCTCCACTCCGCTTCTTCCAGGACCCCAACCCATGACTCCCTTCTAGCTCTAATGGAGTACAGGTCCTCGGGAGCATTGTTAATTAGCATTTTATATATTTGGGAGACAACTTTTCCCCCCAGGCTACCCATAAGTAGTTTAGCCTCAAGTGGGATAAATTCCAGCAGGGGGCCGGCGGTCGGTAAGTGGACCTTCAAGGCATGTCTGAGCTGACGATATTTGAAGAACTGTGTCTGGGCTAGTTGGAAATCTATCTGTAGGTCGTGAAAATTCTTCATAGTTTCACCCTTCCATACATCACCTACCAAGGAAATGCCCAGCAGGTCCCAATCTGTGAACCCCTCTAGTGTCGCTGTCGCACTTAGCCATTTCCCTGTCCATAGTGGGGTCTGATGTGTGATAATAACATTCCATTGGGTATGTCTTAAAGCTGTGCACCATACCAAGAAGACCGCTCTGGTTATCTCTTCCATATCTTGGGGAGGGGCTTTCCATACAGTATTCCTAGGGTACGTGGGAAACCCAGGATCCCCAGCTCCACTTGGTACACTGGGTCACCCCATCCCCCATTAAACCAGTCGTGAATCACTATTAGCTGGGTGGCTAGATAGTACAAGTAGGGGTCTGAGGCACCTAGGCCGCTGTCATACGTCCCTCTCCGACAGTGGTGGGTCGCTACTCGGTGTCTGGCGCCTTTCCTTAAGAACTGTCCCGTGGTGCTTTCGAGAGCTCTAAACCAGGAGCGAGGGATTGGGAGGGGAAAATTCTGAAAGATATATTGGAGCCTTGGCAGGATCATCATCTTGTATAGGGCCACTCGGCCCATTACATTCAGCGGCAAGGTTTGCCATCTCTGCAGGTCTGACCTGATGCGTGCCAGTAACGGTGTCAGGTTCTTGGCCCATGCTAATTCAGGTAGGATGGACACCCAGACGCCCAGGTACTTGAAGCTGAGTCGACGCAGCAGTATTGTGTCCTGCCAAAAGCAGTCATGTGAACTAGCCAGCGGGATCAGTATTGATTTGGTGGGGTTCATCTTTAATCCCAATGCCTGTTCATAGCGCTGTAGAAGACAAAGGCTACGTGGGCCCGTTGTACTGGGGTCTTCCATGTGTAGCAGAACATCATCGGCGTTTAGCGCTATCCTATCCTCTTTGGAATTACTGCATTTCCAACCCCGGTACACCGGGTCCACCCTGATCATCTGGGCTAGAGGCTCAATGGCCAGAGTAAACAGAAGGGGAGACAAGGGGCATCCCTTTCGTGTGCCCCGTTGAACTTCAGAAGTTGGGGACAAAGTTCCATTAACCTGCACGCGGACTGTAGGATTAACGTATAGTGCTTGAACCAGACAACAGAATCTTGGACCTAAGCCTGCGCGTTGAAGCACCAAGAAAAGAAAACCCCAGTCAACCGAGTCAAAGGCCTTTAAAAAATTTATGAGTAAAAGGGCAAGGTTCCTTTGTAACCTGGACTTATCTTATTGGGTGTTTTTATTGTTATTGGACTTTTTCGTGCCACCATGTTTTCCTCCAGGCATTGGCTCTTTTCGCGACCGCCATCTTGGCCAGCCTCTTAGTCTCATGTGCAGGCAAAAACTTGCCAATTTAAGGGTTACTTCTGAGCTCATGTAGCGGGAATACAGATGACCCGTCATAGGCATGCCAAAGAAAAGTCCTTATGTGCCTGTCTCATCACCTGTCATGTACAGCCCCGGCCATGCTGCTGGTTTTGTGAGCAAAGTAGCATAGGTAACATATATTGATCCGTCTGCTCCATGTATTTCAACTCTTAGGTATATTAGGGGATCTTTAGCCTCCAGGGGGGGGATGGGGTGTATTTTGCTGTAAGACAAGGTGATAGAAGATGAGGTATTCTGCATGAGGTGTGTAGCATGGATCTGTTATACAGGCTAGCCCACCTGCATGGGAGGTGGAGCAGTCTACTAGCAATTTTTCTTTAAATTATGTGAATTGCCCAGTGGGGTCAATGTTAAACTGCAGTGCACTACAATTATTTCCCATCCCTACCTAGGCACACTGCTGAAATCTATAACATTTTGTGAGAAGAGAAGCCAGATGTATTATTTATAATGGAATTCTGGACCACACCTGATTCCAATTTTGATCCGGGAACTGTGTGTCCTGGTATAAGTTCATTTATCTGCCATGGTTGGTTGGTCACCGAGGGGGGACTTGCAATCCTGTATAAGAAGAGCTGGGACCTTCAGGTGTTGGAGCTTCGAGACTTCACAGGACTGAAATTCTGGAATTCTCCTTACAGCTCTCTGGCTCTTGCTCCTTAAAGGGGCTGCTTTGCTATGACCACTCATTTCACTGATGCATTTTTAGAGCATTTGATGCTTTTGGTCTTGTTCCATTCTACTCTTGTGGTTTTCAGGGATTTCAATCGTTGGGAAGAGTTGGTCAACAACTCCGAGTAGGAGATTTTATTTTCTCACTCAAGGCCATTAGACCAATAAAATATGTTAAGGGCCCTACACATAATGCAGGCCATACTCTGGATGTGATCATTAGCCTCAAGGACCTAGTAACTGAAGGATCAATTGTACCTTAGGCCAGATCTGATATTTGTTTAATCCATTTTGATATCTGATTTGGAAATCCTAGAACGCACGGTGACGAGGGGAAACAACTTACTATCCTAAAACACCCTTGCGGGTAAATGGATGCAGAGAAGATACAAAGTCAGCTAAGGGATTCTCCCCTGCAGCCTGCTATGGATGGTTGAGATTTATGAACATGAGGTAGTAGACAAGGTATTGCCAATGAAGTCAGTGTGCCCAAGAAATCAGCCATCCTCACCTTAGTATGACAAGGAGCTAAGAAGAGCAAGCATTGAATCTATAAGAGTGGAGAAGTGTTGGAGATCTAACTATGCTCGGTGGGATGTAATAAAGCTTTGCAGTGCTATACAAAGATTATTGGGGCAGCTAAGGCAAGTCACTATTCCAATTCTCTCAGCATCAAGTCTAGCTAAAAATGATTTGATAACACTCATTCTTCAGCAAATCTATCTAGCTTTGAAATAAAGCATTCTCTGTGATGACTTAGCAGTACATTTTGAGAACAAAATTACTAATAACATGTTACATCTATTATCTTCACTCAGGAGGCAGAGGAAATGCCCCCCACCCCACAGAATTCTGGTGATTACTATCCAGCTGTATGGAATGATGACCTTTCTGTCATAATTGAAGAAGAAACAGAGAGCAGGGTAAGTACCTTGGAAGATCTTGTTCAGATCCCCAGTGTTGAACTGTTAAATGTTCTCCACCCCTTTTGCACTGCCTCCTTGTTATTAGAGCTGGTTCCCTGTAACTGGGTGAAACCATGTGTGAGGCCATTTCAGAAAATGTTGACAGCGCACCATAATATCCTCAGCATTTATCAGCCTATGTCTCTGCTCCCTTTTCCAGTTCAAATTCTAGAAAAGCATGCACATTCGAAATTAGTTGACCATCTAGAGCAGTGGTTCCCAAACTGTGCGCCGCGGCTCCTTGGTGCGCCATCAAAATTAGCCAGGGGCGCCGCACACAGTCTGGAAACCACTCGGAGGTGCTTTTAATCGGTAGCTTTTCACCGTGGTTTTGGAAACAAAACCCCCTGCATTAATTATTGTGACCAGCGGAGGGCGCCAGAGTACCATTAATAATATCCCTATGACAAAAGAAAAGAAATAGTTTAAAATAAATGGTTTTCAGGAACCTGAACGAGAGAATTAAGAAGTCAAACTGTAAATAGTGTAGGTACAGGTACAGGCTGGGATTACGTTCCCCCACCCGCCAAAAAAAAGTAACATAATGGGGAGCCGTGGCCAACACGGCCTATAGGTCAAAGGAGCCGGGGATCGAAAAAGTTTGGGAACCACTGATCTAGAGAGTAATACGCTGCTGGATCCAGCTAAGTTGGGCTTTCACCTGGTGAATGGCACAGAGGTCTCCTTGGTCTCCCTCCTGGGTGACCTGAGGATGGCGGTAGGCAAGGGGAATTTTGTAGCCCTTGTATTATTAGTCCTGTTGACCATATTTAACATAGTCTCCCATGAGTTACTAATATCAAGTCTAAAAGAAGTTGGCTAAAGTGCAAAACTCTGAGATGGTGTTCATCCTATTATGACAGTAGAGCCCATGCTATTTATTTACCACTGTACCAGTCAGAATTCTGATGTACAGAACTGGTGGCACCCCATGGGCCTGCATTGAGACTCCCATTATTTAATATCCATTTGAGGATATTGACCCAGTTACTTCGCCATCAGGGTATAGTTTTTATGAACTATGCAGAGAATACCCAATTGGCGATATCTGTGAATTAAAAAATGCTGGCACAGCATAACAATTTTCATCAATGTATGCATAAAATAATGAACTGGTGGATTCTGATTTTTCCTAGTTTAATGAGTATACAACAGACGTACTTTGGTTTGCTACAAATAAGATCCCTTGTTCACTGCCAGAAGATTTCTAACCTCCGTATTCCAGTTTTCCACAGGCTGGTGGTACAGAGGTCAGGAACCATAGTGTCTTTCTTAACAGTGATCCATCTTTGACAGCTCAGGTGAATATGATGGTGTCTACCTGTGTTTCATCATGTAAAGTGCTCCGAAAGTTCATACCTATGTTCCTAGTTAAACATAGGCCCTGTTCAAGCTACCATACTTAGTCAATTAGATTATGGAAACTCTTTGTTGTTGGGAACTTCGGATTTCTTGATCAATGTCTTTCACGCATACAGGATGCAGAAGTTTGTTTGGCTTTGTCACTCCCATAAGATTGGTCAAGCTAATCAAAATTACATTTCTTTTTATTGTTCAGAGGGCCCTCCATGAGATGGGCCTTACCTACTTACAGAACGAGAGAATTAGGTCCTGACCTGGCCAACTACTGGGTTTGGCAGATGGCAGGCATTGAATGCAACAAAAATTCAGACTTTTTCGAATGAGGCATGGAAGGTTCTCAGCTCAAGCTACATATTTATTGAATAGTCTACCTATCTCTCTGGGGAAGACAGCGGACCTTGGTCATTTGAGAAAACTGCTTAAAACTCGGTTGTTTACCTTGTAATTGTTGTAGAGAAGGTTTGTTGTACTGTTAAGTTGTGCAGCCAGGACGCCTTTCAGGAAATTATGCACTTCAGAAATGAAAAATAAATAATAATAATAATAATAATAACAATAACAATAACAATAATAATAATAATAATAATAATAATAATAATAATAATAATAATAATAATAATCTGTTTGAGATGAACTGCCTCACCAGATAAACGATGCACTTTCGCCCAGCCAGTGACATATGCTTTCCAATGAATAGATGAAAGCAGCAGGTGTATTAACCTTGTAACTTCAGTTTTAAAAAACTTCCCAGCGGTCGGAGCGCGCGAGCTGCCAGCCAAGATGGGCGCTAGCTAACGGAGCTCCGGGCATTGTCGGACGCGTTTCCGAAACTAGAGCCATTTTTCCTTCAATTTCCATGGTGCTTTATTTATATTAGCCTGATGGATGTTTTGGTGAGCATTTTTAACATTTTAAATGCAGCCTAGCTTCTTTATTTGACTTTTTAAATATGTTTCTACACTTCTCATGAGAGCAGCCATTTTCAATAACTATTACTCACCACTACGATGTACTTTTTTTTTTTTTTTTTTTTAAATCTTTGATGGCTTTGTTTGCAGTTTTCTGTGCAAGCCGTGTAATTTATTTTTGCTGTCTCATCAATATATATTTGGAATTCCTGTGTCACTCGTTTCCTTTTTGAAGGCTTTTTATTTTTTATGGGCAAACTAAAGAAAATAAAATCTCTGTCACATCAGTTCTCCTCAACTGTTAAACTTTTGCAGTTTTTCCAATAGGATACTTATGCTGCAGCGTCTTCTTCTACCAAGTCAAAGATGTCTTCCTCATCTTTTTCTTCACCTAAAGTCTCTCAGAAAATTTCTACAACTACTCATAAGAGGGTCAAACAAGACCCACCTTTGCCAGTAAAATCTCCCTCACTGATCTCTCTTGAACTTGTGCTTGACGAAATACGTGCACTGCGTCCTTTTATTGAAGAAACTAATTCTCAGATGCAAAATCTTGAGACTAAGGGGGTCATTCCGACCCTGGCGGTCATGGACCGCCAGGGCCGGGGTTGGAGGATGCACCGCCAACAGGCTGGCGGTGCATCAAGGGCAATTCTGACCGTGGCGGTAAAGCCGCAGTCAGAAAAGGGAAACCGGCGGTTTCCCGCCGGTTTTCCCCTGCCCCTGTGAATCCTCCACGGTGGCGCTGCAAGCAGCGCCGCCATGGGGATTCCGACCCCCTTCCCGCCAGCCTGGTTCTGGTGGTTTTCACCGCCAGAACCAGGCTGGCGGGAACGGGTGTCGTGGGGCCCCTGGGGGCCCCTGCCAATGGCATGGGCACTGCAGGGCTCCCCTAACAGGGCCCCACATTGATTTTCAGTGTCTGCCTAGCAGACACTGAAAATCGCGACGGGTGCAACTGCACCCGTCGCACACCAGCAACTCCGCCGGCTCCATTCGGAGCCGGCTTCCTCGTTGCTGGTGCTTTCCCGCTGGGCGGGCGGACGGCCTTTTGGCGGTCGCCCGCCAGCCCAGCGGGAAAGTCAGAATGACCGCGGTACGATCTTCTGGCGGTTCCCGCCAGGCGGGCTGCTTCCGCCGCCGGCGGGGGTCAGAATGACCCCCTAAGTGTTCTGAAATGGAAGGGAGAGTCTCTGTTTTGGAGCAAAGAGTCAGTGATGTGAAAGATGAAACAAATAAAATTGCTAGTTTGGAGAAGGAAGTGGCAACTTTGAAAACACTTGCAGAGGATTTGGAAAACGAAAACAGGCACAACAATCTTCGCATTTATGGATTACCGGAGGATCTTGAAGGGAGTGACCCAATTTCATTTTTTGCTTCATTATTTCCAAAGATAGTGGACCTACCATCTTCTACAGTATTGAACATCCAAAGGGCACACTGCATTGATCATCGTCCTCCACATTCCTCCATATCTAAACCAAGAGGCCTGATTATTTTCTTTCTTGAATTTACTGATCTATTGGGAGTTCTTAATGCTGCAAAAGCCCAAAAACAAATCTCTTGGCAAGGAAGTAAAATCATCATCTCACAGGATGTGTCCAAAGCTACAGCAAACAGAAGGAAAACATTTTTGGACCAGCTTCTTGACTTGGGAGCTCGTTTAAGATTATTCCATCCGTGTTTGCTCAAAGTGACATATCAAAATAAGACCACTTCATATACCTCTCCTGTAGCTCTCCGTGATTTCCTAAGACTACACTCTACAAATCCTATGGAAACGGCTTGTCCTTCAACACGTTGACTATATGCATTTCTTAATCTTTTATGTCCTTGTTCATTACTATTGTGATACAGTTGATGGTCCTTCATATGCAGTTTATACAGTATATTATATTGGTATGACTATAGGTCCTTTTTGTTAATGTATTGTTTTCTTTCCACAGGTTCCTGGTGTTCTATACATCATTATTTTTGCTTGTGTCATGTGTGCATGGATGCGTTCTGTTTCCTTGCTGTGCCGTCTTCAGTCTGTGCTCTCACCACCCCTGTCCCATTGTCCATTTATCTCAGGTATGTTTTTGCAGTCATCTTTATTTGACATGTACTGTCTCTTCTTTTTCTCTTGAATATTTTCCATCTTTTCACTTGTTGTTTCCCCTTTACTCTTCTCTTTCTCTGTTTTTCTGGTTTTCTTATCCCTCATATGTATTTGCAGTTATTTACGGTACACAACCTTGCATGTATACATATGGTTATGTGACGTAAAATTCAGAGTTATTTCCTGGAATGTCAAAGGGTTTATTAACCCATTAAAAAGGCAGATAATTTTATCTCATTTAGCTAAATATAATCCAGACTTGGTTATTTTACAAGAGACACATTTGACGGATTCTGAAGCACTGAAACTTTAAAGAGGTTGGGTGGGCAATGTTTTTACTTCTCCTACATCTACAAAGAAACATGGTGTAATTGTGCTCTGCCATAAAACATTATCAGTTAGTGTTATTTCGCAAGTCGTGGATTCCGATGGTAGATGGCTCTTTGTGAAGCTAAGTATTAATTGGATTGCAATGACAATTGGCAATATTTATGGCCCTAACCACTCAGACTATCTTTTTTGGCCTAATGTTACTAAACAATGTTTGCATTATAATGATGATTTTTTTTCTTCTTGGAGGGGTTTGCAATGAAATTATTGACCCTTTTATAGATAGGCAATCTGTAATAAAATTTTCTCCTCATGAAATGCATAAAAAAAATTAAGGCATTTCTCTCACAATGTAATTTAATTGATTCCTGGAGAACTTGTAATCCTGATAGTCTCGTTTTATTCTCCACCACATGGCTCCTTATCTAGACTTGACCATATTTTTGTTTCAAAATCACTTTCCCAAAATCTTATTAATTCCTCCATTGAACCTATGATAATATCTGTTCATGCTTCAGTCATCACAGAATTTGATTTGCTCCCGGTGCATCCCAAATCCAATAGGTGGTGATTTAATAATTCATTGTTGCTTGATTCTAAATTTTCCACATCCTTTGTTGCCTTTGCGGAGGAATTTTTCTGATTTAATGATGTCCCTCATGTTTCCCCACAATTGTTATGGGATTTGTTTAAGGCTGCAGCTCGTGGAAATATACTAAATTATGTCTCTAAAAATTAAACGTTTAGACATCAATATTATTCTTCCTCTTCTAATTTTAAACTTCAAGAATTTATTCTGGAAAAATTGCAATTTAATAAAACCTCAATGGATAATGCCTCCTCTTTTCTTCTACGTAGTAGCACCTGCTATTATGGGGCTCGAAATAGATCGGGGAAACGTCTGGCTAATTATTTAAAAGTACGAAAGCAAAGCCACACAATGAAGTCTATAATTACAGATACTGGTGAGTCCCTTTTTAAAGATGACGAAATCTTAGCTGAATTGGTCAATTATCATCAGACTCTTTATACTTCGGAGTCAGTCCCGACCTCCTTACAGACTGATGATTATTTAAAGAAAATTCCAATTCCTAATAAGACTCTAGTTGATGTTTCTCCACTAGAAGTTGATATTTCTGCATCAGAAAGTTTTAGAGCCCTCCAGTCTCTTAAAAAAGGTAAAACTCCTGGTCTGGATGGATTCACAGTGGAATTGTTTCTACATTTCTCTGACATTTTACTTCCCAAACAGCTTACAGCTTTTTCAATTCTTCATGGGCTCTGGCTGTACAGGGGGAACATTTCAAGAAGCTTTGATTTGTTTAATTTCAAAGGAAGGAAAGGATCATACTTACTGTAAAAATTATAGGCCAATTTCTCTACTCAATACAGATTATAAAATTTTTGCATATTTGTTGGCCTTACGTCTTGATCCCCTTTTACCTGCGATGAAAACTAAGGAATAAACTGGTTGTGTCAAAGGTAGACTTGCTTCTGACAATTCTAGAATATTCTTCAATGTACTCAGCTTCCGCTCTTTCGTACTCTTTAGCAGCAATTTCCATAGATGCTGAGAAAGCGTTTGATTGGTTAGACTGGTCTTTTCTATTAAATACTTTAGCCTGGCAGGGTTTAGGGCCTCGTTTCATTTCATTTATCTCTTTGCTTTATCAATCCCCAATGGCCTTGATATTGGTGAATGGGAAATTGTCCGGATACTTTGTATTATGTTGAGGCGTTCATCAAGGGTGTTCACTTTCTCCACTCCTATTTATCCTAGCCCTAGAGCCTTTTCTATCCTGTATTAGAAATAACATTAAAATTGAGGGCTTCCAATATGGTGAGAAACATTTAAAATTAACGGCATGTGCAAGATACTTTTATATATTTCAAACCCTGAACTCTCGATTCCATCTCTACTTCGGGAGATAGAAGACTTTTCTTTGATTTCAGGTTATAAGTTAAATTCGGATAAAACTGAAATCCTTCCTCTAACAAAATTTTGTTTTAGATCATCGTTCAATATTACTGGCTTTCATTGGAATACTTCCATGATTAAATATTTAGGTATTTGATTCACCTCTTCCATTAAAAAGTCCATTGAAGTAAATATCTCTGATGCTTTAGAGAAGGTTGATAGATCCCTTTTGTTATGGAATCCCTTATTTGTCATGTTGACTCTATTAAAATGATGATTTCTCTTAACATTTTATAAATCCTATCCTTGATTCAGATTCATTTGCCTGTTACTTTTTTTAAACAACTGGACTCCAGATTGTCTAAATTCCTTTGGAACAATAAGAAACCTAGATTTTTTCATAGTCACCTTTGCTATTCTAAACAGGAGGGGGGAGCCACTTGTCCTGATTTCAGACTGTATCATAAATCCTTTTGTTTGTGTCAAGTTTCTAGATGGATCTCCTTCACAAGCTCTGTGTTTACTCCCTTCTGGTGGAAGATTGAATGTTCTTTTCTTCTACCTTTTCCTCCTCGTGAGGTGGTATCCTTTTCTTATAATATTTCGCTTACCTCCTCCCCGCTTCTTAAACATACTTGTGCTCTTCTGCGTTCTCACTATTTACCTCCAACCGTCACTCATTCCACTTTTCTGAATTCCCCTATTTGGCATAATTGTCTCATCACTATCAACAAAAAACCCTTATTTTGGAAATCCTGGTGACAAAGAGGCATAGCGTGGGTCAAAGACTTCTTGTCCAATGATACTCCACTTTCATTTTCACAATTCCAACTTCTATTGCATTGTCCTAATTTATTAATGTCTAAATATCTTCTTCTTAATAATATTATTCTTGATGTACTTTTTTCATTGCCTTCCCTTCCTTCTTCTTCAGAATTACCCTTTTCTTTGTCCTCCTTTCTTATCTCATTTCATAAGGCATCAATTATTTATAAACGTTTTCAATCTCCTGTTTTGACGCGGCCTAAATCTAAAATTGAATCTCAATGGGAATTGAATTTGAGATGTTCCTGGACTATTCCCTTCTGGAATAAGATATGGCATAGTTCTTATAGAATATGTAGATCAGCTTCCACCACACAGTAACTTTTCTTTCTTTACCACAGACTTTATTTTACCCCCTTTACTATAGTTAAATTTTCTGTATCTTCAACTTCAAATTGTTGGTCTTGCAATAGCCTAAAGGGAGACCTTATGCATATCCTCTTTGAATGTCCTCCTACTGTCTCCTTCTGGAGAAAAGTTTGGCGTCAGCTTACCTCAGTTTTTAATTTGCGATCCCAATTATCTCCCTCAGTGCTTTTTCTAGGTAGCTTCTCTGCCGACATTGTTTCAGATAATGATAATATAAAGTTGTTGGATCTCATGTTAGCTTTAGCCTCTCAACAAATTACTTTTCATTGGAAAAATTAATCCAACATTTCCTACAAGGCTTGGTGGTATAATGTCTGCCACTACCATAGACTAGACATTGCTTTTACCTCTTAATGCTGCCTCTCCATAAATAGAGATCTGAAATGGTTACCTTTTACTGATTATCTGAATGCTGTTGCTTGCAATTCTACTAATTGTACATTATCTGAGAATTGTAAGCCACCATGAATTGTTTGTTTTCTCTGTTCTTGATTGAATTACATTTTAGCTCATTTTATGCTTTACTGAATATCAATGCTTTTTAGCTTTTCCATACCCATTGTATCTTTCTTATTTTCATTGGTCTTGTTCCGTTTTTTTTTTTTTATTGTTTTCCCCCATTTTACACTTTAAAATGTTAAACAGCTTTTACAATTCCTTTCAAGTTTATATCATTATCATTGTGACAGATATCTTGTAATGTTATTATGAGATCCAAATGTATTTTGATTTTAATAAAGCTGATGTACCTTAAAAAAAAAACTTCCCAGCAGGCTGAAGCTTGTACAAACTCCTGAATGAAAATATCAAAATGGTTTGGTAAATTTTGTGAATTCAAACTATCACAAAGAATCAGCAGGTTTTCTTTAAGATTAAATTAGTTTTACCTGGCCTTTTGTCAAGCTTGAAGTTCGCTGTGCTGTATGGCTCTTCGTGATAGCATGTTTAGGGGCATATTTACAAGCCCTGGGCGCCACTGGTGCAACACATTTTGTGACTCACCAGTGGCACATACTGCAGGCCCATATCTACAAAGCCATGCAAAGTCACTTTGCATGGTTTTTCATGACCTTGTAAATATGGTATAAGGCTACACAGCGCAAGTCGGTGCATTGCCTTACACTGCATCAGGGAGGTGTTTCATTAGGTGTTGAGGTCAGTGTTCTCACAGAACACCTATTGGTTTTGATGCATTCTCGGACTTACAAGAATCTGTACACCTTTGAATGCATCAAAACCGTAGGCCTTCCCAGGACAGGCACAATGAGGAGAAATATTTTTAATTCTCCTTATCATTTTCTCTTTCTGTGTGTGCGCATTCTGCAGCACACAAAGAAAGAGGAAAATGCCTTCCACAATTGTTTTTGTGCAGGAAGGTGCCCCTTCCTGCACAAAAGCAAGCCTGATGACGACATAGAACAGTTCAGAAACACACCATATCTTGTAAAATATGGTACATTACTGCCCATTCCACGGGGTGCAGGGCAGCACATCAAGGTCACTTGCTAATCTGCCCTGCCCCACGGGGCTTGTAAATATGCTCCTTAATGTACTGTATAAATACAGAAACTTGGGCAGTCTTCAATTTTATATAGAGTTCGATATGCCTTTCATTTAAGTATAAATGTAGCAATTATTAGATACATTGATAGAAGAAATGCAAGCATGGTAATTACTTTTCTAAGAAAAGAACGTAAAACAGTAGAACGAGGGAAACGTTGTTTAACAATCATGCTATGCTATAGATATGTGGCATGATGATGGATAGCAATTCAGAGATATCATATACATTCACAAATATTTAACCTTATACTTCATTTGTATAAAGGTTAAAAGTGAAGTTTGGATTAAAGTTGTTATGCTGTTTTAAAGCAATAATACATCACATGTCTAAGGCAAGTGTGAACAATATTCCATTTTTAAAGTTCTATTCATTCAGTTCAGACTTTTTGAGAACGAGCACCATCCTAAAAGAAATGAGTACGAATGATCAATCAGAAAATTGTACAAGTTCTGACCACCATTCCAAATTATTCTTTATTGAATTAGTGTAAAATTTACCTTAAGTCATCAATGGCTCTGGTCAAAATATGACCCACATTGGCTAATCAGGACTAGGCGTTTCAGGAGAACTCTGAATCTGCTGTCTCACAATGCTGAGCTTAACTTCTATTCCTATCAGTGCTGCTAGTGACATGGGCATGAATCATTTTAGCAGAAGACCACAATAACAGTTGTCTCCTGCTCTTTTGAGTTGTCCACAATGAAAAATATATCAAAGTCATTCTGCCACATGTGTCATCTGTCTTCCCTCTTACACTTCCAGAGATCATAAAGTGAAAAAAATGTAAACACAATTGAACACAACTTAGAATTCCGAGGCAATAAACTGTGTTTTTTTAAAGTGCCACCTTATGTTTGCAGGCAGAAAGAAATGGGAGCTACGGATTGCATTCACTAATACATTCTCTGTTTATGAATATTAATAGTGCACTTTGTCTGGTACAGGCTAATACACAAGGACTCCCAACATTAGTGCAAGCACATAAATTGCTTCAGATAATTACCTATGGGCAAACGCTTTTGCTTTGCGAATATAACATTTCTCTTACAATACCTCTGAAAAATGAGAAAAACTATAAAAAAGCAACTGCAGGTGAGTGACCAAACAGTGACAATAATCAACCTAAAATGCTGCAAAATGCAGCTCCAAAATATTACAGGAGACAGAATAAAAACCATAATTAAAACATCCAGTGACAACAATTAATTGACAGGAACAGAAAGTAGAAAACCAAGGGGCAGATTTAGGAAAAGTGGTGCTTCATCCAATGCAGTGCCACTTTTTTGCACCCCTTAGTGCCCCCTAACGCCACCATATGTGCGCTGTATTTAAGATACGGTGCACCAGTACAGTAGTTAGGGAACTAGGTTTAAGATTTTTGATTCTAATTAGGCACTTTGCGGGATTAGCGTAAATAATTTGGGCACTAATCCTGCAAAGCACATTGAGGCCCATTATAAATAATGGTGTGCCTCCTTTTTTTAATACCTGCTCTGTTCAGGCATTAAAAATGCTGCAAAAAATTGGCTCAAAGAAATCTTTTAGATTTCTTTGTGCCATTTTTCACCCCCCCCCCCCCCCCCACTACTGGGAGAACACCCCCTTTGCATACATTACGCCTGGCGCAGGCTCAAGATCTGTCCCAAAGTTTTTGAACACCTAAAAATCCATCCATTTGTGGGTTTTCACAAGCTTCTCTCCAACTTTCTACCACCTGGATATGGTCAGAGACGTATACCAGTTAATGGATGGAGTAATTCTCTACTCGTTCAAACTCTCTTGCTCAGTCTTACCTATACTTTCTCACTCACTCACTTTTACACAAACATACACACACTATCCCACATACTAACATACATGCTTATACATAGATACACTCTCTCACCCAAACTGTCTCTCGCCCACCTGCACACACACAACATACATTGAAAAGTATTTTATTTGACTTACTTAAGATGCAGTGGAAGTCTCATTCCAGATCCTGCTGATCCATTTTCTGTTACATTAATAATAGAATATTATTCACTATTATGTGATAAAAATGACAGAAAAGGAGTTTGGAACCTGACACTGGTTATGCAAACCATTCCTGTGTTCTTGGCACTGATTTTGCTACATCTGAAGTCAGCGGTCACAAAGTCAGTGCCAGGAGTTGCAAGAATCATACCAGAGCTTACAGCTGTGACCCCTGGCGACCTCAAAATGAGGTCAATGGGTGAGTGTCAGTCAATGAGGAGTTTCAAAGAACATTTCAAAGAATAGAGAGAAAGTAGCTTTCTTGTTTTCCCTCTCTGTATTTGGGCTCACACAAATGATACCTTCATGTGAACCTGGAAACATTCCTACCAAATTCATGGAACTTCTTTTAAGAAAGCAGAGCATGCAGTAGACCAAAATAGCCTTATAATTATATCCATCAATTTGTAATATTAGAACAGGTACACTGTGTTTTTCTTACAATAGCATCCAATATAATAGTTTGTTTATGACATGTGTTGCAGTATGTTAAAGTAAAAGAGCATGGCTCCTGGGATACGTTTATAAACAAGGAGGAAATTAAAGAACTACAGGAGATTCTTATAATCTCCCAGTTGACAATTACTAAAGAAAAAGGATAAGATGTCCTCATCTATCAGGCCAGAGGGACATGCTCCTATACAGGTCTGTAAACCTGCTATGAAGAAATCCTCAGAGGTTTTAAAAGGACTCTCACTCATGGATTTTCGGTGCCATGCTGCATCACTGATGGTTGTAGCATGTTTATGGACGGGTTCAGATAAAAAAATATGCCTTTCTGATGAAACCAACTTATAAATGAATCACCTTTGATGGAGATATACATTTTCCCAGGTGTAATTCTGCCATTTAACTCAATTGTTCCCCAAAAATATCCTAATAACTCAATAGGCTCTGCACCATAGCCCTTAGTTTTAATGTCTAGTTTTAACAATTTCACTTTGCCTTTCCAGTTTTGCTAAAATACATCTTAGGTATCAATATCACTTTTGCACCTAAATCAAATAACATCCTAACAGATTAATCATTCACATGAACAACTGGCCCATCACCTTATTTCTCCTTCACCTGTAAAATTGCTTCCTCACAATTCATCTCATCCACTTCACATTCAACTTCTCTCACGTCCTGATCTACAGCATTTTGCAAAGTGTCACTTTCTTCCACAGACATTATATTTCACCTTTGACCCTGGACAATCCTTAAAATTTGCTACATGCTCAGCATTTACACAGTGAAAATATTTCCCTTGAAAATCTTCCAGATTCTCAGAATGTTGAATTGATTTTCCCTCCACAACCTTGACAGTAATTTTGTCTCCTTTGTCATAATGATGAACATCCTTCTCAATTGTGTTGACACAAGCTTTCAAATGTTTATGTGTTTTGACCATAGTAATCACTTGTCTAATGAAGTATTGTCCTTCTGCTACATACTTTCTCTAGCCTTATCCAAGGTACACTCCAACATAAACTGATCATGCAAACGTTCATCAGTGGTCATACCAAAATTTCATGTTGATGCTAATTTATACAATACAGTACTGTATTTTTCCACAGATTATCCTTGGTGTTGCCTTCCTTTCTCAAAGTGATAACATTCGAGAATTGTACCCACTTTAGGGAGATAATGCAAGTCTAATTTATTTAAACAGATTTCGTATTCATTCATATTCGCAAAATCGTCTTCAGATAAATATAGACATCTTGTCCCTCTGGACCAAAACAATGCTTCAATACCAACATTTTTCACTCAACACTGAGTACTGAGCAAAGTATTACACATCTTTCCATAATGACTGAATACTTTGTTCACTTCTGCCACTGCATAGAAGAATCTCCAGCGATGGCAAGAAAAACCTGTTGTACTCTTCTGCATTTTGAGATAATAGGGGATAAGAAAAGAAAGAAAAATGAATACAGTAAACGAAGATGTAAGAATTGCTCCACACTATACTAGATTTCACTGGTTTGATTTGACTTCATCTGAATTGATATCCAAATGCCCTGAGAAAAAACTCACCCAAGTTCCGCAAAACTATGACTCCAGAAATGTGAAAACTCCAGCTGAATTAAATAAACTCAATAAAATTCACTTAGTACATGAAATTGCTATAGAAAGGAGGAGTGTTTTTGCTGTAAACTCCCCAATCCATTATGGCACCCGTGAAGGGGACCGAGTCACGTGGTATGGGCCTGATGCATTACAATATGCGTGCCACCTACAGAGCACTGCTGATCTGCTTCCTGCTCTAAGAATGATGCATAGGGCCAGTGCTGCTCCTCTGTTTGGTGCTCCATTACTGGGTTACATATTCCAATGTGCCGCACTTCATGCTTTAGCTCCTTAACTAAAGTACGCACACCTGTCTCAAAATGGTTCAGTTGAATGAGCATTGTATGCATGATAACAACAGCCTCTAAAAAGTCAGACAGCACATAAAGCAGGTAATTAGGAAGTATCCACCACTGTCACAATGTTGTGTTGAAGAATGTTATCTCAATAAACATAAAATTGCAGTATTGAAGCATTTTGGGGTCCTGGGTTATTTATTTTTTCAAAGTCACTCATCACCAGTGTTGAATTTCAAGATGATTCAGACACTATAGTTGCTGATGGAACTAGGTTTTAATGTGTAGGAAAACATAAGGACCCCATCCACAAACCGACTCCAACCAGAAGTACGCCTTCTGCAAGACTTTGCCATTAAAGAGGGCTTTATGTTACAATTATTAGACACCATACTCAACATGCCTAATTACTCCCCACTTATTAAATGTAATAAGTTAACCCACTGTTATGACTGTAAAAGTTTTTTTTTTTCTTTCCAGGGCATGCAAAAGTTAAAAGTACATGTTCACCCTTTTAAATACACTGTACACTGTGCACTGCACTATGGGATGTTTAGAGTCTTCCCTAGGGGTGACTTATATGTATTAAAAAGAAAGGTTTAGGCCTGAAAAGGGTTTACATTGCGAGGTCTAAATTGCAATTTCTCTGTACATGTCTAATGAAACAGGTCTCGCGAAAACCCAAAATTTCAAAACCTCCCTTTGTGCTGCTAAAGTCCTAATATTTCTTTATGCAACTTTTGTTTCCTTCTCCACTTGTTTTCGTTGCTCAATCTATTTCTCTGTTGTCCACATCCATCCCCCAGTCCACTGCCAGTCTCTTCCTTCTTCTTTCCATTTTCTTACTTTTGTCTTCTGCTGCCCCATTGTCTCATTTTCTTTCTCGTTCCTCTGTCTCTTCTGAAGTTTCTGCATGCTTCAGCACCACTTCCTCTACTTTTCTAGGTCCTGCTTTTTAGAACTTCCATCTGTCTGAGGTCTGTCACCTGATTCCCTTCATACCCTCCTCGTGCTACTCCCTCTTGTCCTTCCAGCCTCTCCTGGTTATCTCATCCTGCTCCTTATACCTCACCTCTCTCTTTTCCTCTGTTACTCCCTCTCAGTTCATTCTCTTCTTCACACTTTTCTAACTCCCTTGAACACACACAGGTCCTGTTCTGCTCTTTCTAGCCACCTCTTTCTTTTCTCCCCCTCTTCTAACCTTCTTCTTCTTGTGTTGCCTATAACCTTCCTTTTCCCTTTCCCCATCTCCTCTTTCTCTCCTTCTCTCACCTTCTGTTCATTCTGCTTGCTTCTGCATCCATAGTTCTTCTCCTCTCTATATTCATGTCTGCTAAAATATTTTCTCCTATTCATAGACTTCATATAGCTCATTTTGACCCCGTCTCCTCTTAGTTGTACTCCATGACTATCTACAATCTTCTCTCTCCTTCATATAGTTTTCTTGATGTAATCACTCTTAATGTTACACTATAAGCACTCATACCTCCTGGTGGTAAACTGCTATATATAACTGATGAATACATTTCTTGATCAGGATGTCAGAAGTCAACCATGTATCATCCATCATATGGTCAGTATTGAAGTCTGACAATTTTTTATATATATTACTGGGTTACTTATTCTGTAGATTTCTAGTGACAGAGGCAGCTGGTCTGCTCACTAGAACACCTAGATGTGTTTACACTCTTCTCTTCTGTTCTCTAGCCTGGTTTCCGATTAAAGAATGCATTGTATTCAGATCACTACCTGTCGTTCATATGATCCTGTATGACCATTACACTGTGTGTATTTAAAATGCTTTAAATTAAATCATACCAACTTTTCAGAACAGTGTACTGTTCTTCTGCCATCCTCTTGGTCTTACCTAAATCTGTCAAACCAGTTCCTCTGTACTAGTTATCGAAACTTGGAATTCTCTACCAGGAAAGTCATGGTTTGATACGTCCTCATCCCATTCCTCATGCTGTTACCTGTTGATGACTGTAGTAAGGAATAACCTCACTACAGTCTTCCCACCGAAGCACTTACGATGTTAAAAAATAACATCCACTCCCTTTAACTATTGGAAGGGACTGGAACATACATTCATCCCAATTTTTGTTTTGTGAACTTCTTCAACTACACTTTCAAAATAGTGCCTTGCCTGTATATGTTTTTAGATAGATGGAGCAGGTCCGTTTGTGCTTTATGCAACTTGGATCACAACTCTTGGTTCCTGTACAGTATGACTGACCCGTGTTCCTGTGAAGACCTTATAGAGAGACACATGATAACGGTGCTGCCAGCCAATGTTCTATCAGAGAGCAGGATAGGAGATAAACATTAGTAGCATCATGTCTTGTGATTCAGCAACGGGGGATGTGACGAGCGAGCCCTCTGAATTTCTCACCCTACAGATTTGTTCTGTAGTGCAGGGGACCTCTTTAATATTTTAAATGCTGCAGGCTCACAATCGCTTCAAGTTTCATCAGAAAGCAATACATAACTTCAAGTTAGACACCTAAGTTGGATCTTGATGTGATGGAATTTTTTAAGGTAAGCACATGTTTGTTTTTTAATGATTTGCCATGGATTTTTCAAGATTGATATCTAATAAATTCCTATTATCCACTCACTTCTTTTTTAGTTCAAAATAATCTGGTTCCAAATCAGTCAAGGTTGTCCTTCCTTAATTTTAAAACAAAAAACAAAACAAAAAATTGGAGGGTAGCAACCGGTCATCAAAATGAAAAAAATAAGGAGATGAAATAAAGCTGCCCTCCTAAATGCCTGTTCTTTTTAGGGGCGAGCGCAAAGAACTCCCTCCCTCTTCTAATCTCTCTTTAAGTGGATTTTAACCACGCCCATGTTACGTCAGTCACTTTCATTGGTTCATGGGCATCCCTTTTAAAATCCGCTTGTTTTCATTCGTGAAAGGCATACACACGTCATGCCTTTTACGGTGTTTAGCCCTCCTCGAGAGCACTGGTAAACTACTGGAAACATACGAGGCTCCATGTTTTCTGTATGGATTCTTGACTACTTTTTCTCTATATTACAATCGTGCTGTTTTATACACAGCGTGATCGCGCTCGTTTTTCTTCTTTTTTCATTTAATGTGGCAAGAAAAGTCCAAGTATGTAAAAAGACCAGATTAATACTAGAGCAATTGCTTGATTGATACATGTGAGAAAAATGGCTAATCCACCAATCTGAAGCTATGAGTGCACATAAGCAAACACTACCACAAGGTCAGATGGCTCTGAACATGTGCCAGAATGATTTGATGCTCTTGGTTTTGCAGGCATCAGCTGATCCAATTTTGTTCTTGGATTGCTTTCTTCCTATTTTGTAGTTACTTTGTACGGTACCTGCAAGCAGAAATCTCCACTGGCCCACTTGGGATTGATTTTAAAGTTGCACACAATCTCCTCCTGTCTGCCGAAAAAGTAACCTCAAACCACTTAGGAGAAAGTTGCACTGTGTTACGTACTGGCTTAAGCAGGGATTGGTGTATTCCTTAGCATAAACCATCAAAAGAATCCACTAATTAAACTTCAGTCATATTTTTAGACAGACACAAATTTAAAAGGTCAAAATAGGGATGGACAAGAGACTTTAAAAAACCATCAGGGTTAGATAGTTTCAAAACCAGCCGATGGCAATCTGAGATCGAAGATAAAAAACAATTATCCTTTAAATTACAGTGAAAGTCCGGAGACAGAGAAAGAATGACTGCAGCAAGAGGGTTTTGATCACTAAAAAGATTTTTCTATGATTTCACGAGATTTCGAGTAATTCCAGAGTCCATGAGAAGATAATAAATACTCTTATCACTGGGTAGCAGCCACGACCAAAATATGTGGGAGTTATGTAACTCCTTCTACATTAATGAATGTAAAACAAAGTATGCACACTGATATAGTAAGAAAGTGGTGTTTACTAAAGGTGTCATTTTCAGAATATAAACTTTTTGGTGATGGCAGAAAACCTGCCTGATAATTAAATTTCAGTCAACTTCTTTCATAAATTAAAAAGTCTTATGATCATACCAGATCAAAGACATTCGAGCCTTCATCCATCAGGAGTCATTTTCAGCACAAGTATATGGGTGGTAATTCTAAGAATCCCCAGAGATTAAAGATTAATCAGCATTTCTGACTGAGTGTGAAGAGGCAGAGGAAATATTTGGTGAAAACCTAGACCACTTTTCTGCATGTGCCAGAATTTGGTCAACAACAATTACGTTCTTCAAGTAGTGTCCAAGGCATATTCCCTCCTGCATCAAATTGTTTCACCGGAGGATAGCTTCCCCTTGATTCCTCTTCCTAAAAACCCAGAAAGGAGGTGAACATAATAGGAGAAAATGTTAATGTTGGCTCAAAGGAGAGCAGTAACTTCTGTTCAATCTTGCAACTAAGGTCGGGTTGGTATTAGTTTTCCTGGTAAATAAGTAGCTGGGGATTATTTACTAATCATAGACCTTAAAGACCTGAATGCATTTTGTTGGATATTTGGCCAAAGGTTGTGTGGCCATCATAAGTAATAGATCCACAATTGTCCTCAATGGGAACCAAAAAACCCATTGTAGCGCATGACTCTCACAGGGTAGTGAAGTGCAGCAGCCTATGGCCTACTCAAAGGAGGTTGTGTGGCCTAGTAACATCCAATCACTGACACACAATAATAACACTCAATAAATTATTGTCCAGTCAGTACTTTTTCTTTAGAAAAAGGAAAAGTATATTTATTACACAGAAACTACTAAAAATAATGTAATAATTTACAAATATATACATTGGTAGATGGAACATACCATGGATCACACTGTGTAATCACTGGTGACCTCCTGGAGGGGTCTCCCAAACATATCAAGTGAGTTTCGACAGTCATCTTGTAATAACCACATTACTTTTGCATGAGACATTGTCATTATTGTGATAATGGTGAGCCAACAAAATGTGCAATATTTATGATAACCTAATAAACATTTCACATAAATAAATCTTGAGTTTGTGTATTTCTTTTATGTATGCTTTGCAACCATACAGGTAGGCTCTATAGTGTGTGACCAGAGGAGCACTGCATTTATATATTTTCAGGATTTCCAGGCCTTCAAGGCTGTAGAGAAAGAGCTGCAGCCATAGGAGAGCTTGAAAAGGCATTGAAATCCAAGGGAGGTGAGAAATTTGGGTCTTCCAAACTTAGGGTGAGGACTCAGAAGGCGTCCTGGGAAGAAAGGCTGTATTGTACTGAGTAACTTGATGGCAGTCCTATCATCCTGGGACCACCAAAGGAACAGATTTAGAAAAAATGTATTTAAAAAAAAAGGGGCCTGCACGTCATTAGGGTGAGTCTCTGAAGAGCAGTACATATCTGAAGAGTGGCTCTCCCGCTGTGTCGAGGAGAGCTGTGTTGGTTTTGCCTTTTGGTTTTGATTTACAAGTGGCCTCGCACCATGTCATTCTTTTTTTTTAATTACATCAGGGTGCCTGGTCCCAATTGGGCACCCCAGTGATTTCCTTCATTCCAGGCAGCTCAGAGAGCCCACCCCAGCTGCCCTCACCGGCTCTCTGCACCGACAGCATGATCGCATGCTGCCGTGGGAGCCGGCAGCCTTCATTTGTGTCTGTCTGCTCCAACGAGCAGAGGTGCATGATGTGTGGCCAACTCCCACTCCAGGCATGAACAAAGGGAGCAGTAAGAGCGGACCACAATGGGGGTTGTGGTGGCACTCCCCCAACCTCCATTTGAGTAACGGGGCTCAAGGGTGATGTTCTGGGCCACTCCAGCCTTCTGCGGGGGAGTGCGACAGTGCTCCCCCCATCATTGGAAATTCGGGGAAGTGTGACAGCGCTCCCCCACATCACTGCAGCACTCTGGAGTTTGGGATGGAATCTGGGCCGGCATTGGAATTTGCCCAGGGGATGGGCTCTCCAGGTGAGGTACAAGAGTGGAGAGGGGGCCCCATGCATGTCCACATATACAACTGGTGAACCCCAGCTGCTGTGGTCCATCCCCCAGGCCCTGATCCACCCTGCGGGGACATTATCAGAACAGAAGTGGAGCCGCAGGTGCCTCTGAGGCTAGAAAGTAGGTCAAGGGTCACCAAACTTTAGAATGCCAAAACTCTTACCCATTTGGGATGATGTGGGCGATCATGGGCTCATTTTACTCCTGGTGGTGGCCTCTATCCACTAGAGGCAGTTGCAGCAAACTCCTCACCTCCAAAGTGGTGCAGTCCACATGAAGCTGCTCCTCCTAGCTCCCTGTGCCAATGGTCCTCTTGATCTTTGTTTCTAGGTGCAGGAAAGTTCAGGGATTTCCCTTAACTGATCCTCAGGGGGATGTAAGGTGGCCAGTCTCACTGGTCTTTGGAGAGATCAGTGAGACTGGCCACTGGGGACTGGGGTCAACTGTTCAGAGTCCTGGGTGCTGAGTAGGGGGTCAAGGGATTCCTTCTTCTAATTCTCCATGGCAGTCCCAGGATCCAGCAGTGAAGTTGGTAGCAGATATGCAGAGTTTATAAAGGGGAGAGGAAGGTTCTAGAGGACAGGCACCCTGGCCAATCCTAGGGTGCCCCATCACCTTTCGACCCTTGTCCCAATCCTCCTGCACAGCATGTTGGGACAATCCAAGATCGTGTCATCCAGGAGCCATTGTTTACATCAGCTCCTGGGGTCTCAGCTCCACCTGTCAATAATAAGATCATGTGCGGTCCAGGTCCCGCCCGAAACTCCGCTGCGTGGCTTTGCAGCGCTTTCTGCGCACCACTTGGCATCCCCTCTTGCTTCAAAGGTGGCCATCAGTGTTGTCTGCCCTGTGGCAAAGCTCATAGAGCTGCAGGTTCAGGACATTGGTGGACAAGATGCACTTATCAGTGCTATTCCATGAAGGGACTACAATTCTTATGTTTTTAGAGGCAGCAGCCATCTTGGGCTGTGGCAGGCCTATAAAGCCTAGCCACACCCAAGCACGTTGCTCACTATTTTGAAGACTTTGATGCAGTCAGACCTCGTGGGGGATTCTCTGAAGAAGAGCAGAGTTCCTGCATGGCAGAGTGGCATTCAATCGAAGTATCCTTGTTTCCGTGGTGAATTCAAAAACAAGTAGGTCGCACTCATAGCGGTAAGGCCTTAATGACTTCAATTTTGGAGGAAGTCATTACTTCCAGAAGTAAAGCGCCCCTTAGCACAACGAGCAAAGTGTTTTCAGTTTCCAGGTTACAGCGGCCTAGGCGCGATGATCAAAGGCGTTTCAGTCCACAGATGTAAAGCGCTCTAGGCATGGCAATTCAAGCACTTCAGTCCACAGGTGTAAAGTGCTCTAGGCACGGCAATTCAAACGCTTCAGTCAACAGGTGTAAAGTGCTCTTGGCATGACAATTCAAGCGCTTCAGTCCACAGGTGTAAAGCGCTCTTGGCATGACAATTCAGGCGCTTCAGTCCACAGGTGTAAAGCGCTCTTGGCAGAAAAATTCAGGTGCTTCAGTCCACAGATGTAAAGCGCTCTTGGCACGACAATTCAGGCGCTTCAGTCTACAGATGTAAAGCGCTCTTGGCACGACAGTTCAAGCGCTTCAGTCCACAGATGTAAAGCGCTCTTGGCACGGCAGTGCAGGCGCTTCAGTCCACAGATGTACAGCGCTCTTGGCACGGCAATTCAAGCACTTCAGTCCACATATGTAAAGCGTTCTTGGCACAGCAATTCAAGCGCTTCAGTCCACATACGCAAAGCGTTCTTGGCACGGCAATTCAAGCACTTCAGTCCATAGATGTAAAGCGCTCTTGGCATGGCAATTCAAGCGCTTCAGTTCACAGATGAAAATCGCTCTTGGCACGGCAATCAAAGCACTTCAATCCACAGGAGTAAAAGGTTCTTGGTAGAACAATCAAAGTGATTCAGGCCACATAAGTAAAGCGCTTCAAGTTCAATGAGTAAAACCTTTTCAGCCTTTATAGTTGTGAATGTGAAAGCATTTCTGGAGATAAGCAAATCATAGTTTTCATTGTTTTTTGGAAAGCATAACATAGAAAAGCATATTTTATTCTTTGAGATTTTCTAGGTCATGATCTAAGGTTTATGTTATGAATGCATAGATGTTACAATATTGATATTCTGAGTATAATCATAGTCAAAAGCTCTTGCCATCTCTTGGTTCTGAGGTCGTAGTTTATTCTTGTTCCATGATGATCATAGTCTAAAGCTTTTGGCATCTCCTGGTTCTGAGGTCATAGTTTTTTCTTGTTCTATGATTCAAAGAAGGGGCTATGCCCTCATTTCAAAAGGGGTCTCCATCAGATATTGGAGACGCATTTGAGTCAAGAGTCTATTGATGAGTTATATCTCTATGAATGAGTAAATTCTTAATTGTTCTAACCTTTTCTTTTCAGATCTCTCTCCCTGTTGTTCCCTACCTTAACTCCCTTCCCCCCGACTGGCTTCATCATAAATCTGTGCTATAATAACTTTCTGAGTTGGTGACGCCGGAAGGTGGGCCTTTTGTTCAGCAACGTGCAGATCCCGAGGAAAGGACACTGCAACACCACCCCTCACTGACATCACTGCCAGGGACCTGCACACTAGAATTTCAAAGGGAGCGCCTGGTGGGTTGGATCAAGTTGTCTGGGCACTCTTCTTTGTTTAGTGGGCTTGGGCAGGTCAATCCCTGGTGCAGTGTGACAGCTGAATGATTAATACAGATCATTTCGACCCAACTTTTTCCCCTTCAGGTTCTGGGAGAAGTACTACTAATTGCTCCTTTTGTGTAGGGATGGCCTTTGTTCCTGCTGCTGGAGAAAGCACAATTCCTGTGCACAATAGGCTGACACAAGGCCTGGGCTCTGATG
Organism: Pleurodeles waltl; assembly: GCF_031143425.1. Classification (NCBI taxonomy): domain Eukaryota; kingdom Metazoa; phylum Chordata; class Amphibia; order Caudata; family Salamandridae; genus Pleurodeles; species Pleurodeles waltl. Next base: position 950,527,806 of record NC_090439.1, read on the forward strand.
CTGAGCTGAGCCAGGAAAATATGAAAACTCTGAATGACCACCCAGATGTACAGGTGTCATTTTTGAGGTTACATATTTGGTGTCCTCTCACAGGTTACACTCCAATTCAAGATGCCAGTGCTCTCTGTTGGAGAGGGGAATTGAAACTACACTCTCCTATGTGTATAATGGGAAGCCACTATAGTTAAAACTTCCCCTAATAGTGTACAATACCCTCATAAGGCCTATCCTAGGTGTATAACTAATCCTGTTGAGTCCCCATTGCACCACTCTACCTGTGCGCTGTTACTGGGCTGGTCATGACATGCACGTTCACGTGGGCATATGTGCTCATGTGTAAAGAGTCAAGTGCCCATTAGACTTGCTGCTTGGCAGCAGACTTATCTTAAAAGGCAGACACTGGCATTAAACATGCTCAGTCCGTTTGCCATGTGATTACTGTGGGTGAGACACCTGTAGTGAAACTCACCCACAGTAAAAATCCCAAAAACCAGATGATCAGCAAAGCAAAAAATATGGGCGTACTGCAGGGGTAGAACCCAGTGCAACACCTTTCTGAGGACTAATAACTTGTCTTGTCTACATAGGCACCTGTACAGATGTACAGATGTGGGTCTTGTTTATCTCACCATGGAAAGAAGAGTTAAGTTGGTTCAGAGATTATTGACCCCTTTTTGTATGGATCAAACCTCAGCACGGGATTTCCTATGAGTGTAAGGATATTTAGGGGTCTGTTTGTTGGTGGTTCTATTGACTCTTCAACATTTGCATCCCCTGATATTCCATATTCCTTAACTCTGCCTTCCAGACAAAAACAATTTTGATTCAATTATTGCAGTGAAACACTTCATTCATGGTTGGAACCTTGCACCCTAGAGAGAGAATGTCTCTTATTCTGTTTGTAACCTCAGTGGCAATATCAGATGTCAGCAGTGGAGATTGGGGGCGTATATAGGTTCAGAGTCAGGGCTTTTGAATAAAAGATGAAAAACTTTACTTGTTACTCTTTTATCTGGAGGGAGCTCCAAATAGTTTGGATGGCCCATTATAGATTCCAGATCAAGATCATATAGGCAAATGCAGTGATGAGGACAGACAATTTAGTGGCTAATCCTTGATGAAACAGACAATTTGTAACAACTAGTTCACCCTTCTTGTATTGTTCAGTCTTAGTGATAGCCTATAGTACATCAGTGTAGTTCATGTTCAGGCCAAACACAACACTTTTTCGGACATTTTGAGCAGGGTATTTCCTTTGTCACAGAATTTGAGAATCACAAGGAGCTTGTTTCCGAAGATTTGTTGGTAGCATAGCACTTGCAGGCTAGAGCTGTTTAAAGATCATCACAATGCTCTTCTTCCCCTCTTTTTTTAAGTTAGATTCACAGATAATCAGGCAGTGGGGATGAATGTATTGACATGACATTGACTGAGCAGTCTGCTACACGTTTTCCCTGGTTCCTATGATCCCTCACCTATTAGCAAGAATTCAGAGGCAAAAGGCAGACTTAATTCTGATTTGTCCATTTTGGCTTATAGATCATTAAAGGCCTAATTCAACCCAGTGTTCTGAGTTTTTGGAAAAGTTGTTCTAAGTTCAAAGGTTTTGTAAAACTGCAGTAGTTTAACAGAGTCATGTTTCCTTCTTTATTAAATAACGGGTGATGAATGAATTATCTCATGTATTTTTGCCTACCTGGTCATTCCTGCATAGAGTCTGTAAAGGGATGAGGAATAAGATTGGGAAGTGTCTGGGTTACTTACTGACGATCTTCATTACATCCTTCCACTTATGTTCCATCCCTCTGTCCCTCCTTTTGCTTGGTGAGCAGTGTTTTTGGAAGCTTACAACAGCATGAATGTATGTTTTGGTCCATTGCAACAGTTAAATGGGGGGTGTTATTTTCTAAGATAGGAAGTGCTTTGTATAGGTGACTATAATGAGGATATTCCTCGCAACTGTATAGAGTAAATAAGGGCAGATGAATGTTGAATTGGAGTGATGAAGATTACTGGTAAGTAATCCAGTCATTCATTGCTGAGATAACTTTAGGCAGGATTAATATTCTTTGAGATATGTAGTGTATTCATACCTTAGTCTCCAAAGTATAATTCCTGAAGCCACGAAACAATTTGTATGTGAGCGTTTTACAAGTGCTAGCAAAACGTAACATAAAAAAAAAACTTAGGCCCATATTTATACTTTTTGACGCTAAACTGCGCTAACGCAGTTTAGCGTCAAAAAATTTTGCACTGTCTAACGCCATTCTGAAGCGCCATGTGGGCGCCGTATTTATGGAATGGCGTTAGCCGGCGCAAGCAGACCGGCGCTGCCTGGTGTGCGTGGAAAAAAACCACGTACACCAGGCAGCGCCGGCGTTGGGCAAAAATGACGTTAGGGCGTCTTAAAATGGGGCAAGTCAGGTTGAGGCAAAAAAATCGTCTTAACCCGACTTGCGCCATTTTTTAACGACGCCCATCCCCCATCAACATGACTCCTATCATTGTAAAGATAGGAGTCATGCCCCCTTGCCCAATGGCCATGCCCAGGGGACTTCTGTCCCCTGGGCATGGTCATTGGGCATAGTGGCATGTAGGGGGGCACAAATCAGGCCCCCCTATGCCAAAAAAAATTATTAAAAATAAAAAAAAAATACTTACCTGAACTTACCTGAATGTCCCTGGGGTGGGTCCCTCCAGCCTTGGGTGTCCTCCTGGGGTGGGCAAGGGTGGCAGGGGGGGTCCCTGGGGGCAGGGGAGGGCACTCTGGGCTCATTTTGAGCCCACTTGTCCCTTAACGCCATGCCTGACCCAGGTGTTAAAAAGCGGCGCAAATGCGCCGTTTTTAGCCACGCCCACTCCCGGGCGTCTCTTTTGCCCGGGAGTATAAATACCACGTAAAGGCCTGGGAGTCATTTTTTAGACGGGAACGCCTACCTTGCATATCATTAACGCAAGGAAGGGGTTCACGCTAAAAAATGACGCACATTCCGGGAACTTTGGCGCTAGACGCCTCTAACGCCATAGTATAAATATGGCGTTAGTTGGCGTTAGTTTAGCGTCGAATTTGCGTCGAAAAAAACGACGCAAATTCGGCGCAAACGGAGTATAAATACGGCCCTCAACATCTTATCCAACCATCAAACTTCTGAAGTGCTTAACTCTGTACACTCTGGTCAGACACTCTACTTGCCCAGTTTCAATGGGAACAGTGTCATTTTCATGCCATTTATTGACAGATATTGTTAAATGCTTTTTTGGACTTTTAAATCATTAAGTCAGCCAGAAAGATAATGGAATTCCAAATGACTGTCACGAATAAAGGCTGCATGAAAATTAATTTTGGGATGGAACTTCCAACAATGATATAGCGAATGTATTAGCGAGTCACCGAATCCGCCTACATACCGTGCGGGGAGCGAATTAAGAGAGTCTTCCAAGAGCAGACATTGAGCAGCTGTTAGATGTTGTTTAACTGTTTTTGACAATGATTTCAAATTCACTCTTTTGTCATTGTAGTGCCTGTGTTTCATAAGCAAACGAGTTGCATCATTTTCCAAATTATTTTGAATCCCATTGTGCGATGTCCATACCTGCGTGTAGATGTTCTAGTAATAACAGTGTGTGTTTTTTGTATGGGGCCCTGGATCACACAATTTAAAATTTTGGAGCTACTGAATGAAAGGGTGTTACTCCTAGTAAGTTTATCTGATTTAAAAGTGTAACATAGTAAAACCTCGACTATGTTCTTCCTTGCAATTCTCATGAGTTCTTCTATCTGAATTAAAGTCTGCTTAAAATCTACTGACATTTATTATTTCACTGGATGCACTTCATCAAATAAAACCTAAAAGATGCGCACAGTAAAACGTTCATTGTGAGTTAAAAGCATGTAGGAATCGCACTATTTTCTCCACTGTACAAGTGAAAACATGGGATCGATTTGCCACCAGGAAACACTGAGGCCCATATTTATACTTTTTGACGCTAAACTGCGCTAACGCAGTTTAGCGTCAAAAAATTTTGCGCCGTCTAACGCCATTCTGAAGCGCCATGCGGGCGCCGTATTTATGGAATGGCGTTAGCCGGCGCAAGCAGACCGGCGCTGCCTGGTGTGCGTGGAAAAAAACCACGTAGACCAGGCAGCGCCGGCGTTGGGCAAAAATGACGTTAGGGCGTCTTAAAATGGGGCAAGTCAGGTTGAGGCAAAAAAATCGTCTTAACCCGACTTGCGCCATTTTTTAACGACGCCCATCCCCCATCAACATGACTCCTATCATTGTAAAGATAGGAGTCATGCCCCCTTGCCCAATGGCCATGCCCAGGGGACTTCTGTCCCCTGGGCATGGTCATTGGGCATAGTGGCATGTAGGGGGGCACAAATCAGGCCCCCCTATGCCAAAAAAAATTATTAGAAAAAAAAAAAAAAAAACTTACCTGAACTTACCTGAATGTCCCTGGGGTGGGTCCCTCCAGCCTTGGGTGTCCTCCTGGGGTGGGCAAGGGTGGCAGGGGGGGTCCCTGGGGGCAGGGGAGGGCACTCTGGGCTCATTTTGAGCCCACTTGTCCCTTAATGCCATGCCTGACCCAGGCGTTAAAAAGTGGCGCAAATGCGCCGTTTTTAGCCACGCCCACTCCCGGGCGTCTCTTTTGCCCGGGAGTATAAATACCACGTAAAGGCCTGGGAGTAATTTTTTAGACGGGAACGCCTCCCTTGCATATCATTAACGCAAGGAAGGGGTTCACGCTAAAAAATGACGCACATTCCGGGAACTTTGGCGCTAGACGCCTCTAACGCCATAGTATAAATATGGCGTTAGTTGGCGTTAGTTTAGCGTCGAATTTGCGTCGAAAAAAACGACGCAAATTCGGCGCAAACGGAGTATAAATATGCCCCTGAACTCTATAGTCTTGGTATTTGACCTTATGGAAATTGCTGGATTTCCAAGCATACAATTAATGCATGCCTACATTATGCCAGACTTTGAATGCTTGTCGTGCATGTATGCATAAAAGTACAGATTCACAAAGAGACTGTTCACAACGCAGGTTTTAGCACGGCACTGCGAGCAGCCTTGGCCATTGCCTGACATGGATTTCACTACTTCTTCACTGGGTAAATGCGCTGTGCTCAATGACAGGCACAGGACCAATCACATTAATGTGGTGCGATTATTATAAGCAGTAGTGTTTGTGTGCCAGCATTTATTCGCGCGTTCATTGCAGGCGTTGGGCTCACAAAGCCACTTTTGTGAACACTGTGATGGTACATGTTTAAGTCTCTTATATTTCCATCCTATGCTTGCTTTCAGATTCTTTATTCACGTTTTTTTTCAGAAACGACCATGTTTATAGATGTGTGCAGAAATGTTGACATAATG